>NC_079223.1:39851847-40184273 GCF_029633865.1 Lampris incognitus | reverse complement strand
AGAGAGAGAGAGAGAGAGAGAGAGAGAGAGAGAAACACACATGCTGGGGTCATTTTCCTTTTGCTGCATTAAAAATGTTTTCTACTGAAATGCAACCCTATCCAGCAGACAACGCTATAGAGCAGACATTGAGTAGGGCCTGTCTAATGAATCGTGCTGTGTACTTCTTTGCCCTTGGTGTTGAGTCTGTTAGCTGCCCTCATTCTCCTGCCTCTCCTCTGAACAATTGTAGTATCAGTAATCACTACCCCTCGCTTGGCAGCCTTTCAATGTGCTATCTCTCAGGGCTTAAGGCAGATTACCAGCGAATCGGGCCCATTACAATCCATAACGGCACTCAAGAGAGTGTCTGGAGGAGAGAGGTGAGCTACGGCTAAGGATTATTCCAGGCTTTAATCAATGCTTATTTGTGCACCTCTGAGCAACCAATTTGCTATCCTCTACGATTGCCTGAAATATTACTAAATCTAGAAGTTGTGAGGATGTCCTGCGTATCACGAGCCCTTCATAATATTGGCTGGTTAACACTAAGAAGCTTCTAAGCATCTTCGTTTGGCTGCTCCCGTTAGGGGTCGCCACAGCAGATCATTTGTTTTCATCTTTTCCTGTCCTCTGCATCTTCTTCTGTCACACCAACAATCTGGCATGTCCTCCCTCACCATATCCATAAACCTCATTTGCCTTTTTCTTGCCTGGAAGCTCCATCTTCAGCATTCTTCTCCCAATATACCCAGCATCTCTCCTCTGCACATGTCTAAACCATCTCAATCTCGCCTCTCTTGCTTTGTCTCCAAACCATCCAACCTGAGCTGTCCCTTTAAGAAGCTTCTAAGCATAAGCCTTCCAAAACCTGCATCTGGACCAAAACTGAAAAGAGATTCAGGTTCAAGGCAAGGTCAAGTAAGATAAATTGAGAGGCCTCACCTCTGTCAAAATTGTACTGCTGGGAGATTATCTCTCCCCAGTACTTAGCGCATTCGGCTGCCAGCTTCTTGGGCTTGTCCAGGCGGCGGATGGCCAGGGCCTGGATGTGTTTCTGGAAGGCCTCATCGCTCATCTCCTCCACAGACTTCTCCATGGTGCGCAGGAAGGCCTCCACACGGCTCTCCAGATAGTGGGGAGCCTTCTCCGACTGGATGATGAAGCGCAGGCCCTGGACCCCGTTGGCACGCCGGGGACCACTAAACACAATATAACCTTTGGGGATATTGGGGGGGGGGGTTTGAAGGGAGGCATGAAATATATATGGGCTCAGTGGAGAGAAGTGACCATATTTTGTGTGATAAAACCTGAAGACTGTTAAATATAATCATGTGTGTGCATCAATCCATCCATCCATCCATTATCCAAACTGCTTATCCTGCTCTCAGGGTCGCAGGGATACTGGAGCCTATCCCAGCCTATTGGTGTGCATATACGCAGTAACATTTTCCAAATTACTGATTCTAAAATAACATTTAACATACTTTTACAAACTTGATTTGCCCATTTCACTCTTGCAATAACATGGCTTGATCCTGCCATTTCTACCCAAGTCATTTTAACTGTTCCGTTTGTTGTTTCAATTCAATTTAGCTTCTGTTGCATTGTCTGTAAAGCATTTTGTGACTGTGCTGGAAAGGGCTATACAAATTCAAACTGCCGTCACAGGTCATGCCTGTGGGCTCACCCAGCTGTTCTTTGGTACGCAGTGTGTTGAAGCAGGGCTCAGAGATGATCTGACAGAAGAGTTCCAGCAGCATGTTGTCGTGGGTGGTCTGCATGTCTGTCTGGTAGTAGATTTCAATGCCACAGTTGTTATGCACCTCATTCCTCTGCTGATACACATACCAGCCACCTGAGAGGAACAAGACAGAGATTGGCTTTTAGATGTGTTCTTCTTACTGACTCATGTGCTTTAGGATACACACGTTCACCTGACAAAACATGACTGATGAGGCTCAACTCCAAATTTCATATACCATTAGTCAGTAAGGATGAGAAAATGACAGCGTTTCCACTCCGAGTCACATAATTCCACTTTCACAAAAGCAGGACAACAATGGCATTAACGCACTGGAAGAGTCAGACGCTCGTATTTTCAAGCGGGTCATTTGTTTTATTTGAATGACATACAATGGGCCTGGTGCAGGAACATTCACCTAAGTTCCCCTTGTATCTATCTATCTGTCTATATACATACAGCACACCGGTCAAACGTTTGGACACACCTGCCTAAATGTGTTTTTTCAAAATCTTGAAATCATTGCCTATTTCTGAATTTATTTTCAAAATCTCAAAAAGTAGCTTCATTTAGTACTTTAGGGAAATTTAGTAAAATTAAAGGAAAACTATGAGTAGGTGTGTCCAAACTGATGGAGCGAGAGAGAGAGACAGACAGACAGAGAGACAGACAGATAGATAGACAGCTTGCATGAAATAAGCGCCTAAAAAAGCTCCAGTATAACTGACACTATGTTGGCATGGATCTTAAAATAATCTAAATATTTAATTAGGTGTAGGGCTATTATATTTATAGGCATTTAGGTTTGATGCATTGTTTCATATTCTTATTTTTTCTTATGAAAATATGACCACAAACCATCTATCTATCTATCTATCTATCTATCTATCTATCTATCTATCTATCTATCTATCTATCTATCTATCTATCTATCTATCTATCTATCCAGAAGAAAAAGTAGAAGAAGAAGCGAGAGCGCGAGAAAGAGAGAGACAGAGCGAGAGCGAGAGAGAGGCATGTGGATTAGAGGCGATACTATTATACTCATTGTCTCTACACCTGTCCATTATAATTCTGTTTATCCTCTTTCAATGTTGTATTCTGTAAATTGTGTAACCACAACATCTATTGCACATTGTCTGTCTTGGGAGAGAGCGCTTTGAGGGGCTGTTGCAGCTAGAAAAGCGCCATAAAAAAATGCAACTCGATTGACTGATTCTCTAATATCAAAACTAGTCTTTTAATAGTCTTAACAGTTAAGAAGTTGCCCTAAAAAAAAATCTAATGAACTTGGGAAAAATTATAAAATAAATAAATAAAAGCCACAGTAGTAATGATGATTTGTTTCAGCTTGGTTTCTGTTAATAACTGGTTTGTTAAAGATGATCCATGTTTGAAGGGTGTTTCAAAAATAAACATGTCATTCAGGTGTACGGCTCTGAGAAATCCCATTCCAACAGTACAGCCTTCTGTGCATGAGAGACTTTTTTTTAATCTAAACAATCCATGAATAATCAATGCGATGCAAAGTAACCTGCAAAAGTGCAGCCTACAAAAGTGATGAGCTGGCTCGAGTGCAAATCTGCGAATACGCCTGAGCACTCTGCTAAAGGCATACGCGAGTGCTAATACAGTACAGTGGTAAAGTTCAGACAGAGGATTGTCGTGATGCACTCCAGACAGACAGACAGAGCGCTCTTAAAACCAACAACACCCTTGTAATGCTGAGTGGATCCAAATTTGACAATGGAGGCTTTTCACTTGTGCTGTCATTTTTCTTTTCAGTGCAACATGGATACAACTTCCACCCCATCTAAGGCTCATTTCTTTCGCACTCTCCTCTAACGTCTGTCAAGTCCATAGTGATCAAGTGAACTTCGGGGGGGGGGGGGGCATTGGCAAATGCAAGTATGCTTGTTCACATGCAGGAACTGTCCTGTCAACAAAAACAACAATCGCAACACAACACAAGTAAACAACACAGCTACAGTGCATGTCAGTGTTTTGGCAGACTATTGTAGGAGGTAGGAGTTGTACTGAATCCTCTCAAAACTGCTGTGGTGCACCAAATACTGAACACACCAAGTGGAAACTACCTCCCGTCTACTACTACTTGTTGCTAATGGCTAATTTCTTCAAGGGAAGATGACACTGAAAATTATTACAGATTTATATCAAACTTCAGCTCTTACCATCTCTGCTAGGATTATGAATTGCAACGTGTTTCTTGGCCAGCGAACTGGCCAGCCGTTAGGTAAGGGAATATCATGTTTACATCCTTAAAGTGCTTCTTCCTTACTGCTGTCCTCCATCTCAGTGGCGGACTGGAAGTGGGCCTGGAAAATCCCTGCTTGGGACACAGGATGTCTCTTAAGTTGCCCCCAGACGGCTCTGGGTTTTCTCTCCCTGCAACTTTAGTTTCCAAATGTAATCAGGAGCCCAGCAAAGGTGCTTCATTCTGTAGATGTGTGTGAGTGTGTGCGTGCGCAAGTGACACAGAGAGTGTGTTCCAGCATGATGACGTCCATTTCCCCTGGATGAGTTGTTCCCTCTGAAAATGGGGGATGTTGGATGTGCTCGAGCAGTTACGAACACAAAACAGGGCGGACGATGACGTGCGTGACAAGTGTTGTGTAAGGACCCTTCCGCCGGGTCACCATGGATATTGGTGCGATTGGCGTAGGCTCAGTGTGCTTAATTGAATTGGTAGAGTGTGCACTTGACCTACCATCTGGAACCTGCACCTCTCTGTAGCGAATCAGCTGGCTGGGGAGGAGGGGCTTGGTGTGAGCGTGCTCGATGAGCGTGTCCTCCACCATCTGCATCATGCCGAGAGCAGACTGAAAAGGCGAGGAGAAAGGCATACATGAGGAGAGAAATGAAAGACAATGCCATTTTGAATCCACTGAATATCATGTCAATCCTCCAATTTGCTGACATTCCAACAAGTCTGCCTCTCACAGTTCTGAGAAAGCTAGTGATACATTTCCAAGCCTCTACAGCATTTTGTGCTTTATTAAAGCAAACAGACACACCATGAGTCTATGGTGATGAGGTGGACTGTTATTCATGCAAGTGAATCCAATTCTCTTTCCACCTGTCTATGACACAGCCATCATCATGCAGCATAAGGCAGACACTGACAGCTGGGACCTTCTGAAGATTTGATACCAAAATCTTATCACAAGGTTTCAGTGGTCACCCCCAATGAAATGACAGGCAGATACTATAGAATGAAATGTGCCCCCCATCTGCCCAAATTTGCAGATCCATCAAGGCTGAAAGCTAATAAAATGAAAATCTCCATCTGCTGCCAGTAAAAAAAAAGAAAAAAAAGAAAAAAGGAATAACTTTAAACAAACCTCCTTGGTGATGTTGCCATGGAATAAGGCTTCAATATGTAACCGTGACAATAGCTGAGGTATGAAGGCCTTGAGGCGTGGGAGAGTCACATCTAGAATACAGATTACAGACAACCGTAATCAATCACAGGGACATTTCTCTGCCTGCAATCAGGACAGTGTGTGTGTGTGTGTGTGTGTGTGTGTGTGTGTGTGTGTGTGTGTGTGTGTTTTGCTGCCTGTGCATAGCAACGCTGTCATGAATCACAAAAAAAGTGGTCACACTCAAGACAGGCAAATTCATGCAAAACCATTTATACATACACAAAACACATTTAGGCAAGCACACGTGAACACACACAGACACACAAACCCAGTTTGTTTGAATGTGGGTTGGCCTATCTGCATTCATGCAGTGTCTGACACGAATTCCAGGAGTGGTGAGAGGTGAATATGGAGAAAGGAAGGTAAGACATTTGCTCGCTCTCTCTCTCTGAATGTTATCGGTCCAACTTAACTACACCCCTTAACTGGGACGCAAGACAGGGTGTATCCTGGGCCCTGGGGAAAGGCTGGACCAAGGCTAAGGACATGGATGGAAGAAACAGGTGGTGGTAATTATAGAGCCTAGTGAGTGGTTGTTAGTGGGCTACGAGCCTGGGCCCCGCAGGTTAATTGAGTCTCATGTGAATCAGAGGTAAGCCTGCGTAAACTCTTTGGTGTACGTATAACAAGCAGCCCTTCAGCTTGCAGACACACACTGCAGAGAGGAAAGACTGCAGCTCGGGAGGCATCTGGTGGAACACAACTTCAGCATTAAAATGAGAACTGGAGGCGGATAAGGAGAGCAGCGAGGACAGAACAGAGGGAAGGTGAGATGAGATCCCGCTTTTATCTGTATGCCAAACGTCCTGGAGTTTTAGCCCAAAAACTAAAGCCCTGAACTACAGCACAGGGACCAAATTTCTTGCTTAAGCTGAGAAACTTTGTCAGTCACTATAGTTACCATGTTATCCTAACCCCATTTAACAAGCTTAGAAGCAGTTTGTGTATCCAAGTTTGAAGGCTAGCTCGGCAAATTCTATTTTTAATATCTGCTCACAAGGACACCCAAAACAACAGGCATAGGCAACCATGTGCAATGGAGAGCCAACTGTATTTTTTTTTTTTTGCAGGTTTTCCTTCCGTCGCTTTCAACATCATGCCAGGTGATTTCACTAAGTAATACATCTTCAACCAAAGAGGACAGAATAATCATTGAAATCCATCTGCTATAGTGATTGGTTGTAAAGAAAACCTATATACACATGGCTCTCCATGGCACATGGTTGCCTACTACTAGCTAGCAAGTCATCAAAAGCATGTCAGAAAAAACACAAAGTGCTGGGTTGTCCTTTTTTTTCTAACCCTCAATGCAGTATGTGAGAAAACCATACCCAAGAGGTGACCCACAGATGAAACAGTACATGGAACATGGGTTTGAAAGGTAGAGAGAGAGCAAGAGAGAGTTGGAGAGAATTTTTTTCTCACCATCTAGAGCCTCTCTGAGCTCATCTTTGGTCCAGGCGACCTCAGTCATTAGCAGACGGAGATAGTACATGGCGTGCTGGTGTGGTTGCTCCGCTCTGAAGTTGTTTAGAGACCTCATGTACTGGAGAGAGAACGGAGATAGAGGTCAGAGTCAGTGCAGCACAAACACTATATGAATCATGACCAAAAAATTAACCCCAAATGTATCAGAAAAATATACTACAGTATGTGATACTGGGGGGGGGTGCATTTGTTTTGCGGCTCTGCGCTAAAAGGCAGAATAAAAAGTTTGATGGCTCTATATTTATGAGCACAGGCAGTGGTGTGACTCACTGACAGTCATAAGCTGCCGTTATTGGTTTTTATTGTTGACAAAGTGAAAGTCTGAAGTGGGCATTACCGCTTCCTTAATGATGTCGAAGCGCTTCTCATCAATCTCAAAGGTAGCCATCTTCTCTATGATCTTCTTAAGTAGGATGTCCTGCTTGTCATTGTAACCCTTCACTGAGAGCTGCAACACAGCATAGGAGACGGAGGAGAACAAGGGGGTTCGGGAGTGGCATGGAGTAGAGAGGTACAATGATTAGATTACACAGATTAGTTGAGTCAATGTGGTACTGATCAGCGTTCCTGTACATTTTTTTATTTCAAAACTGTACACAAACACCATCTCATATACTCTGACAAACCTACAAGACATAGCATTTACTCAGGAATGCTACAGCACTACTGTAAGAGATTTAACACCACTATAGCCTAAACAGAAATCATGATTCAGCCTTTTTATTTTGCATTAGTAGTATCCAAAGAATCACATTTTTAATTAGAACTGCAGCCTGCACAATGATCATTAACTAAACATATTCATGGGATCCAACCAAATTACGCCCAAGCATTATCGCTACATAAAAAAGGCAGAAAACCCTGGGACATGCAATAAAATGCATCAGAAGGGCTGACTACAAACTTCAGTAACCCAAACGCTTTGTCCTGTCACGAAGGTCAGGTAGTTGCCAGTCGTGCACTGTGCTAAGAGCAAACACTTGTACTGATATCCCAGAGAGTTGAATCGGTTCACCTGGACACAAAGTTTAGTGGGAAAAATGTTTCATCACTCATCTAAGTGACTTCGTCAGTCTCAGCTGACTGCAGACTAATTAATGGTCACGACAATCTGCATATGAAACATATCGCCAGTTTTGGTCATTATGCAACTGTGCCGTTTATAAGGTTGGGGATACCTGCAGTCAGCTGAGACTGATGAAGCGATGAAATGTTTCTCCCACTAAACTTTGTGTCCAGATGGACAGACTCAGCTTTCTGGGATTTCCTTAACCTGGAATACTGAGCATGCATCAACACATTTGTACTGATAGTGGCCATTATGAAAACACAGTGTATTAATTGTATTAATGCTGGGAGAAGCCCTAACTAGTGCTGGGCAATTACTAATATTGATACTGTGGTATGAGACTAGATGTTGTCTGGGATTTGGGGAATCGTAATATCATGATAGAACTTAAAGGTAGAACAAGTAGGATTTTCCTAAAAAATCAATGTATAGACTCATACAAAAATAATCCCTCTCAATCATCATTTATGACCCACTAGACTTGTGTGGCAGTGTCTGTATCTGCAGAGACCCTGTCCTCTGCCTGTATTTTCTAATTTTTCTTATTTAGCTGTGTACAGGACATTTCTGGGCATTAACCTTTGGGTAACGGGACTTTAAAAATGTAGCAACCAAGTGCCAGATCAAAATCGTAAGCTCGCATCTAAGGCTACGACAATGGTGGACACAGTGCATAAAAACCCAAATATAGTGAGGCGAAACGCAAAGCGGACAAAGCTCGTTCCACAACGAAGAGTGAATCTGGGGTTGGCTTTCACCCGCTGGTGAGCACTGAAGGATAGGATGGGACTGAAGAGCGACACAGAGCTGGCCTGTACACTGGGATGTGTTCTGACAACTGTACTCTGAGGGCGTGTGCTTCTGGTGACGTTGAGCCGGGGGGGCAACTTTGAATGTTGTGTTTACAAACAGCAACCCGACAAATCCTACTCGTTCTACCTTTAAATGTCATTTCTTGGTCTTGAGGGCTGCATTACAGTAAAGCGATACAATCTTCTGAACTTTGAGCTGAGTGAATTGAACAATGACTGCCTCTACCTGCTTGGTCATCATATCCACATTACTAATGATAACATCTCAAACTTTTATCTTCATGTAACTATCTTGTTAAGGCAATAGTCAACTTAAAAATATTGTCATGTTATCAATAGAGGTATTAAGTCAAAATTGTCATGGTATTCGATTTTGTAAATTTCACCCAGCCCTTGCGTTAATCCCCTGCCATGTTCTCAATATTTATTTTAAATCAAACAGTCATATGACAATTTCACCAAAACAAGAGGCAACTATCATCAGTTCTCAACGGATGACCAATGTAAACCAGGAGCCATCATCTGCTGCAGTGTACTGTAGATATGTTTCACTGCTGTCGACAATGCCCTGAGCAGTCAGTGAAAAGAACAGCCAAGCTAATTCGAAGGCTCTTATTGGCAGTGATTTCTTCCCTAGAAACCTTTGTGAATTAGCAAAACCTCTTCACCGACATGGCTCGGCTTTCTCAAACTTCACCACTCCTCCCCCTCTGCTGTGATTTCATCCCTGTAATGATTCCCACTAGCTGCGATCTTCCGTAGCATCATTAACCCTGCCAAGCACCCGATCTCCTCAACAATACTGCAAATGTCAAGGCAGTCAACACACAGGGCTTGAAACAAGCACATCAATAAAGTGTGAAGGAGCTGCCACAAGATCTTGACCAACAGCATGTCACAAAAGCATACCAGTTGACTCATGTGAAAAGGGGTGCCAAAGGAAGTTAGGGACAGACTACAGCAAAACACTACCAATGCAAAACACGCAGAAAAAAAGCTAGAGGCGATGAGGCCACTTGCTTCGAAGATAAAATTTGAAGAATTTCCATTTGTTTGAGCATAGAGCATACGGTAATAGTTCTCATTTGTTTAGGTTTCTAACATTTCCCTGAGACCAAAACAACACTGCTGTATTCATATGAGGGAGCTTGCACAAAAACTGAGTAATTTGCTCAGCCGAGCATAGCTTTGCCTAATCATGCCTTCCAGATAGTCACAATTCCAATTTCTTTTAGTACTCATGGCTCAGCAGAAATTACACTATAAATATGTCAAGAGAATATGGATCACTTGACATAATTCTTTGTACTTTGGGAATGAGACAGTTTTTCATCTAGGCTACAGGTTGGCTGATGTTGAAACAACAGAAGCTTCAAATTGGCAGACAAAATAATAAAATCTAAACCTAGAATTTGGGAAATCATGCCATCTGGCACTTCTCCTACTCTCTGATTTCTGCAAGTTCATATACTGAATGTATTTCAGCTGATGAGTTTTAAGGGAATCTGAAATCAGCCACCCATTTGTCCTTCAAGTATTCCAAGGAGTATGCAATATATCTAAACTGACATTCTGCAAGCTAATCAGAATATACAATCTTTCATCCATAGGTGGAGCCAACGCATGAATACACTGTGTGACATTCCGTGTGTACTACAGCTGGCTTTACTCCAGTGAAGCGACAAATTGAGCAAGTATGGACAGGACATGCAGTTGTGAGCAAAAACTACTACCCACTCCTTTTTAAATGGACAAACAGGGCACACCACACAGTCACACAAACCATAAGAAATGAAAACCATGCTGGTCCCACACACTAACAAATCCTTGAGCTGGGACTTTGCTGGAGCCTCAATAGGGCCCTGGGTTTTGTCAGGGTGTTGGCAAACAGCATACTTACGAGGATGGCATTCATCCCTGAGGCTATGCCATAGACCAGGCCGGCCAGGCGGGCTGCATATGTATACTCTTTTAAATCATCCTTCAATAACCTGAGCAACAGGTAGGTCATGTTGCAGTACAGGGGATCTGCATATAGGTAGCGACTAATGGGGAAACAAAAAGAACAAAAACAAAACAAACATTTTTTTTCTTTTTTTGCTGGGGATGGAAGGATGAGCAGAGCAGGGAGGAGAATGATGAGTATGTATATGCAGCCTTGTGGCCGGCTTTCTGCCCAGTTAACAGCATGAAAACTAAATGTAAATTAAACTACTGTTATGGCCAGTCTAGGGTTATCGCACTTGCGATATGCACTACTGATCTGTTCCCTTAAAATCCAGTATGAGATGTATAATTGAATCTCATTTATTAAATATCTGCCTCGCCAGATGAATAGAAGTTTCCTTTAAATCCAAATAAGTCTCAAGTGGATGTGTGATACGGTTGGCTTCGCCAAGGGGGAAAAACAACCCCTTAGTCTTTAGAGGTTTCCAAAGCAGCTGACGAGAGGATGGAGAGGTAAAGAATTACAAAGAAGACGCAGACAGAACAGAGGCTAGTTTGAAACCAGCCCTGGGTCAAAAAGTATTGCTAAATAATCACAGTGTTCATTTTAATGTGTAAAGTATCTAATGGGCGGGGTTTAAACCATTAAAACAGGATCAGGAAATGTCAGGTAACTTGCCAATCGCAGAAAAGCACATAACATTAAATTCCAAATACCTTTCTTAAGATTGTCTCGATTTTCAGGGAGTCATGGTGTTGTCCCCAAGTTATAAACCAAACCCACCAGTTGTTAAAGCTAAAAATGTTTTGCAAATACTATCTGACCCAGTTCTGATTGAGACGCAGTAGACCGGGGTAGAGGATGATCAGGGGCAAAGTGGTTTGGGTCCTAGTATGGGGGAAATGGTGAGGATATCTGAATACTTACATACATCCCATAGATGGTATTTTGCAGGTCATAGTTCAAGCCAGCTAGTTCGGCTGCATATGCATACTCGTTGAGGGAGTCCTTGAGGAGCTCCAGGTATAAATATGCCATGTTACAATGCAAGGGGTCCACATAAGCAAACGGGCTGTAGAGAAAGTGGGAGTGATGAATCATAGAGCACACCCAAACAGACTCACAGGCAGAAATTAATTAAAAACAGAGCGAAATTAACCAAAGCAGCTGAATTTCCTTTACACTAGAGGTAGCCATAAAACATTGAATATATACATGTGTTGCAAAGTGTGGCTTATTGTCAGTGCATTAACTGAGCTCTTCAACTAAAGAAATAATGCAGCACAACAATATCAATAACTGAACTATCAGTGGTCAAACATCACACGTTTGTGGAAAAACAAGGGTCATGCTTATGGACCTACCTGAAAAACTCAAAGTTCAAGCATGCCTTGGGCAGGAAAAACTTGTCATCCTGCTTAAACCACACCTTGCTCATAGCTGTGTCCTGCAAGAAGAAACAGCAAACAAAACAAAAATCTTAAAAAAAAGTTATTTGCAAAGAGGTGGTTACTGTAGATCAAGAATCAGTGAAAGTCTGTAGAATCACCAGCCTCAGCACACTTTGCCTATGAACCATGATAACATGAGAAGCTTGTGTACTGGCTTGCTCTCTTGAAGTTATGACTGAATTACTTTGATAACAACAGATAGCACCAAAACCTTTGTACTCAGCAGGGTGTGTAACGGCATTAAAAAACTGTGGCTTTTCTCCATAGAGTAATTTCCCAAGAGATGAGAACATGTAAGCTCTGGTTATGAGCTTACCTCCTCTGATCTCAACATGATGGCAACAACTGCTAAATTCTTTACATCTCAATCCTGACACGTCCTTATTACCATATGAAAGCTTAAGAACCAAGTTCTCATAGCTGAGCTTTCAGGGCTGTCTGTTGCTGTTTAGTAATGAGAAACGATGATACTTTCATAATGGGGTAGCCCGGTAGAAAGGCTTGCCTTAATTAAATTGGGGACAGGTGGAGAGTCTTTCTCGAGATGATAGATCTCAAAGTTGTTGGGGATGAACTCGTTCTTCATGGGTAGCTTAAACTTGCCGTTGAGGTCTGCACTGGCCCATTTCTGAGAGAGAGAGAGAGAGAGAGAGAGAGAGAGAGAGAGAGAGAGAGAGAGAGAGAGACAGACAGACAGACAGACAGACAGACAGACAGACACACACACACACACACATACATATGGAAAGAAAACATGCTTTACTAGCTTAAAAGTTAAGCAGCAATTGCCATTTTCAATTTGAAAGCAAAGCCTGACTAAACATTTAATTGCATGAGCTTAAAGTTATATTAGAAATTGTACTTTATTCTTATGTACCTCACAAAGCATATGGAAGCTTATTCAAGTTGTTTATTTTACAAAAGTGGAGAGATCATTCAATGAAGGCAAAATTTATTTAAATATATTCAAATATTGTAGTTTCTGCTTTTAAGTTTCAACTTCATTACCCAAATACTAAGTTTAAACATCTATTTCCATGTTTGAAAATGACGAGAGAAAAAAGCTGAGTTGTTCACTGCAACAATGTACTCATCTAGTATTCCTGTTATCACCACCTTACCTAAATTTACATGTTATATTCAAGCAATGAATGAATAAAATTTAAAATGTCTCAAAAAAAAAAACAAAAAAAAAACACCGGACCAAATCATTACTGTGACTAAATAAGAGTCCCACAACAGCAGTGACTTGCCTTGATGACTTCTTCAGAGATGGTTTCCTGTTTGTACTGTGTGCCATACCACTCCTCAGTCTGATCCGTCTGCCCTTCAAATGACTTTGACACCACTGCAACTCTGGAGGAGGAGGACAAAGAACCAGGTAATGTTAGTCGTATCAAAACCTAAAAGTGGTCATTGGCAGCCCACCCTCGTTTCCTGAAGTCTGAATATAAACTATTAGTTTGGTCTAATATTGGCGGTGGGGGTTTCAACTCAATTTAGTGAACTGCGGTGACCATGGTTCAGTTGCACATCAAAAGTCAATGATGAAAATGGGAAAGACTGGAAGAAATAGACTTCAGAAAGGGATCAACAGAGCATCATCACCATAAAACCATAGAACAACCCAGTTTGCCTTCTGTCTGCACTAGCAGCTGTGTTTTGTAAGACAAGGCACAGATATGACACTGTAGCCCAATCTGATCTTGCCCCAAACAGTAAACCTTCAGACTAACTGATGTCACCTGCGTGATCAGCATAAATGTATGAATACTTAAACTGGGATAAATACGAGAAAGGGGACTGCACTTCGTGACATCACACATTACCTTGATGACGCCAGTTGTTGCCACTGGCATCCAGGATGTTTCTAGCAATTGCAGCCATAGAGTGTGTATTTTATAGGCACATAAGTGACTGACTGCTTCATTTTACCATTTAATTAAGTGAAGAGTTTGTTGTCCATTTCCTGTGTATGAATAATACAGTAATGTTGCATGTATATATACTGATGAGCCAAAACATTATGACCACCTGCTCATATGCTGTTGGTCCTCCATGTGCTGTCAAAACAGCGCCAACCCACCAAGGCATGGAGTCTACAAGACCCCTGAAGGTGTCCTGTGGTATCTGATACCAAAACATTAGCAGCAGATCCTTCAAGCCCTGTAAGCTACGAGGTGGAACTGCAATGGATCGGACTTGTCAGTCCAGCACATCCCACAGATGCTCAATCGGACTGAGATCTGGATAATTTGGAAGCCAGGGCAACACCTTTAACACTTCATCATGTTCCTCAAACCTTTCCTGAACAATTAGTACAGTGTGGCAGGACGAATTATCCTGCTGAAAGAGGCCCCTGCATCAGGGAACATCATTGCCATGAAGGGGTGTACCTGGTCTGCAACGATGTTTAGGTAGGTGGCACATGTCTAACTGACATCCACATGAATGGCTGGACCCAGGGTTTCCCAGCAGAACATTGCCCAGAGCATCACCCTCCATCCACCGGCGTGTCATCTTCCCACAGTGCATCCTGGCACCATCGCTTCCCTAGGTAAACGGCGCACACGTACATGGCCATCCATGTGAGCTACAAGAAATGGGACTTATTGGACCAGGCAACCTTCTTCCACTGCTTTAAGGTCCAGTTCCCAAGCTCGCATGCCCACTGTAGGCGCTTTCGATGGTTTACTGGGTTTATTATGGGCACTCTGAATAGTCTGCGGATACGCAGCCCCATACGCAGCAGGGTGCAATGCACTATGTGTTGTGAAACATTCCTCACTTAACATCATTAAAATTTTCTGCGACTTTTGCCACAGTAGACCTCCTGTTTGGAACAGATGGGAAAGAACAGAAGAAGAGAGAATATATCTTTTTTGTCCACTAGAGTGGAAATTTGTCTTCGGCTCATCAAACACAAGAAACAGCAACATAAAGACATACAAGCAATTATTAAAAACAAGACGTAGACATGGTCGCATTACACATTAAAAACTGTTCATGTCAATATTTGTGACTTAAATTTCATCAGTCACTTTGGACTTGGGATGAAGGACTTCTTAAATACATTTTTATTTGTTAGAGGGACTCTATAAAGCCTCCCGGAGCTCAATGGCTCAAACTGGCTGAAGAGAGGATGGGAGCTATCTGCTAGGATTCTCCTCGCCTTCTTACTCGTCCTTTCTGTAAAAAGTTGAGTCAAGAGCTTTAGGGGTTTGCCAACCATTTTACTTGCTATTAACACAATCCTGGAAAGTTTATTCTTATATATACATACAGTTTAGGTAGTTAAACCATTCTCAACAAGAGTTTTGTACACTAGTTCTAAAATCTGCTAACACTGAGGCCGCTGGGTTTTTTTAAGAAGATAAAGTCGCTGTGAGTATCTCTTGAAAATATACTCAACAAAGAAGTTCATCTGGGAGTCCAGAACTGTACCAAGACATTTAAAGTTTTTTACAGCTTCAACATGTTGGCCATCAAGTGAAATTGGTTGTTTTCAAATTTGTTTTGTACAGATAATTCTCTTTTGTCTTAGCCACACTGATTTCTAGCTGGCCAATGTGACACCATGTTAGAAAGGCCTTAGTGTAGGCCAGGTAAGCAACTTCTCCAAAAGTAGGGCTGAGCAAAATATCAACATTATATCAATATCATTATATAAGGCTAGCTATAATCTGGGATTTTGGATATTGTAATATTGTAATATGACATAAGTGTTGTCCTTTCCTGGTTTTAAAGGCTGCATTACAGTAAAGAGATGCAATTTTCTGAAATTATTAGACTGTTCTAGCTGTTATATTTGTCTCTACCTGTTTGGATATCATATCCACATTACTAATTAGTGTTTATGAAAAATGTCATTGTGTAAATATTTTGTGAGAGCACCAATAGTCATCTCTAAAATATCGTCAAAATATCAATAAAGGTATTCAGTCAAAAATATTGTGATATTTGATTTTGTCCATATCACCCAGCACGAACCAAAAGTTTCTGTTTTCTGTAGGAGGCCAATGAAGGCCATGTCATCAGCATACTTACACAATCTAAAATGTTTCTCATTGATCATAAATTCGTTAGTAAAAAGAGAGAATAGCACAGGGGAATAAACACAGTCTTGTGGCCAGCCTGTGCTCACAGTAAACACATCTGACATGCTCCCCCTTACACAGACCCTCTGTGGGTTGAAGGAAAAAAAAGCTCTGATCCGGATAACTAACCCCTTATTGATGTTGAGATCAATGTGCCTTTTCAGGAGAATATGTTTCTTCATTGAATTAAAAGCTGAGCTAAAATCCACAAATAGAACCCTGGCATATCTTTTAGGACGCATAAGCTGTTTTGTAACTGTATTAAGCAGTCAGTACAGCATCATCTCTGCCTCTGTCACTCTTGTATGCAAACTGGAGTGGATCTTACATGGTAGCGACAGTAGTGAAGTGACTGGCCAGAGCTCTCGCCATAGTTTTACACAGCATGGAGGTTACTGCAGTAGGCCAAAAATTATTTGGCATACGTGCACCTGGCTTTTTTGGCACAGGCCTGATTATTGAGAATTATCATGATTCTGGCACTGTGCATGTATCTAAGAGAGATGAAAACAACCTTGCAAAAACTCATCTTAATTGAGGAGCACAGTTTTTAAGTAGACAGGCTTTTACAATTATCAAATAGGCCCAGCAGAGAATGTACTTTCTTCACCAGCTCAAGAAGTTCAACATGCCTCAGGAACTGCTGATTCAGTTCTACACTGCAATGATCCAGTCTGTCCTCTGCACAGTCATCACTGTCTGGTTCGGATTGGCCACCAAACAGGACAGGGACAGACTACAATGGACAGTTAAGTCTGCAGAGAAAATCATTGGTTCCAACCTGCCCTCCATTCAGGACTTATACACCTCCAGAGTCAGGAAATGGGCAGGCAACATCCATGCAGACTAGGATTGAACGATTAATCGAATTCAAACCAACATTGCAATGTAATAGAATTCAATTTTCAAATTGCAAAGGGTGCAACTAAAAAAAATTGTTTTTTTTTTTTAAATGTTACACAATCTTACCAATCGTATGGTCGGAAACACGTGGCCATGTGGGGTCACGTACACACACGCTACCCTATGCTCACGTGACATGCGAGTGAGCAGAGCAGTAAATGAAGAAAACAACTTGCCACGCTATGCTTTGATTCTAGTGGTAACTTTACTATCTTGTGAAAATGGCCTTGGCAGAACCGAACACTGAAAAGGTGACTTTAGTGTCAAAGAAGAGCAGTTAATCAGTTGTCTGGATCAACTGTGCAGAACGTGCCTTGCTACCGTAGCTACAACATGGGGTAACACTACAAACCTGTTCCAGCATTTAAGAAAGCATCACAAGGTCATGTATGACAACTGCATGTCTACAAACCCGACCACCGTGTGTCAAGTAGGCTGAATACCACCCGGCACAGTATATATATTTCTGGACTTTAGTTTGTGTGATTTGTTACTGTTACTGACTGGAGACCAGTAAGAGTCATGTTTATTTTCATATTAATGTTCACACCAGGCCAGTTCTGCAGTGCTTTCTTGTTCCTTTTTTAGATTTTATTAAAAAGTTAGTTGGTCATATTATAAAATGTTTTATTGCTGTGTTTAGTGTATAACACAGAAGATAATGAACTTTGGAGAAAAAAAAATCGCATACTAAATCGCAATCACAATATTGGTCTAAAAAAAAAAATCGCAATTACATTTATTTCCCCAAATCGTTCAGCCCTACTGCAGACCCATCACCACCTGGTCACAACCTGTTCTAACTCCTCCCCTCTGGTAGGCACTACAGCGCACTGTACCCCAAAACAACCAGATATAGAAACAGTTTCTTTCTGCAGGCTGTCATTCATATGAACGCTTAAAACTGTCAAATAATTCAAACTATCGTGTATATACTGTACATTGTACATATACTGGTACGCTCTGTCACGTCCATCTACCTCAGGCATGTATGTAAGTAACCTGCTAACATCTATTTCAGCATCTCTGCTATATTCTCTGCACCACTGCAATTCATCACCTCTTATTTCGCCTGAGTATAGTCAATCCTTGTGTATATATATCTCAAGATTGTCGTGTTGTAGTGTTGTTATTCTATGTTAAGTACTACTTCCTCAATGGCTCAGATGAGTTGTGGTGTCCCTCAAGGCTCAGTTCTAGCCCCTCTTCTGTGCTCTAAAAACATGCTGCCTCTTGGCCAGGTTATTCAAAATCATGATGTTTTACCATTTTTATGCTTAAGACAGTTACACATCACTAAAACCCACAGATCCTAGCAGTCTAGCACATCTCACAACTTGTCCCTCTGACATTAAATCCTGGATGTCCCAAAATGTTCTTAGTCTTCTGGTTCTTAAATTTAATGATAAGTGAGGTCATTCTGTTTGGTCCCCCATCAGCCCTTTTGGTACTAATCTTGGTGGTCTGTCAAATAGTCTTAAGCAGGCTGCTAGAAATCTGGGGGTAATATTCAATGCTAACCTCTGTTTTGATAATCAAGTAAAAAATGTTGTTAAGTCATGTTTTTTCCAGCTCAAGATAATCTCTAAAATTAGGTCATTTTTATCAATTGCTGATCTACAAAAGCTGTACATGCTTTCATCTATTCTCGGCTTGATTATTGCAATGCACTTTACTCAGGTATCAGCCAGGCCTCCCTCCACCATCTGTAGTTGGCACAAAACTCTGCTGCTTGACGACTCATTACCAGGATAAAGAGGCATGATCACATAACCCCTGTGCTTGCCTCCCGACACTGGCGCCTCTTTAGATTTTGAATTGATTTTAAAAATGTATTGCTCACTTTTAAGGTCTTAAACGGTCTTTCTCCTAAATACATCTCTGATTTATTGACCTAGTATATGCCCTCTCGACCATTAAGATCTGTAGATGGAGCCTTCCTGGTTATTCCCAGGTCATGGTCTGTCACAAAAGGCTTTTGCTGTTAAGAGCTCCCACACTATGGAACTCTCTTCCTACTGAACTCAGACAAACTAAGTCTCTAGCTTCTTTCTTCTTAAAACTTTCCTCTTCGTGAAAGCTTTTGGAGATGTTTGATTGTTTGTTTTTATTTATATGTACTGTTTTTATTTTTATCCTACTTATTTAGTCTAATTAATTTATTGTTTTTACCTCCTCTTCGCTAATGTCCTTTGGTCTAATTCTCATTTTTGCCTTGTCTGGTTTGATCTCTTTTGTAAAGCACTTTGTAAAATTGTTAAGAAAAGTGCTATATAAATAAAATGATTATCATTATCATTATTATTATCATCATTATTAATTATTATCATTATTATTACAGAGGTTTTTGCCATGTGTAAACAGATACACAGCCAAAACATGGCTTATTCCCATTGTAGTGCCAGATGCTATGGCCTTTTGTGAAACAGTTCTCTTTGTAGGATGTTTGAAGTAGTAGAGTCATCAATACCTTGTCTGCCTCTAATTTACAACCTATGTTTAGAAGTCTTACACACCCTGGCAACTCTGGAGCCCCTAAATCAATGGGTTGTATTTAGAAGGAGTGCTATATTGGGACAGCAACATCAATCAGTCAAATGGTGGCATTGAGGAAAGGGGAGTTCTGCAAACCATACTCAGTGACAGTTACTAAGATCAATGTAAAAACAAATCAATAATGCCTATTACAAAGAAGCACGGTAATCATTTGCAGTCATTTCAATGACACAGCCTTACTTCTTTCATTTACATTTCTAGGTCTGAGAATGAGACCAATACACCTAGAAATGCTCTTTTAAATCAAAAGCAGCATCAAAAACATTTAAACAGTCATTTTGCTAAAAGACTACTGACATCCAATTTTCAGCATTGGCTCCCAATATCACGCACTTTTACGAAATGTTAACAGCAGGGTGTGGACCCGTTACAGCCATGCACTTCAAAAAAACAAAAATAAGAGAAAAGACCTGAGTCAGCAAAACTAAAAAAGAAACTGGATAAAAGCCAATATTTTATAATCCATCCATTATCCAAACCGCTAACATGAGAAATTCACTCCAAATGATATCTTATCAATGTTTCTGCTTATGCACATGATGGGTCAGCTGAAGAGAAAATTTCAGAATAAATAACCATCAACAAATAAAGCTTAAGTGAAATCCTGTTACGACACCTGCAATTCCTATGCAGTGGCAGCGAAACTTGATAAGACGGCCCCACTAACATAAAAAACAGCCTTTTGAAGCTGAGGGCGGAAATTGAATCTGTAAAGTTGCCTCACATTCTCTTTCAAGGGAGAAAATTGAAGTCGTTTCATCCAAACATCACAGCAGGACAGCACTTTGTCAGTGCTGCCAAGAAGAGAGAAAAAAAAAGGTTGATTCTTATCTCCATAGAGAAACTGGGGGGAAAGGCAGGAAAAAAAAGTGATGAAAGCCTCGAAAGCAAGAGCTCCTTTTTTCACGAGAGCAATAACTAATATTCTTATTAGTATGTAGTTATTTCAAACATAAATACAATATGAATTTTATTTTACATGTCATTAAAATATAAAAAGGAATATTTAGAATTAACCTTTCAACTATTAATTTGTGCAAATTTTCAGAGAAATCTCAAATGCAAATTTGATTAATCATAATTTCTTCTTTGATCAGAATTCAAGTCACCTCTAAAGAGATGTATTGATTGGAATTATGACCAGGTGAAAATATGATAGGTTAAATAATATTCCTATAATATTGCTTGGCCTTGGTGTATATATGTTAAAACGGCTCAGGCTGTAACAAGGTCATTTCTACTTTTTGATAATTTATACTTGCCTACGTTTTATTTTGGTTTTCCTTGTCAGAGATACCTTATATTTTGTTTCTAGGTAGGAATGAGTTTTACAAATCAAAAGTATGACCAAAGGTTCAACACAACACTTCTTTTGGGCATTACATTTTGGTTTTAAAACCTGTTTAATCTCTTCTTTCTCCACCTTTTTCCCCATTCAAGTCATACAGTCATGCCAAAGCTGTGTGGCAATCAAAGTCAATAGAAGTAAAGAGCAGGTGATTTAATACACAGGCTTTTTCTAGGCTTCAGCCTGGATCCCCAAAATGATCAGGGGCTTCAAGTTAGCTAGGGATGAAAAACACATGAATTTTTTGACCAGAATCCAAGTCCTCACTTGTTTTAAATTGTTCCAGTGAGTGGCTAGCAAATAACATACTTTAGCGGTTGAAGAATGGTCAGAATTATGCAAAATTTTTTGCAGTTTAATATGGACACCATCCTCTAGCTGTTAATGCATATGTGTGTGTGTGTGTGTGTGTGTGTGTGTGTGTGTGTGTGTGTGTGTGTGTGTGTGTGTGTGCGCACGCGTGTGCTATTATGATGACTTGCAGCCCAAGGGCCCCGCCTAAGCAAAATCGATGTTGATGAAATATGACTTACTTGGATACAAAGTGGAAGAAAAATACTTTTTAGATTTAGTCCTACAAAAATACCGGCATTTGGATCAAAGTGTTGGTTGCAGTTTGAAATACGATCTAAGTATATGAATCATATTGTAGCACTAACCTGACATGCTCTGGTCTCAGCTTGTCCAGTACCATCTCTATCAGATCTGGTCTGAAGTCCTCCAAAAGGTACTCTGCTGCCAGGACCTCTTCCAGAGGATAGTACTGAAACAGACAGGATAAAAAAAGCTTTAACCGTCAAGCTGCTTTCAGGGAAAGGGAGGATTTTAGTATGTAATTGATTGTGACACTTTTTGTAAAAGGACTTAAAATTGGTGCTGTACTATTTCATAAGGCCAAATCATTTATATTTGGTTTTCAAAAGCCATTTTGAGTTGGAGCACCGAGTCTAATTGACTGGGAGTGCTTTACAGTCCAAGCTCAGTCCTTTTGGACCTATTGGTTCAAAATGTTACAAGTATAGTAAGTGGAAGAAGACCTGCACAAGAACAAAACAAACAAAAAAACAAGGAAAAGACTAGTGTCTCTGCCCATTGCACATGTTTAGTTACAATGTGGCAAAGTTCCAGAAACAAATTTTCATTTTTATGCTGTGTACATGGAAATTTCTATCATTACTGCAGCAGTCAGGTATTCCTGTCTATGAATGGGGGTGTAGAAAATGCCAGTCTAATTTTGGCTGTGGCTCTGAAAAAATCTCTAGCCTCTCAATATCCTCACGGAGCCAACAGCAGCACCAGGCAGTCGGATGACATCACCGGCTAAACGCAGACACAATGAGCTGCAGTGTGTCGCCCTGGAGACAACCTTTGCAGATAGAGACGGGACCTACGTGTAATAAGCCCGCCACCTTAGAAGTGTAGCCACGAGGCCGCTCCTTGTCCTTGAACCTGAAGGCCACTTTGTTTAAATCCTGCATAGAGAGAGCACATGCCACATATTAGTCACAAGTAATTATGGGAGCCACATCTAGCTCAGCTCTAATATCTTGAGTCTTAAAAGTGGAATGCAACTGAATTTCAGCCCATGCATGTTATTCTGATGCCTTAGGGTAGGTTAGTTTTGTGCACTTAGATATTTCAGAGTGGTGAAGGAACATATTCTGCAAGCTAAAAAAGGTTAAAAAAAAGTCACTGAAAGATACCCAGCCATCAACCAGTTTCCCTTTTGTATTACGGGGAAAGAAAAAAAAAATCAGAATGGCTGCTAAAGTACTACAAATATTTTGAGTTTTTATTGAATCCACCCAAAACCATTTCCAGTGGTAGAAAAACTATTTTTCTACCTTGACATCATCTCCTATAGATGTAATGTTATCTGTGATGTCGCAGCCTCACTGACAGCTTAAAATCACCTTGCATTCCTGAAAGACCCACTCCTGAGGCCCCTCAGTACGTAGTTTCTGGATATACTGGAACATGTGGAAGATGATGTCCTCTACATGTACTGCAGAAACAGGCATGGCAAAACCCCCACAACTTGCATTTAATTTACCTGCAGGTACAAACACATGCTAAGGAACACCAGTATTTAAAAAACTAATCCTTAGGGAATACTTACAGAGCCCCTCTTCAGTCAGGTCCACATTGATGATAAAAAACATGAACCCTCTGGCTCCTTCCTTTTGCCCCCCAACCAGGGTGTTCACCCAGCCTATGAATAAGATGAATTTATAGATTTATAAATTATCACATTTTGGGGAGAAGTGGTAACCTCCGCAAATGTCAATCATACTTTACGTGGTTTAAAATGGTAGAATAAATTGGGTTGTCTGTCTGCTATGAACACTGGATCCCTGGCACACTATTTGAAGCCAGAAACTAACCATGGTTGTGGTGGTCCAAACCACAAACCTGTTTACATATAAAGGAACAAGTTTTCTTCACTTTTGGTTGCCTTTGATTCCAAGAGTTTTTTTATTTTTTGGAAATGGGAATGACTATTGTGATAACCAAACTACAGTGCAGCCGTTCATATGACTATACGGATCATAATTACAATATTATGCTAACAAAGCTGCAATATGCTTTTTTCATATCATGAAGCAACTCTAAGCCTTACCTTTGGCCTTCAGTTCAGACAGGAGACTTCCAGGTCCTTCATGACCAATCAGATGTCCTAGATAGTGGCCTGGGTTTGATTTGTAGTACTTCTGCAGGTCCGGGATGGGGAAGGTCACATACAGGTTCCTGATGTCTTTGACAGGCACCACTTTGTAGAATTGCTGTGATCAAAACAAAGACAGTTTGTAAATCAAGTCTGAGGGAAAAAGTATCTTTAAAAATGGACATAAGTAATAGCCATGAGACAATATACTGCATCACAACAAAAGGTGGTGCAAAATAGCCTTCAACAAACTGAAAATGGGCTTGTGACATTAGTTACAATCATCTAATGTGGCCAAATGGTTTTTAAAAACTAAATCACAAATCACAATAAAAAAATCATTATTGCACCCAATGCCACAACCACTTCAAGTTGTATTATCAATTTCAACCCTTTTATTAAAGAAACGAATACATTTATTTAACCAGGTAAAAATGTTCTGATTTTACATACTTAAATTACTTTTCAATTTCTGATATTATGACAATCTAACAATGAACACAATGTAAAGTGTAACGTTTAATGCTGTAGGCTTCTTGATTACATACATTTTTCTTTTTAGATTTAGATGTTCATTAGGGATATACGTAAGTGGCTTACTCTGAGGTGTTCCTCTTGGAAGGGGTGCTCAGGGAATTCTGGAACAGGCACATTCTTGTTCTCTACCTCTCCAAATAGCTCAACTACCATGGCGGTCAACTCATCAAGGGATTCTGTGTAAGAAGTGGATGGAGACACTAAACTTGGTCAAACAGACAAGTCACCCAAAACATTACAGAAGTGAGGGGAAAAACAGAATCAGACAATGAAACCACTGTTCAGAAATTTCCAGTTTGAAAAACACAACGTAGAAGAATTCCCACTGAAATCTTCTAAAATTGGAGGCGTTTACCATTATGCCTAAGCATTACATTGCTTATACAAATGGGCACTGAACTGTGTAGCGATGGCCATTAACAATGATGTCATGCTGCTGTTAAAAAAAAAATTCCATCTCTTTTTGAAGAGTATACACTTCTTCATTTACATGACATGTTATTAATCAGATGCTTTTATCCAGAGTGACATACAAGGGAGCAAGTAATGAGCAAAAATATTCATATTTAAAACACTTAATAGTTATTAAATGCATGCATTGTACATTACATTAACGAAAAGTAAATGCACCATTTTATCGAGAAATGTATTTTTCCACAGACATGGGCTAGCTGCTCTGTGGCCTGGGGAAGCAGATCATTAGACACACAAGGTAATGGCATATCACCCATCCATCCATTATCCAAGCCGCTTATCCCAATTGGGGTCGCGGGATGCTGGAGCCTATCCCAGCAGTCATTGGGCGGCAAGCGGGGAGACACCCTGGACAGGCCATCAGTCCATCACAGGGTCGACACATGTAATTTTGCCCTATATTATGTGTGCTTATTGCCCTAGTATGGATGCAATTATACGCTAGAATGTAATTTTGCTACGTTATTAGACAGGTATACATCTCTTCATTAACTATAAATAACTCATGCATCACACATTAAAAACTCAATGTGAAAAAAGTTTGTCGTTGTTAAAAGCTCTGACTGTCTTTAGTCGTAGATGATGCCAAGGCTTTACTTTTGGAGTTCTCACTGAGATACAGTGCTCTGGGTTCAGCACATCTCTGGAGTGCTGTGTAAAGAGGTGACTGCAAGACCTTGCTACATTAATGGAGACTTTTTTTTCCCCCACTCAGTGGAGGCAGCACTTGTTTGTAATATTACTGTGACCTAGCACAGGACTGGCGTATGTAGTGCAGCAGAGAAGTTCTTTCTTCTCTCTAGATCAACCCTTACTGCCGTAGGTACTTCCCAGGCATTAGAGAAGAAACAAGATCTACATGCATCACATTGATGCACCTTTTGTGGTTTATTTAGGAATGTGTTGACCTCCCCTAGTCTTTGCCAGGCATACACTCCAAGCACGTTACAGTTGGGGGTGATGGCGGACTCTTACCTCTTCCTAATACACAGAGCCCCATGAGATTTGAGGAGTAGTATGTGGAGTGAAATTTCAGGAGCTCTTGGCGGATGTCAATCCCATCTTTAGACGGTCTAGTTTCAAGGGTCAATTTGTTACCTAAAAGATAAAAATCCAAATAAGAGGGCTTATACATTTTTATCATTAACAAATGTCCAAAGAATTTTCAAAACTTTACACGTTGCCTATAAATTTCAATATCTCCTGATGTAGAGAAAAAAAAGACCTTGTTCAAAATTTGACTTTTCAGGTGTTTTCTGACAGTGGGGAATGCTGTAACACAAAATCGAAATAGCTACATTTTAAATCAACAATAATGACTAGTTAATAGCAGAGAACCAATAGGAGGCATGAGAAGTTACTGATTAAGTAAAGGGGATGGGAACAGCTTCTCCATTTCTGAACTTATAAAGACTACAACAAGGTTATGGTGACCTTTAAAATGACAAATACTCTGCACACCAAACGAAAGCACTTGCAAGTGCTACTGTCCGAATACTTCAGAAACAGGATATGATTGGATTACTTCCTTCTGATTAGGGTTTGCCATATCAGTAAGCTAGCCTGCCTGAGACACAGGCAGTCTGCCCTCTGTGAGATCAGACTTATCCTGAACACAACCGCAGCCAACATCTAGTGCTTCCTCCATGTCACGCGCTGGTTTGGCCAGTTGTTGTCATACCTCCCATTTAAAGAGACACACAAAAGGCAAAGGCAGCAGTAGTGTAGTTATTACATCTAGTAACCATTATATCATTGCCCATTTTTGTCAAAATTAGGTTTTGTTCTGGATGTTTCCTGACTATAGTAATGTCAGGTCCCTTGAAACCGTATGAGATTTAGGTCCGTCTGAGCCTGTTCTATTATTAGCTGGAATAAAGCTTATTTAACTCAAGACTGCCATCCGCTGGTAATTCTGGGCTGGGAGTGGCTCTAAAGCCATGACAAGCAGGGAATTTACCAGAATAGAGTAAGCCCACTACACGCAATGTGTGGCTTTCCTCTTGCGACATTTAAAAACACCAGCCACATGAAACTCAACAGTTATATCCTAGAGGGGGCTGAAATGACCATTACAAACTAGCTGTAGTTTGAAGCTAACACGTCAAATAAAAACAGAGGATTATTCTAAGAACGTTTGTGTGAAATACAACTACTTGCTTTAGGGTACACAATGCATTTTTTTTTAAATTTTCCTTTCATATTTATATTTTGCCAAAGCCACTGCATCAACCATAAAGTTTATATAACCATGCATATAACCATCAAGTTCAATCAAATAACATGTTAGGGATGCCCAATTTCAAGATTTTTCCTGATCAACATTCACTTAACTGACAAATAAATTATCGACGTTTGTGGCATTTAATTAGCCTCATAAAGCAGATAACTTTCAACTTTGTGGGAGTTTTGGCACAATTCCGGAATTCATCTGCTCTGCTTTAGACAATTCTATTAAATATTGACTTGAAACGTGTAGGAAAACATGTATACATTTTTTTTTCTTTAGAACAAGTACAAGCACCACACTTGTACATTCAAATCGGTTCATACAGCTGTATACAGTGATTTATAATCATTATCTTTAATCAGAAATTAATTCAATCATTTCAACATCTCCACCATTGCACTTTATCACCTCTTATTTCGCCTGTATAAGTCAATCCTTGTGTATATATCTGAAGATTGTTGTGTTGTAGTGTGGTTATTCTATGTTAAGTACACTGAGAGAGCCACGAAACCAGAGTCAAATACCATGTATGTGCAAACCTACTACCCTCCTTCCACCTGCCCATGTGAAATTAGCATTATTCCAAACTAATCTCGAGTGGATTATTCATGGGCATGTCAAGTGTTGCTGAGAACCTTTTGGAAACTTTTACCTGTTCCAAATTTACTAAAAGGATGGTCGGGGTTGCCAGTGGCTTTCTCCAACTGAAACAGCCTCCAGGCATCGTTCATCAGGTTCTTTTCATGCTCAGAATCAACAGCGTTCACCTCCCGGTCCTTGCAGCTCTCGTCAAACAGCGGGCACAGGAAGAACTGGGCAAACCTAACAACACATACAACATAAGCTAAAAGTCAACATGGCACTTTATTTTTTTACTGTCAGAACAAAATAGTATCAAAACCTTCCTCACAGGTCAACCATTTCAAGAATAATGGATTAACATCTATTCAACTGTCAACTGTCTGAATAAATACTTTTTCGTTCTGGCGGACGGATCGCAGACACAATGTAATAGACACAAGGAGAGATGCAAATGTGTTTGATTGAGAAGTAGGTCTGGGCAACCGCCATGCAAATGAGAAAAAGACTGTCAGTGAATGCATGGACAGCATACACAATCTGCCAGTCAGCTCTACAGACAGAGGAGAAGAACATTTTCAAGCCTATGGCCACATAATGGCGTTAGCCTATTACAGCAAAACAGCCCTCGCTTTCCAGCTGGAATACTGCATCACTAATCGACTTCAAGAACCCTTGACAAAAACAGTTCAGTCAGTCACCTGTGCTTTAAGTTAATAAATAAGTACTTTTTTTTTTAGAAGTGATTAACAATTACATACATGGAGAATATTTTTCAGGATTAAAAGGCTATTATGTAGGGAAATAATTATACCATGAGACACTTCCAATTATCTAGGACATTTTTAATTATACCATGAGACACTTCCAATTATCTAGGACATTATTTTTTTCCTTTTTGCTTGATAGCACTCTTAGTAAAAATACTGAGCTGAATATTTGTTCCCTCATAAAATGAAAGGCAAGGGTACAGTTAAGACTTCTGGGAGCAGCAGATGTGATGAAGATGAGTCCCATTGACACAATGTTCAGTGGTTTGAAAGGGACGGTCTCATCAATATTTCAGCATTCCTCTGCAGGCCCCCGTCTTTTCATTACAGACCATATGGCCTTCACCATTCATTGGCACACAGGAAAATTAGTCTGTGTATTTGTTGGACAATCATGTATTTCTTAGTATGTAAGCTTATCCTGATAGGTTGAATTCCACCCCACCACCACACACACATACATACAGGCATACACACCGGGGTTTGCCTGGGGTTTTGAGGAGGGGCGACAAGCATTACACTTGTTGCACAAAACTGCCCAGCAGCGAGGTTTGGACCAGACAGACTGTAACAACAGCTCTGTTGGACTATCACCTGGACACCCACGGAGAGCGGCTCTCGCTGATAAATAAATAATTTACAGCATCCAACTATAAACGTATTAGGAAAAACCGCTGCTGGTTATACCTCAGATATTGCTTCACTAGGTCGACTCAAAATGATGCAAGTGTATGATGACCTTAAGCTTGTGAAGAGTGACAGTGGTTACAAAAATGTGCATGCAAAAAGCTCTAATAATGTTGTGATTGTTGACAAACCTATTACCACAGCAGGGTGTAGCTCTGATGTCATTATGGGGCAACTGTTGGTAATGTCTAAACACTCTTTACAAATTAGTGCACATATCAGTGGTGTTACTTTAATGCAGGCCGCTGGGCCCCTCAAAATTAGGGCTGTGCGATATGACGACATATATCGTGTGATGATAGATAAACGTCTATCATTTCATACTATGCTCTATCGTTTATTTCATTGTGTCAAAAATGTCACTCTTTACGGCAATATTTTTCATCATTAGGAGTCTGTCCATCTTTTGCGTGGATGACATTGACAAATTACTCTTACTGGCTTTTTACTCGCGAAGCTTATATTGCACTTACAGTAACGTAACTAGTGTAGACGTCATCAACTCTCCAACTCCACCGATATCTTGTCACTCTTCCGCTCAGCTGAGCTGTGTGTGTGGAGGGGCTGAGCACTGCCCCGGATGAAACAAAGCGCAGAGGACAGGAGACAAGAAACTAACGTGACCATAAATGACAGCAAAACACAGTAGAGACTATGTTTATGTAGTTTACCTAATTTATGTGCACTTGTTTCATTTCAGCTCAGTGTGAGTTTCTACTGCATTTTGCCGTCATTTATGGTTGCGCTACTCTCCTCCGCTTTCTGTGGTTCAGCCAAGGCAGTGCTGCCCCCTCAACATATGCACACAGTGGGGGGACATGGACCTATTTATTCAGTGAATTTACATAAAATTTGCTATATCGCGATATGTATCGTTATCTAGATATGGAATGACCTATATCAGGATATGAGATTTTGGTCATATCTCACAGCCCTACTCCAAATCTCTATAAAGTCTACTTAAAACAATATTTTAACAACAATATGTTAAACATAAATTAGATAATGCAAAATAATTATGAAATAAAAATCGTTTAATTGTACAATGTGCCATGTAGTGTGTCAGCACCTGTCAGCATTTATTAAAAATTGGTTCAGAAATTTGGTTCTTTTCTGTGTGACTACATATACTTCCTGGGTGAAGGGCGCTGCTCAAATGAGAGTGGGTACATCTCAAGTCTCTTAATTGCATCCATGTTTCCCTAACTTGTATCTTTTCCTTGCGTCTAAGTCCCTCCCACTAAGGATGCATGGAGCGACACAAAAGAAGAAATGAAGAAATATGTTTTAAAGGAACTGAAACGGCCTTTCCTCTAAAGCGTCATGTGAAGCATCATGTGAAGCGACGTCAGTTTCTGATGACAGCAGCAGATTTAACAGGTTGTAGACTGAAATAAATGTAACGACATCTTCTTGCGCAACATATCAAAGCAAAAATAACAGGCATTTACGCTTGCGCTGTTTCTCCACCATCTCATTTAAATGTGTCAGATGTACGGGGTGGAGTAATAATACGTCATAGTGTTCAGTTGAAAGTCTTCTAGGTAGGCTGCGCTCACGGCTCCTCAGAGATCCCATCTTGTTCCTTGCTTCTCAGAGCAGAAATAAGAGCTTTGGAACAGCCTTCAAAATGCCGGACCAGAACTACTTCCGGTCCAAGTGATTAGAGGAGCGAGGAAATATCAAAAAAGAGACTTGAGATGTACCCAGTCTATTTAAGTCCTTCAACTTTTGGCAAGCCAATTCTTGATACTATATTTCATGTTCACATCCGCCATAAATAGAACTATGGATGCATGACTGTCACTCCTGCTCCTTAGCTAACTGACCGGTACTTTCAGTAGATGGCAACTTCAATTGGAACCGTGGAAATCAAAGAAAATTCAGTTATTTCCTTACAAAAACACCCTTTCACAAGGCGTTCACTGGAAGAATAAAAGAGGATAAAAGAGCTTGGACCAAACCTACCCGATTTACAAATTCAGCAGCAGGCAAGTGATCGGGGACGAGCTTATATCCGGGGCTTCTCCAGCTCTTGTTATGACAAAGGGTTTTGGCTAGCTGGATATGGTGTACGTAATGCCTTTTATTGCTTTAAACTGTTTGCTATTTCAAAGTGTTGGGACTGAAGCATGTGGACAATGATGGGGGTTCAAGACCTAAAACATCTTTCTGAAAAATGCAAATGAAAAAAGTAGCCATAGCGATCTAGACAATAGTATGAGGCTAAATTTTTTTGGCAGGCTTAGCATTGATGACAGGAGAGGCTGAATGCATGGGCCATGTTGTCAATGGAAAAGAGACTAGTGACTGATTGTCTGACTTTAACCACAAAGTCATTGAGAAATTTGCAGGCCAGAAGGAAAGCAGGGCAAAATTTATGTTCAAGTAGTGCTACTGGCCAGTGTTTAGGCAACATTACAGTGTGTCATTTTTAGATTTGTTGCTTTCTTTCTTTCTTTTTTTTGTTGCTGAGCTATTAGGGCTGCATCAGTTTGTTTGCCCCCCCCCAAATATTTTTATTATCAGCTACCACTGGCGCAAATGTAGAATATATGGGCAAGAGTTTAGAGAGGATTAGCTGCTGTCACAATTATCCCAAATTAGCTGAGCCAAAAAGTCAAAAAGCACAGCTGGGGGTGCTTTATAGAGTAATAGAGCCAGTTAAAAAAAAAAAATTTCTTGGGGGAGGGGATTTTTTTTCTCCCCAATTGTACTTGGCCAATTACCGACTCTTCCGAGCCATCCCGGTCGGTGTTCCACCCCCTCTGCCGAGCCGGGGAGGGCTGCAGACTACCACGTCTCCTCCAATACACGTGGAGTCGCCAGCCACATCTTTTCACCTGACAGTGAGGAGGTTCACCAGGAAGACGTAGCGCGTGGGTGGATCACGCTATTACCCCAGTTCCCCCTCCTCCCCTAACAGGCGCCCTGACCATCCAGAGGAGGCGCTAGTGCAGCGACCAGGACACATACCCACATCTGGCTTCCCACCCACAGACACGGCCAATTGTGACTGTAGGGACGCCCGACCAAGCCGGAGGTAACACAGGGATTTGATCCGGCGATCCCCGTGTTGGTAAGCAACAGAATAGACCACCACACTACCCCAACACCTCCAGAGCAAGTTAAATTTTAATTCAACCAATCCAATTGGTTAAGTAGAAACAAAGATCTGTTAAGGATGGCCTTACAGAGCTTTTGTCATAAGAAAATACCAGTCTTCCAGGAATTACTTAAGACAGGCACTACCAAAAACACCACGAATAGTGTCTTTAAAATATTACCTTTCTATTCTACTACATAAGGGAAAAGGTCACAGAACAATCCATCAACTTCAATAAGAAGTTACCTATCCAATGCTCCTTGCAAGTGCTCATGGGACACGTCAAAGTAGTAGTTGGTGTGCTCTCCACTGGTGAAGGCATTGGAGCTGCCTGCATGCTCACTGAGGAACTGGCTGTATTCATTCTCCTTGGGATATTTCTCAGTGCCCAGGAACAGCATGTGTTCACAAAAGTGTGCCAGGCCAGAAATGTTGCCTGGGTCTGATAATGAACCTGTAATAAAAATGAGAGGTCAACAGAAAGTCACTGCAAAAAAAAAGAGGCATCTCTACAGTTTTTGTCTTCTGAGATACACTGATGAGCCAAAACACTATAATCACTCACAGGAGAACCGAATAACGTTGATCATATCCAAACAAGGGCAAGTGTCTGTGTAGATTAGATGGTAAGTGAAGAATCAGTTCTCATAGTCAATGTGTTTGATGTAGGAGGAATGGGCAAGAGTAAAGTCCTGAGTGACTTTGGCCAGATGACTGGGTTAGAGCATCTCTGAAATGGCAAGGCTTGTGGGGCACTCCCAGTCAGCAGTGATGAGTACCTACTGACAGTGCTCCGAGGAGAGACAAACCACAAACTTGCGACAGGGTATTGGCGCCAAAGGATCATCAGATTCTCTGTGTGTGATTCTCCTGTGGTGCTCTGTAATCCTTGATTACAGAGCACCACAGGAGGTCATTCCTGCCTGTGGCCATCAAACTTTATAATTCCTCCCTCAGACTGTCAGACACTCGGGAGTTAATGGTCACTGGACTGGCCCATCGACTTGTTTTACCTTGTTGGGTTTTGTTTGTGCTGTTGTTTTGTGCTGCGGTAGTGCGGTATAGATAGGGTGTTAGGGTGTTATGTGCACCATCCTTGTTGATATATTTTGTTCTTATTTCTATTTCTTATTTTATCTTTTATTTCTATTTATTTGTTTTTCTTGTTTCTATTTGTTTCTAATTTCTTGTTATCTTGTTAGTTTTTAGTTTTTTCTTACTAGAGCATGAGTGTCTGTAGTTATCTTGTATCTTGTTAGAACCCAATTTCCCCTCGGGGATGAATAAAGTATTCTGATTCTGATGCTTGAGGGCAATAATAATAAAGGCTCTTCCATCTGGTCCAAACCAACAGAAGGTCTGCTCTGGGATGAATGTGTCACAATACACAGTGCATCACACCCTACTGCGTATGGGGCTGCGTAGCCGCAGACCAGTCAGAGTGCCCATGATGACCCCTGTCCACCACAGAAAGCTCCTATAATGGGCACGTGATTATTGGAACTGGACCTTGGAGCAGTGGAAGAACATTGCCTGGTCCCATGAGTCCCCTTTTCTTTTAGATCATGTGGATGGCCATGTACGAGTGTGCCATTTACCTGGGAAAGTGACTGCACCAGGATGCACTGTGGGAAGACACCAAGCCGGTGGCAACAGTTTGATGCTCTAGGCAATATTCTGCTTTGAAACGCTGGGTCCGGCCATTCATATAGACATCAATTTGACATGTGCCACCTACCTAGACATTGTTTCAGACCAGGTACACCCCTTTATGACAATGGTATTCCCTGATGGCAGTAGCCTCTTTCAGCAGGATAAGGCATCCTGCGACAGCGCACACATTGTTCAGGAATGGTTTGAGGAACATGATGAAGTGTTCAGAATCAGAATACTTTCTTCATCCCCGAGGGGAAATTGGGTAAGTGTTGAAGGTGTTGTCCTGGCCTTCAAACTCTCAATCCAATTGAACATATGTGGGATGTGCTGGACCGACAAGTTTGATCCACGGCAGTTCCAACTTGCAATTAACAGGACTTGAAGGATCTGCTGCTAATGTTTTGGTGTCAGATACGACAGGACACCTTCACGGGTCTTGTAGAGTCCATGCCTCGGTGGGTTGGCACTGTTTTGGCAGCACACTGAGGACCAACAGCGTATTAGGCAGGTGGTCTTAATGTTTTGGCTTATCGGTGTATCATGACAGGCTTTACAGATTTGACTGTTGGCCAGTTATTATAATTTTTACTTAGTGGTTCTCAAAGACACACAAAGGTCAAGCAATGGACAGTGTGTAAGCAGTTCTATAATCTCTCATACTAATTTCTTATATTTCTTTGCATTTCCCATAATTCCTATAATAAAAGTATGGAGAATTGCCAAAATAACTATATTTTACTACAGTTCCCACACCTGTGTCAGAATGGACCTTGTGAACAAGGTAAACCTTCCATGATATGCAATGAAAGAGTTTTACCTATGTGGACATCCAGTGCTGCTGAGGACTTGTCCGTTGTTGGGTCACTGATGAGCACGGCCTTCAAGCCATTAGTGAATTCCAGGCCCCTGTATACTCGCTTGTCCTCAGGAGAGCGAATTATTTCAGTCACAACCCTCTTCACAGCTGGGTCGGTCATTCTGAGGGGCAACGACGACACGAGCCTGCAGCGAAAAGGGCCAAGTATTAGGTCAAGTATTAATTTCAAGTAAGATGACCACCTGGTGAAGTGTGGTTAGCCAAGTTTGTCCATCCTGACCTGTTTACAATGTGACTTGACTCTAGCCTCCAAATGTACCTTGGTATATTTTCGCATTGAGGGCAACTTCTAAGGGTTGTCCAAAATTAACTTTTTGGTAGGGTGCAGCATGCGTTGAGGACTTATTTTTTTCTTATAAGTCTAACAGACAGACTGACACATACAGATACATACACCAATACCAACTTTAAGCCCCAACTCATGGCAGAGCCCTCACTGAGAGAAGTTTACAGACTGTCCTTCAGGGTCTGAGCAGATGGCAGAATTCAGTCAACAGGACATTCAGCCAAACTGGATCAAGGCCATACACCTGGCAACAAATCACTATGAGAGCAATTGCTGTTAGGCTACCTTAGATGCCATTGCCGTTTGCTGCAGGTAACCTTAGCGGGAATTTGACATTACGAATGTGTTTATTGACAAACAAAGCAAAGTTGGAATTTTTTTTTTTGCCAAACTATTAGTCACATCAGATGTACGGCTTTAAAGTGGCTTGCACTGATGGCAAGTGGGGACTTGCCCAAGTTGGGTATCAGTTATTAAGACGTAAAGCAAAATGATATGGCATTATCCGTTTTTAAATATATAACGCAGACGTCACGCGACTTGCTACCTTTTTTGTCAACTACTGAATAAGCTTTTTACAGTCACCAATGTTTTAACACCACACAAATAGAAATCACAGGACGTATAACATTATCGCTACCTGGAAAGGGGACATAAATGTCATCCCTTTAGCGCAGACGCTAACAACGTAGCTAGCCGGTTAGCAAGCTAGCAGCACAGGCAGACTATAAAAGTGATTCAGCAAGTAAGCAAGTCACAGCCGGTATTCAGATTTATGGTTCGGAGGGACGGCTACGCAGCATGAAATGCAGCCGTTTTCCTCAATTTCACCCTTGAGCGATAAGACGTTGACACAACAACCAAGGGTTTCACTTGACCAATACGGGCTAGCTATGAAGTGTATTTCCGTAAACCTACAACGTTATATAACCGCAAAGCTAACAATTTAGTTTATGCTAGTCCGCTAGTGATCCGGCTCGACCGTTTCGTGTAGCTAGCTATGTTAACGTTAATATGATGGACTGCTAGCTTCCTGGCAGGTACGGAAATTATTTTAATGTTGGAATTGAAAACATCGGAAAATCTGTAAGGAAATACTTACCTAAAATCTTGTTTTAAGTGGAAACTACTCTCCGCTAGCTTAGGATATCTGGCAAACCGGGTCAGTCGGTTAATACGCTGAAACATACTTCGGACCCATGAATAACAAACCTTTGCTCATTACGGCGCCATTTTTACCAGACCAATGTAGCTGAAACCAGATTAACGCATAGACGGTCGATTAAAATTGATGCCGCAGTCGAAATATTTAATCAACGAAACCTCTAAAGGTCACACTAATGTCTTCAACTTAAATACGTACTAACATATAACTGTTGTGAGTTTTTGTCGTTTAAAAGGTTGTTCCGGGTTAACGATTACAAAACTCGATTAGGTTGGTCTCCGTACTGTCATAGACGCGCGTGCTCTTCTTCGCGTAGATATAGTGCGGACGATGGATAACAACGGCGTGTTAGCGCCCCCGACCGATCATATCGGGACCTTGATCTTTGTATTAAGCCCTACTGCAAGTAAAAAATAAGACACGTCGGGCGTGGTTGGAACAAGTATGTGGCTGGGTATCATGAAGAAGCCCGTGAAGCCTTTAAATCATGGGCTACGGCAGGTAGACCCAGACAAGGGCCTGAGCTTGAACACAAGAAGCTCACTAATGCAAAATACAAGTATGCCATTCGCTTCATTTTTAAAAATGCAAGTCATGAGGGTTGATTCCGTGGCTAAGAAGCTGCCAGGAAATAATGTTGCAATTTTTTTGTTGTTGAAAGAAGTGAGAATTCTCAACAACTGTAAAACATCTCTACCATGCACTGTTGATGGTATCTCATGTACAGACAATATTGCTGAGTTGTGGCGACAGCATTATAGTACCTTTATTCAACTATGTCCAAAGTGATCTGTATAAGGTGGGCAATATTGAGAGTGACGATTCAATGGTGATCATGTCACATGAGGTATATCAAGCTATAAACAAGCTGTCTGTAAACAAAGCAAGTGGTTTAGATCATATTACTGCTGAACACATTAAATATGCCAGTCCGAGGATAGCGCCTCTCCTTGCTATTTGTTTTACTGGCTTTATGGTCCATGGCTTGTTACCAGACTCAATGTTGTCTGTACTGTTAGTGTCAGTCATTAAGGACAAAGCTGTTAAAATATGCAGCCTAGATAACTGCAGGCCTATAGCTCTAGCCAGCATACTGTCAAAAATCCTAGAAAGAATCCTGCTGGATAGAGTGCATTAGTTTATCAACTCCACGGATAACCAGTTTGGTTTTAAAGCTAAACATGGCACTGACTTATGTATATATGCCTTAAAGGAAATTGTTTACAAATACAGAGGCCAAAACTCATCGGTTCTTATGTGTTTTATTGATCTTTATTTATAAAGCTTTTGATCGTGTTAATCATAGAAAGTTGTTTGTTAAATTGCGATTTGGATTATGGATGGATGGATGGAAATTTACATAGTGTGGTCCACACATGATATACAGCAACATGATGTTAGTCAGTGTTCTGTAGCGCTACATAGTGGACAAAAGAAGTTATATTTAACTCCTTTGTGCAACGTCCGATATTCGTGAAAATGCATGTCAAGCGACCTCCACTAAATGTATTGCTGCATTAATGACACACGTGTAGCGCCACCTCCTGGCAACAAGAAGTCAAGTCGTAAGTTACAAACTTCTTTTGATTTACATAAAATTTAAAGTGTGTGCTCTACCTTTTCTAGCACCACATATAGCCCTTTTCGACCAAAGTTCCGTTCAGGATTCTGAAAACCTTGGTGTTGTGTGGCGAACGGGCCCGCATTTCGACCAGTTTTTACCGGAACCGTTGTACGTCATCAACGGGGGACTTTGTGCGTTGCACACCGGATGTAAACATTAGCTACATTCCACTGAAACCCACTAGCTAGGGCTATAATATAGCAATAATATTTATAATGTGATGTGGTCAAATAATGGACTTCTCAGCCAACCTTTCAGTGTTAACAAGCAAGCTTTTAATTACCGTAAGCCAAGCTAGTCATAACAGACATAAGTTTGTATTGGTCTCAGCTTGGCTTACGGTCATTAAAAGCTTGCTTGTTAACTCTGAATGGTTGGCTGAGAAGTCCATTATTTGACCACGTCACATTGGTGTCAGAAGTGGGATTGCCCAGCTGGCCCCTTCTTTGCATTGCAGGTGTTGCAGTTACGGCAGAACCGCTCCACATCTCGCCGGCACCTCCCCCAGTAGAATCTTTCCTGTAGCCGCCGCAGCGTTTTGGTAATGCCGAAGTGTCCCACTCCAGGGGGGCCATGAACTGTGCTTAACATTTGCTGTTGTACTGCGTGGGGAACAACTAGTGTCCAGGTACTGCCTCCCGTCCTTGGCTCTTCCCACACGCGATAGAGGGAGCCCTCATGAAGCATGAGTGAGTTCCACTGTCCCAGCAATGCCTTGGTAGTGGGGGAGTGGGGACCTGCCGTCTCTCTACTTGGGACCTCTTTATGTGCTAGCCAGCGTATCACGGGTCCCAGGTGGCTATCCCGACGTTGGAGTTCCCCTATCTTGGTTGGTGACATCTCCTCCAGTGGCGCACTTGGGACCACAAGTGTCCGCACTGTGACACGATCCACCCGTTGCTGTTCTCGAGTCTCCAACCGGCTACAATGGCGGCAGGCCTGATCAGAACAGGGGCGTCTGGAGAGAGCATCAGCATTGTTGTGTCAGCTGCCTCTTTGGTGCTCTGTGGTGAAGGTAAATTCCTGCAAGGCTTCTATCCATCTGGCTACCTGCCCTTCTGGTTCTTTGAAGCTAAGCAGCCAGCGGAGCGATGCATGGTCCGTCCTCAGTAGGAAGTCCTTTCCATACAGGTAAGGCTTAAAATGCTTTACGGCCTGTACTGATGCCAGGAGTTCTCTCCAAGTCACACAGTAGTTCCTTTCTTCCTTGCTCAAGGCTCTACTGTAATAGGCCACCACTCTTTCCCCTTCCCCACTGGGCTGCAACAGGACTGCTCCCACACTTACATCACTGGCGTCAGTGTCAAGTATGAATGGCCGCTGCCTGTCTGGGAGGGCTAGCACTGGTGCTTGGGTCAATGCTTTCCGGAGTATCTGAAAGGAACTCTCACATGCTTCAGTCCAGTGGAACCATCATCCCTTCTCGGTGAGCTGGTGGAGCGGACGGGCTTTGTCTACAAAGGCATGTACGAACCGACGGTAGTATGATGCCAGTCCCAGAAAACTCCTCACCTCCTTTCCTGAGGTGGGCGTTGGCCAATCCCTGACTGCAGTGTCAGGGTCTGTGGACACACCTCCGGGCCCCACCAAAGGTCCAAGGAACCTTGTCTCCCGCTGCAATAGATTGCATTTTCTCGGATTCAGTCGTAGGTTGGCTGCCTTGATGCGTTCGAGCACCATTCGGAGGTTGGAGAGGGCCTCTGTAAACATAGCTGCATGCACCAGGAGGTCATCCAGGTACACTACGCAGGCAGAGCGAGGGATGGGGCCAAGGACACGCTCCATGAGGCGTTCAAATGTGGCTGGGCTATTACATAAGCCAAATGGCAGGACTGTGAACTGCCAGAGTCCTCGGCCAATGGTGAAGACAGTCTTTACCCGGGATTCTGGAGCCATCTCTACCTGCCAGTACCCACTTCTTAGATCCAGGGAGCTGAACCATTGGGAACCTGCCACACAGTCCAGAGCTTCATCGATGCGGGGGAGTGGGTATGAGTCTTTCCGGGTCAGGTTGCTTAGTCGCCGATAGTCCACACAAAATCGGAGGGAACCATCCTTCTTGGTAACCAGCACGGCAGGGGACGCCCACGGGCTATCTGAGGGTTCAATGATGCCTGCAGTTGCCATCTCCTGGATCTTTGCTTCTGCCTCTTGAAATTTCATCAGAGGGAGACGGCGAGCTCTATGGCGGACTGGGTCCAGTGTCAATGTGGTGCTGTACAAGATTGGTGCAGCCACACTCCAGATCACTCGAAGTGAAGAGGTGTCTGTTCTCTATCAGCAGGTTCCGTACCTGCTCCCCCTCTTCTTGGCTCAAACCCTCCATGCACTTTTGGGCCAGTTCTTCCAGTTCAGAGGCCATTTCTGGTGATGTACCTTCCCATGGCCCTGAAGCCAAGCACAAGATTCGTGGTCCACCTTTATTGCCCCCCGGATTGCTGCGTACGGTAATGGCATTTACCACTTGGTTGTCCACCTCCAGCTGTGGTCCGGCCGCCTGTACCACCACACCAATGGCTCTCAAGGCATCCAGTCCAAGGATACAGCCCTCTCGTATGTTTGCTAGCCAAATTTATTGCTGTACCTCCATTTCTCCCATCTTAAGGGTCAGTTTACTTCTCCCCTCCATTCTAGCACACTGACCTGTAACTGTCTCCATCTTTACTTCTGTCGGCATCCACTGTACTTCTTCTCCTAGGACCCCTGGTCTCACCAAGCTGATGGTGGATCCGGTGTCGACCAGGGCAATGCAGGTATTGCCATTCAGCTGACAGGAGACATGGAGGCTGAAGCCAGCGCCAACCCGTCCAACGACTCTGGGACTGTTACTCAGGGGCGAGGTTGTGTGGGCCGGCCAGTCCCCTTCTAGGCCGACCCTTGGTCGTTTCCCGGTTCAGAAGTGGCGGCTACTTGGTTGACACACCTCCGTGCTCGTTGGTAGAAGCGTCTATTCGTCTTCTGACACTCCTTTCTTTGGTGCCCTGGTTTCCCACAGCCCCAGCACAGAAATGGCTCTGCTCGTCATGCTGCCTGGACGGATGTGCATGGCTCCTCCTCACTTTCCTGCAGTGCCCGAACATGATGGTGCAGTGTTGGGGCCGCTCTTTTTTCCGCCATAATGGCCTCCACTTCCTTTGCCCTATGCAGCGCCTCTTCAATGGTGAGTGGCTTGGCCAGCCGCACCTGTTGCCTGAGGTGAGGTGGCTGTAGAGCCCGTAGGAAGGAATCCAGGGCCAGGCATTGGATGGCAGTTGGGGCATATCAGGATATGCACGGCTCACCAGATGTTGAATGTCAGCCACCAGGGTACCCAACTTCTCCTGGCCGTGTCTCTGTCTTGAACGGAGTTGATCCCGGAGGCTAATCAGTGATTGGGTGTTGCCAAATCGGCGACCCAGGGCAGTGGTTAACGACCCCAGTGATAGCTCTCCAGCCGCCAGGTCTAGGAGTGCCTGCCTTGATTCTCCCTCCAGGGCTGCTGCTAGGTTGACTACTTGTTGGTTTTCGGTCCCTAGCAATCAGGTTGAACTGAGCAAGGAATCCCTCCCAGCTGGAGCTCCCGTCGTAGCGCCCCAGCTTCACCGAGGGAGTGTTTGGGCTTGGCAGAGTTGGTGAGTCTTGTACTGGAACCATATCTGCAAAGTGTGTTCAGTTCTCCACGGATCATGTCCAACTTGCTTCTGGTAGCTTCCCCATGGCTTGAAGGGCTGGCCTTTTTTTCGTCGCACGGTCGGGGCAGGACGCGGCGGGGGCTCCCCATTGGGCTTGCTCTGAAAGAGAAGAAATTTTCCATTTCCTTGGGACTCCGCCACTCGGACACTACCCAGCACGTCTACCGCACTCAGGGGTGGGCACAGGTCTCCCCCTTCCTGAGGCCGCACTGCGCTGCTCCCATCTGGCAGAGAGAGCCGACCTACGATCTCCTTTTCGAGAGCAGCGATTTCCATACGCTCACCGGCTAACTTTCGGTTACGCCCTTCGGCCAACGATTGCTGTTTAGAGAAGTCCATTCTACTTCTGACACCAATGTGACGAATTCGGGGGGGAGTCTGGGAGACCGTCGCCACAGCCGGGACGCGAGCCCGTATCTCCTACTCCGCAAGCGACAACGTTAACTAGTCGACTAAAGGGCCCGACCCGCTACTCAAGGACCAACGTGTCTACTTATCCATGCACGTTAGAATAATATAGCAATAATAATTGCTATAACATAGAAATAATATGGCATCATATATACGTCGTCCAGCTCCACTTTTGGACAACTGTTTTTTATCGTCTCGATTGTCCTTCTTAAGTTTTTTTTTAACTTGTTGATAATTTGTTGTTGCGTTCGAGTGAACCCATTCCCGGCCATCTCTTTTACTAATTTGCCATACAGCTTACTCTTTCTCGTGCTACTTGTAATATTTGCTAGTAATATTTGATTTGCTAATGTCCCTTACGGCTTTCCGTAGCGCCACAACAAAGTCACGTGATGTACGTAACAACGTCAGTCGGAATCCGGTCGGTGAATAAACACCCAGCACGAGAGAAGTCGTCCTTGCTTTATTAATGTTATAAGTTAACATAGCCAGAGGGCACAGAACATTACATGGTGTCAGAGTAGCGGAGTTTAAATACCCAATATGGATTCGTACGGCGTTCCAGCTCCACGGATGGACTGGGAATCGGCGAACTTACCTGAAGCATGGAGACGATTTCGACAAACAACGGAGCTAATGTTCACGGGCCCCCTGCGCGGGAAGAACGAAGAGGAGAAATGCAGCTACCTCCTGCTCTGGATAGGGGAAAAAGGGCGAGATGTGCACAACACTTGGACACTCAGCGGAGAACAAGCCAAGAAGCTAGAAACGTACTACGATAAGTACACTGAGTACATCACCCCCAAAGCAAACCCGATTTATGCCAGATATAAATTTCATGAAAAGATGCAGGGAGAGAGTGAATCCTTCGAACGATTTGTAACTGAGCTAAAGCTCCTAGTCAAAGACTGTGGCTACCCAAATGCCGACGAGATGGTCAGGGACCGCATCGTGTTTGCCACCAACTCACCCAGAGTGAGAGAAAAGCTACTTAGCCAGGGAGCTGAGCTAACGCTAGAAAAGGCCATAGATGTAGCCCGCTCACACGAGCTAGCAAAGCAACAGCTAAAGTCTATGGGCCAGGGCAGCACACATGAAACGGTGCACGCAATAGGCAGAAAGACTTACAAACCGAACGCACCCAAAGCAGCTAACGCTAACTTCAGACAAAGGGAGGGTAACGTTAGCACCGCCGCTAGGGCGTGTAGCTATTGTGGAGGGCTACACGGCGCTAAAGCCACTTGCCCAGCTAAGGGTAAACAATGCATTAAATGCAAGAAGCTCAATCATTTTGCTAAAGTATGCAAGTCTAGCTCCCAGGGACAGACAAAGTACTACCGCGGCACAGTACATGCCGTCGGAGAGAACCCAGAAGAGTACACCACTGACAGAGAGCAGGAAGAACTGTACTTCGACAACATTACAGTGGAGAGCACCGCTGTGGGAGAACAGACAGAGCTGTACATAGACTGCATCTCAATAGAGAACAACGGAAAAAGCAACGAGCAGGCTTACGTAGAGGTTGGAATTGGCACACCTCCACAGAAGGTAAAGTTTAAACTAGACACTGGGGCACAGGCCAATACTATTCCCACCAACCTGTTCCAGGCGCTGTTCAAAAATGTGACACTGAAACCAGCAATACACAGACTCACTGAATATGGAGGAGGCGCGCTGAGCGTGAAAGGCACATGCAAACTCAAATGTAAGTACAGAGACAATGCAATTATGCTGGACTTTTACGTCATTGACACAAACGCCCCACCAGTCATGGCAATGAAAACATGCCGTGACCTAAACTTGGTAAAAATAGTGATGGCTGTGAGCGAGGAAAACAATGTCACATCACAGAGCATAATGGATGAGTATGCAGATGTTTTCCAAGGAATAGGAGAGTTCCCAGGCGAGTGCACCTTCCGCGTCACACCAGATGCAACGCCGGTCGTCTGCCCGCCACGCAGAATCCCCATCGCCCTACGCAGCAAACTGAGGGACGAGCTTGACAGCATGGAGAAAGGCGGCATAATCTGTAAGGTAACAGAACCCACAGAATGGGTGAACGCACTCGTCATTGTTGAGAAGCCAAAGACAGGCAAACTTAGAGTGTGTTTAGACCCCAGAGCTCTTAACAAAGTGATACAACGACCTCACTATCCCCTCCCCACGCTGGAGGACGCCACCACAAAGCTCGCTGGAGCTGAGTACTTTAGCGTGTTAGACGCGCGGTCAGGCTATTGGGCCATCAAACTGAGCACTGAATCCTCAATGTTGACGACATTTAACACAGTGTTTGGCAGGTATCGTTTCCTCAGACTGCCATTCGGAATCGTGTCCGCTCAAGACGAGTTCCAGAGACGCGTGGATGAAACATATGAAGGATTGGACGGTGTGACGGCCATAGTGGACGATATACTAGTGTTCGGCAAGACTAAAGAGGAACATGACCAGCGTCTCAGAGCGATGCTGAAGCGCACAAGGGAGCGAGGGGTGAGGCTCAACCCCGACAAGTGTCACATATGCGTGTCCGAGGTAAGCTACTTCGGCCACACGCTCTCACACGAAGGCATCAAACCAGACCCACACAAGGTGAAGGCGGTCAAGGACATGCAACCCCCACAGAACAAAGCAGAGCTGGAGACAGTCCTCGGCATGATCAACTACCTCGCCAGATTTGCTCCACACCTCTCACAGATAAACTCACCCCTCAGACAGCTTCTGAAACAGGACAGTGAGTTTGTGTGGGATGCAGTCCACGACAAGGCGTTCCAAGAGATGAAGAATCTCATTACACAGCACCCAGGTCCAGTACTCTCATATTTCGACCCGCAGAAAGAGCTGCGACTCCAAGTGGATGCATCCAAAAGTGGCCTTGGGGCTGTCATGCTCCAAGATGGCAAACCAATTGCCTATGCGTCCAAGTCACTCAACAGCACTGAAGAAAACTACGCACAGATAGAGAAGGAGCTCTACGCTGTGGTCTTCGGCTGCAAGAGGTTCCACGAGTACATGTATGGACGAAAAGTGATTGTGGAGTCAGACCACAAGCCTCTGGAGGCAATACTAAAAAAGCCACTGGCAGCAGCACCACCCCGGCTGCAACGGATGATCCTGGCGCTCCAAAAATACGACATCCAAATCATCCACCGCCCCGGTAAGGACATACCGGTGGCCGACACACTGTCACGCAAGTCAATAGAACACCACGACAGTGACCTACAGGAAGGGATGGAGGCCCAAGTGCACACAGTCCTCAGCAACATCCCTGTGAGCGACACAAGACTCACAGAAATCAAGCAGGAAACAGCGCAAGATCCACAGCTCACCGCACTCAGACGAGCCACACTCACTGGCTGGCCAGACACAAAGAAAAAGTGCCCGCCCAGCATCCAGGAATACTGGAACCACAGAGCAGAAATCTCAGAAATGGACGGTATCCTGTTCAAAGGTGAGAGAATCATTGTCCCCCAAAAGCTTCGCAAGGACATGATACAGCGCATCCATGCCAGCCACCTTGGCGTGGAAAAAAGCAAATGCCGAGCAAGAGACTTACTGTTCTGGCCTGGCATGGGGAAACAGATCGAGGATGCGGTAGCAGACTGCAGCATATGCCAAGAACGGCGCAGCGCAAATGCAAAGGAACCAATGAGGTCACACGCCATACCCGAGCGGCCGTGACAAGTGATAGGCACAGACCTATTCACATGGAACTCACAGGACTTCATAGTCACTGTGGACTACTACTCCAGATTCTTCGAGCTAGAAAGACTTTACAGCTGCACCTCATCTGCCGTCATCATGAAGCTGAAAGCAGCAATGGCTCGACACGGAATCCCCGAGACTATCATCAGCGACAACGGTCCGTGCTACAGCTCTGGTGAGTTCCGCAACTTCTCACAGACATGGGGTTTCTCACACACCACCACAAGCCCCCACTACCCACAGAGCAACGGCCTCTCCGAGAAGACTGTCCAGACGGCCAAACGCATCCTGGACAAAGCCAAAGCTGAGAACAAAGACCCCTACATGAGCTTACTGGAGTATCGCAACACACCGGTGGACAACCTGAAATCACCTGCACAGCTACTGATGAGTCGGAGGCTGCGGTCCATTCTCCCATCAACAGCAAAACACCTGCAGCCACAGATCGCCAGTCAGGAGGATGTTCACAAAAGGAGAGAGGTATGTCAACAGCGCCAGCAGGCATACTACAACCGAACAGCCAAACCTCTGCCCCACCTGCCCGCAGGCACACCAATCCGCTTCCGGCAGGAGGATGGATCCTGGAGACCTGCAACTGTGGAAAGACCAGCGAACACAGACAGGAGCTACCACATCCAAACCAAAGAAGGTCAGATCTACCAACGCAACCGTCAACACCTGCGACAAAGCAGAGTGAACACTCACACTACACACACACACACTTCACAGCAGACTGTTACCAGCGCTAACAACAACACACAAGCCCATCAGCAAGAGCATGCTGAACCTCCAGACACGAACAATCAGCGACAACCAGACACACAGCCTGGTTACACCACGAGGTCAGGTCGCACGATCAAACCAAGACAAATCCTTGACTTATGAATGTTAAAAAAAGAGAATTTTACACCAACCTGTACTATACCTGCTATGTTTTGAAAAGAAATATTTACAGCGTTCACTTACCTTGTGTACCTACCTGCTGTTTGCAGTTACCAGTAATGAAATGAAAAAAAAAGATGAAATGTTATTACGGTGTCACATTTAGACAGTGAAGGAAATGTTTTACACTACTTTGTTGCAGTCCAGTTATATAAGAGTTCCACTTTCATATTCTTTCTTATTAAGATTGTATTCGCTTATAAACGTGCTCAACGTGGTCTGTATCTCTGCAGAGAAAGCAGCACTTTTCAGAAAAAGGGAGATGTAATATTTGCTAGTAATATTTGATTTGCTAATGTCCCTTACGGCTTTCCGTAGCGCCACAACAAAGTCACGTGATGTACGTAACAACGTCAGTCGGAATCCGGTCGGTGAATAAACACCCAGCACGAGAGAAGTCGTCCTTGCTTTATTAATGTTATAAGTTAACATAGCCAGAGGGCACAGATCATTACACTACTCTCTAGATTTCCTGAAAGTCGTGAGATGCCCAGATAACAACCAAACACTGAGTTTCCTCAGCTGACCACCGCGCACCCTTGTTATCTGCGGATTTCGCCATTATCTAGCGTTATCTCCTCTCTTCTTCCTCTGGAATGTCATGCGCCAATTGATGTCGTCACGGTCCGCGCTGAAAAACCTGCTGTTTTTTGGTGCCGGTTCGGAACTAACTTTTCGGGTTTGCAACCAATTTATTTTTGGTCGAAATGCTCTGAACTGTTCAAAAAAGGGTTTGCGAACCGGCACCGATCCCGTCCCCTGTTGATGAAAAAGGGCGAGACGGTACAAACCGCACAGTCTTTAGGAGGCTTTAGGAAGAAATTAAAGTAAAAATTCAAGTAAAGTTGATTTTAATGAATGAATTTAATAACTAGATGTGTCAGAGTTTGACTGAACCTGCAAAAATAAATAAATGCAACCTACAGAAATAAATAAACAATATGTCTAGTGTAATGTGCATGGATAAGTAGACACATTGGTCTTTGACTAACGGGTCGGACTCTTTTTTTCTATAAATTTATTTCTAGTTTTTCCCCTTATCCCACCCGATTAACTCAATGGCATACGGCCGGAACTCTTGTCGAATAACTCCCCTGGCTCACGTTTCCACAGGAAGGAGATAGTTGTCACACCAGTTTCCTTCAAACTCGTGTCGGCTGCTCTCGCTATTTTACACGCTGAAGCCTCGCATGGATTGCATTACCCTCAGGCCGTGTTGAGCTATGACACCAGTTTATTTGTATGACTGTGTTACTGTGTACTATTATTTTGTTTACAGTCAGTAATGACTTTGTTTGTCCACAAGTGGGCGGTGTTGCGCTTGCATGCGCGGATTGATTACGTCACTGAGACGCTGTTCATTCTTCTTCTCCAAAACGACTGAATAAACGGAGGCTGCATTTTTCCCTCCAGCAGAAGTTCGGTAGTCAGTACGATTATTTATAACGGTTTAATAATCCACTTCATCTGCGCAGAGATAGACATAAAGTATTAGTCTAGTCTTCTAACAGGCCGCGAAGGAGACGTAGGGAGAATGCTTTCGGTTGCAGGCGCCCGGATGGGCCAGAGGGGTCGCTGGAGAACGAAGAGTTCCCGAACACTACTCCGATGTACACCCACTATCCATCGTGTAAGGGTGGCCTAATGCCTTACCCCGTGGACGCTCTGGCCGTGACCGGTTACGGCGAGTCTGGAATACGAACCTCCCAGCCACATGACGAGCGGGCTGCAAGAACGGCGGTTTATTCCGCTCAGCCATCAGAGCGGCTCGGGTCGGACCCTTTAGTCGACATGTTAACGTTGTCGCTTGCGGAGTGGGAGACACGGGTTGGCGACGGTCTCCCAACTGCCCCCCGAATTCGCTACATTGGTGTCAGAAGTGGGATGGTGAGACCGTGAGGTCATCGGAAGCGCATGCGCCCAGAGGCGTGAAGGAGCCGATATTCTAAAGCGTGTGCATGGATAAATAGACACGTTGGTCCACTATTAATAGGCCTGAGTCTTTAGTCGACTGGTTAACGTTGTCGCTTGCGGGGGGGGGGTGGTACGGGTTCGCGTCCCGGGTGTGGCGACGGTCTCCCAGACGATCACGCGAAATTGCTACACTATATTACGGTTTATGTATTTATTTTTTTAAATTCTCTGAAGCTCTTTAAAAAGGTAGAAAACAACGCGTACTTTGATAAATGAAACTAAAGACCATCCAAGACCATCCGCTGGTCTTGTGCCAAGCAAGACCAGCAGATGGCGTAAAGTTAAACTTGGATGAACGAAGCTGCAGCGCCATCTGCTGGTCATATACACGTGCATGTATATGCACACGCGTAAAAGTGCACTATTTCGCTCATGCGTAGTAGGGTTTCCGTTCTGCGCATAATAGGTGCGCAATTTCGCGCATGCGCACCGGGTTTGCAGTTCATTTAGGAAAGCATTTTTGGGAATGCCTTTGCTGTATATACTGGGTGTTTTTTATTTATTTATATTTTTTTATCCACTTGTATAAAAGAAAGAACAAAACACAGGGAAAAATATGTACCGGTAGGGAGGGATTTTTTTTCTTTACAACATAATCGTTGATTTGTGAAAATAAAATCAGGCCTATGGGGGGCTATGTAGTCAAACCACTTTTTCCAGTATAAGGTTAATTGTTCCAATTCATGATTGACAGGTGCTGTTATCCTCTCCAATTTAGAAATGTCCATTGTAATTTCCATCCATGTGTTTAAAGTTGGGCTCTCCTGTGATAACCATAAAAGTCTTTTTACTAGCCACCAGCAGTATATTCATTAAATATTTACTTAATGAATATACTGCTGGTGAATTAAGAATTTCAACCATTCTTGGGGTTCTTATACCCAAAATATATGGTCTTACTAGCTTTTATACCCAAAATATATGGTCTTATACCCAAAATATATGGTCTTACTAGCTAGAAGTATTTCACATTTAAAAATGTCTTGTGTATCGTTCTCCAATAGTCTTCGATAACAGGGTAATCCCAGAAAATATGGTTGTGGTTTGCATTTTGGTTTCCACAGTTTCTCCAGCAAACAGGGAGGTTACTATCATAATGTGATTTCTGAGAGGGTGTATTAAAATACCTTATCAGGTATTTCCAACCAAACTCCCTCCATTTCTGCAAAGGAGTACACCTCCATATTGTTGTCCATTCTTCTTCAGATATAATTGTCTCTCCTTCCTTCTCCCATTTTGTTTTAATATATAAAGTCGAATGTATTTTAAGATTTAACAGACCCCTATGAAATGATTCTTCTATCAGTATCTGAATTATATGCTTTTCGAAACAGTTCTATCAGACAAGTACTTGCCTCAGTTACATTTTTCATCTTCATGTTAACAATGTTGCATCTGCAGATACCGATAAAAGTCTTGTTTTTCAGATAAGTGTTTCTTTTTAAGCATTTCAAAACTCAGCAGTGTTCCTTCTTTCATTATATTGCATAGAGCTGTTATTTCTTTAGCTGTCCAGCCCTTAAATCTAGTATCTAGCTTATTTGTTGTAAAATCTGAGTCATATGCACACATTTAAGAATTACACTATCTCCCTCTAGTTTATATTCTTTTATCCTAGTTTTCCATATTTTGAGAGTGCATTTCACCCATGGGTTATCCATCGTATTTATATAACTTCATAGATTGTTATCAGTTAAGATTGCCTGTATGGGGATGGATGGTATCCTCTCTTCAATGTTTGCCCATTGAGCATCACAAGATGGGTTACACCAGCATATCATAGCTCTCATCTGTGCTGCAAAATAATAATCTCTAATAGAAGGTAGGCCCCATCCCCCCTTTCCTTTGGCCAACTGCAAAGTTTTGAGATGAACCCTAGGTCTTTTACCTTGCCATATGTACCTTGACAACATTTTGTCCCATTCATTGAATTGGTTTTGGTTAATCTCTACTGGTGGGGTCTGAAAGAGATACAATTGTCTGGGCAATATATTCATTTTAATAGATTTGATCCTTGACCTGAGACTAAGGAAAGGAATTTCCATCTTGTTACGTCTTCCTTAATTTTTTTTAGTTATAGGCGACTAATTGTATTCTGATAGTTTTGCCAAATCTTTTGGTATGTTGATGCCCAAATATTTGAAAGACTCTGTTTGCCAAGTCAAAGGGTATCTACTTTCAAATTTTCTTCGTGGGCTACAGTTACATGAAAGTAATTGGGTTTTATCTATGTTGATCATCTGCCAAGTCTTAAACTGCTTTAATACTACCCTGCTCATAACAAATATCTATGGGTACAATTCAAAGTCTAGTAATGATGTCCTACTAATGGACCTAGAGTGCAAGCTTAAACAGTGGCTATCTAAATATCCAGGTGCTTACTTGCTAATAGGAGGAGACTTAAATGTTGTTTTAGATGAAGCTGTTGACAGGTGACCCCCGTGTCAAAGTTCTAATCAAAATTCCTCTTTAAGGCAGTTCATGGATAGATCTGGTATTGTAGATATATGGAGAGAGGAATTTAAACCTGACAGAGTTTATATTTGGAGCAACAAGTGTGGCTCTATCATGCTTAGATTACTGGCTTGTTTCTAAAAACTTGCCTAAGGATTTGTGTACAGTCAAGGTGATGGCAACTCCACTTACAGACCACAAAGCCATCTACATTAATGTCAGACTTGTGTCTGATTATGGTAGTATCACAGGTTGCTCTTTCTGGAAAATGAATAACTCCGCTAAAACATGCTATTGTTAAAATGGAATTGGAACAGATTATTACCTTTTATTGGAATAAAGCACAAGCTGAGGGATTGTTTGGTTGTAATTGGGAGCTCCTAAAATATGGAAGTGGTAAATATTTAAGGCAGTATGGAAGTGATTATGCCAAAGGCCAACACACCATGGAGGAGAAGGTGGTTTCTGAAATTACTACCCTCACTAATTTGCCACCAGAATGATGACTTGTATAGAGAGGGCTGAGGGAGCCTTTGTAAGATCCAGGTTGAAAATGGCTGGAACGGAGAGCAAATGTCAGGTTTTTTTTTTTAAATTAGAAAAGCAAAGAGCAAAATATATTTTGTTATAGCTGAATATTAATGGGTCTTTTACTGATAATGCAGATGATATATCTAAAGTTTGTTATAATTACTATTCTAATCTCTACAGATCAAAGTTCAATGAAAGTAACTTTACTTTGTTTAGTCAACATCTCGATGAATGTGATCCTATTCGTAAAGAGGAATGTTTATCATGCGAAGCTCCAATATCAGAAGGTGAAATTAAGGAGGGCATCCATTCACTCAAAAACAATAAATCGCTTTGTAATGAGGGTATCATTGCTGAATTTTTCTCTGATTTACTCACACCATTTCACACCATAAGGTCTATTCAGAAAGTATCCAAAATTCCTCTCTTCTTACCACACTGACACAAGGCACATATGACACATATGTTTAATCCCCAAACCAAAGAAAGATCTGCTTCTGCTGGACAATTGGAGACTTTACTCAATGAATATAAAGTGTTTGCTATTATTTTAGCTAAAAGATTCAAGCAGGTCTCAAACTCAATAATTGATGAAAATCAGTCTGGATTTATGAGCGGTAGACATTAGCAATAATATTAGATTGGTCTTAGACCTCAGACTATTCTGATCTAATTCTAGACAAAAGTTTCATATTTTTCCAGGACTTCTGCAAAGCCTTTGACTCCATAAAACATCCTTTTATTTTTTTTATTGTCTAGAACGCTTTGGTTTTGGGACATATTTTTGTAATGCTATGAAAATTCTCTGTGTTAATGGTAATAGCTCGATGTTAATGGTAATAGCTCTAAACCATGGGACAACTCAAAGATTTTCTCTACAGAGAGGGGTGAGACAAGGTTGCCCTGTTTTTGTTTACCTTTTCCTCCTCGTGGCTCAGGTTTTTTGCCATTATATTAAATCCAGTAGGTTAGAAGGTATCTCTGTTGCTGATCACAATCTTCTTATATGTTAGTTGGCAGATGATACAACATCATTTCTCAAAAATGCCTCTCAGGTTCAATCACCTAGAAAGATTATTGATTTATTCTCTAGAGGTTCAGGTTTAGGAAGGATTATTATATTAGAGGGACCGCTCAGGTTGGATGGTTTGGAGACAAAGCAAGAGAGGCAAGATTGAGATGTGTTGGAGGAGCTTGTGGAGGAGAGATGCTGGGTATATTCAGAAGGATGCTGAATATGGAGCTACCAGCAAAGAGGAAAAGAGGAAGGCCAAAGAGTAGATTTACGGATGTGAGGACATGTGGACATGCAGGTGGCTGGTGTGACAGAGGAAGATGCAGAGGACAGGAAGAAATAACAGATGATCCGCTGTGGCGACACCTAATAGGAGCAGCTGGAAGTAGTAGTAGTAGTAGTAGTAGTAGTAATAGTAGTCTCTAGAGCTTCAGGTTTATGCCTGAATTTGGGAAAGTGTGAGTTATTTGCACTGAAAAACTATAAGGTGTCAATTTGCAACATTCCTGTAAAAGAAAAAAGTAACTTATTTAGGTATTGTTGTAGCTAAAAAACCCAAGGACAGAGTTACCTTAAATTACAACCCAATGATTGATAAATTAAAACATGAATATTTGGTTACAAAGAGATTTGTACTAAAAAGTGCATGCTCATATCCAAGTGTAAGGACCTCTAAAACCTAGGCCCCTAGGATGTAAATAGAGGCCTAGTATAATACTGTTTATTGTAATGCATATGTTATGACATTGTACTGTTTAGCATACGGCTTACTGTACATACTTTGTGGTACTTCATTTACCAGCATGCTTTGTGTTTTAAGCATTTCCTATGTTCTTATAAGTTTCTAAACATGTAAACCAATTAAATGTATTTGCTCTTTGTATTTTTGAATTTTGTTATCATCCAATGATATTGTGTAAAGTTATTATGCCCGCGAAATCGCCAGGACGTCAACATTCTATCTCCTCACGGAGAGAGAGGAGGCTGAGTCCAAGCCAGTACTCCCTAGAGAGAGGTCTATTTTCTGCTGCTCCATCTCAGTACCAGTTTCGCGGAGACTTTATACACAGCCCGTGTACTAGGCCCGCGTTTGAGTTCAGGAGTGTTGCGATTGGCCCGCGGTAGTATGCTTGCTTTTGTGGTTGTTTTTTTTAGTATTACGATTGTTTTGTCTATGCCCTATAACCAGTGTAGCCGCTAGCTAGCTAAGTGGATTTAGCACACAGAGCTAGTGTGTTAGCCGACTTGAGTTGTGGAGGCTAGCATGAAGTCATCGGGCTGCACTGGACTGTGCGCTAACTAGGTGAGCCGCTCGGCTCCATTCTTGGGACCTGTCTGCTGTCCAAAGAGGACTCGCTTCATCTGCTCTCCGTTGCTGGGCCCACCGGAGGACCACCATCTTCGCCAGGGTTTTTCTGATCATAACAACCTGTGGCCATCTTGCGGCTGAGGACGCTAACGGGGAGCCGACACCTGCCAGCTGCTAGGCTAGCACTACGCCTTCCATCCTCTGGACTGCACACAGCCTCCCGGTCGAGGGAGCGATGGGTTGTGAGTAACCTGAAATTGCATTTATACTGACACACACACACACACACACACACACACTTTTATCTCGTCGCCTGGGCATCGTAGCGGTTGCTGCCTTGCCCTCAGCTCAGAGAGCTGGTTTGTGTGCACCAACGGGCCCCAACGGAAAGCGCTGGGTAGTTTTGTGTTCTTTTGATACTATAACGTGCATAGATAAGAAGACACGCTGGCCGTCGAGCGGTTAGCGATGTCTCCTGCGGTGCGGGCGATACGGGTTCGCTTCCCGGCCGCGGCAGTTCCTGTGGTTGCGTTGTCCCCCGAATTCGCTACAATACTTTTCTTCCTGTTTATTGTGACCGGTTGTCACACCCTGTGTAATATCAATTAATGTACCGATGTCAATAGTCTGTTATCGATTTAAGCACATTGCTATTGTTCATTGGGTGTTAAGCTGTGTGATTCACAGCTAGTGCTACTGTAAACTACTAATAAGACACGTTAGTCCCTAGCTAACGAGTCTGATGCTTTAGTCGAGCGGTTAGTGATGTCGCCTTGTGGTGCAGTACACCTCGTATCGAATCCCGCACCGGGCAAGAAAATAACCGGTTACATTGGTGGCAGCGGTGGGATCCGGAAGTGTGCAGATCCTCAGAAGTCTCCTCGGAGCGCGGGAATAACAAAGCGCGAAGGCGCGCTTCCGGGGAGGGTGACGACTGTAAACTACTAATAACATGCATTAGTCCCTAGCTAACGGGTCTGACCCTTTAGTCGAGCGGTTAGTGATGTCGGCTTGTGGTGCAGTACACCCCGTATCGAATCCCGCACCGGGCAAGAAAATAACCGGTTACACTACTAACACTGGTCTGTAACGCTACTTAGGCTAAAAGCTACAGCTAGCTTGAACCTAGGTTTCAGGTAGCTCTTTGGGTTTGTTTATTTAATCAACAATACTACACTCGTGTGGTTCTCTCTCTCTCTCTCTCTCTCTCTCTCTCTCTCATTATTATCAAATAAATCCTATTATTATTAATTACATTTCGGGTGTATTGGCAGCTCATTTCCTCTTATGCAAAGCCTAGGTTACTTTTAGAGTGCTGGTAATAAGCTTGTGCAGTAATTCAGTACACAGCAGGGTTATAAGATCTGCATTCACCACTATTATAATTGATTCACATGTTTGTTTAATTCTGGGAAGATACACCATTCACTAGACTTAGGTAAGTGTAGTATTTTCACAGTGGAGGCACTGCGCTACTAAATTGATTATTATATCGGTTAATTATTTCTATTATCATTTATCACTAATATTGTCATCAGTGGCACTAGCCTACTAGTACACAGGAAGTTCAGCCAGCTCACCATTCCACCGCTGAGAATTCAGGATCCTGTTGCGCCATTGGATTGTATTGTAACACTTTAGTAACTGGTAGCATTAGGCTTTTGTCTTGTTAAAATGTGCTTGGCGTTGCCCGCCAGTGAAAAAGGGGTTACACAAGATTGAGGGAATATCCAGGCTTATATATTTTGCTTCATCTGTATTTTTGGATTACAAAACTGCTAATGTCACTGATACATTTTTCTATGGAAAAATCCAGTCCACTATACCAGGAAATCTGTAGTTTTCAACTCTATTAGTGGTTTAGATTTTCTGGATTTTTCTTCTATGAATTATACTCTGAAGATTAACTGGTTGAAGTACTTCTTGTCTAACAGCTCATCCATGTGGAACATTATCTCTAGAACGGTCTTAAATAAGGTTGGGGGTCTTCCCTTCTTGTTAATGTGTAATTATCAAATTGGCAAACTCCCTCTTAAATTATCAGCAAGCAAGCCTTACTGGCATGGAAATGGATTTACAAGCACTTTTCTCCACACCGTTTTCATATATGGAATATTTTATACCAGCACACATTTTATACAAGTATTTTCTTTAGTAACTGGTTCAATAGGAATATTTTATTGGCAGGAAAGCTGCTGAACTCTCAAGGTTATCTCATGACATGACGAGTTTATTGTACATTTTACTTTTCCTGTAACACCCAAAGAATTTGCTATAGTGATGGCAGCTATCCCCAGTGGTTCAATTTCCTTATTGCAAGGTACTCAATATCCTTTCATTATTCCTTTAGTACATCCAAATGAAACAATGTGTGGAAGGGTTTGCTTCACATAAAAAACAATAAGGCTGTCCGTACTGTTTTCTATAGGGAGTTTACCACTTCTCCATATGTTGTAGCTTACTGGTCCCAGTTTGATCGGAATATTCCATGGGAAAAAAGTTGGACAACCACTGAGTTTCCTCAGCTGACCACTGCGCACCCTTGTTATCGGCTGATTCCGCCATTATCTACCGTTGGGCTATCTCCTCTTTTCTTCCTCTGGAACGTCACGCGCCCATTGATGTCACTGTTCGTGCTGAAAAACCTGCTATTTTTTTGGTGCCGGTTCGGAACTAACTTTTTGGGTTTGCAACCAATTTATTTTTGGTCGAAATGCTCTGAACTTTTCAAAAAAGGGTTTGCGAACCGGCACCGAACCCGTTCCCTGTTGGTGGAAAAGGGCAAATAGTGGACACAGGAAGCGATAGTTGTCTCCTACATGCAATGTTTAATATTCATGAAATTGTATACCTTTACATGCAAGTTAAAGTGTGTTAACTTACAAAGCTTTTGTGTTTTCTTGGAATGTCCTTCAGGTGGCATGTTTGTATGTCATGACGCATTAGACATTCTCCTTCACCGGCTGGTTCCCCTCCAGTATACATTGAATGAGCTATTTGTTACCTAGGCTTTACTTCATAACACCACTTACAGGCAAAAAGACTGAACCCTAAGTGACACGTAGTTCATCTAATGTATACACAAATTCTAACATGTCCCGTCCAGCACCAAATACTGAACAGTTAATAATATTTTACCCACACACATACTCATGCACTACCACAGCTGCCACTCCCTCCGACACACATGAGGTGCGAGGGCCCGTCCATCGCAGCTTGCAGCTTGAATTTTATGTACGTGCACAGATAAGAGTTGCGCTCTGGCGACCAATTTTGCACACACACACACACACACACACACACACACACACACACACACACACACACACACACACACACACAAAGGATTCACATGCAATATATATATATTTATTTAATTTTTCCAAGAGCTGTTACAGCACATGAACGGCTTGAGGAGGGCTTATTTCTCTGCCGGGACATTAAGCCAAGAGACAATACTGTAACGTGCATGGATAAGTAGACACGTTGGTCCTTGACTAACGGGTCGGACACTCTAGTCGACTGGTTAATGTTGTCGCTTGCGGAGTGGGAGACACGGGTTTGCTTCCTAGCTGTGGTGGTTCCTGGGCTGCTCCCTGAATTTGCTACAATACTTTGGCTTTGATTTACTGGGTTAAACAAAAAAGGTAAGGGCCAAGCCATCCAACAACACTGCTGGAAGAATTGTGGGAATTTTTCGAGGAGAACAAAGTTGAACAAAGAAAAGTGCTCAACCCCTTATTGGATTAAGAGCAGGTATCGCTGTGTAGGGAGAACTTGGTGTGGGGTCCCCAGTACTGGCCAGTTGTTCCGTGGATGGCTATGTTACTATCAGTCTTCTGTGTGTGTGTGTGTGTGTGTGTGTGTGTGTGTGTGTGTGTGTGTGTGTGTGTGTGTGTGTGTGTGTGTGTGTGTGTGTGTATATACATGTTTAACTATCCTAATGTGGACCTAATGTCCTCATTAGGATAGAAAAGCCAGAAACCACCTACCTTGTGTGGCCCTTTTCGAGGTCCTCACAAGTAAAAGGGTCTATTTTAGGGTTAGGACTTGGTTTTAGGGTTAAGGTTAGAATTAGGGTTAGGTTAAGGTTAGGGTAAGGGTTAAGGTTAGGCGTGTAGTTTGCGTGGTTAAGGTTAGGGTTAATGGCTAGGAAATGAATGTAGTCAATGAGGGGTCCTCATAAGTATAGTGAAACGAGTGTGTGTGTGTATGTGTAAAAATAAATGACAGAGAATTGCCGCAAATATCGTTTTCACCACTAGATGGAGACACAGTTCATTTGAGTTTTGACCGTGGTTGCTCCGGGGGAGGGCAATTACGCACGGCAGAAGACGGACATCTGAGTTCATCAAAACGCAAACCTATCAGAGAAGTCGGTGTTTTCCCTATGGCAAGTGCAGTAAAGACACCAACTCCACCAAAATGTGCATGTTATTTGTGAAATGCGTTCAACGAAATGCTCACGCATTGGTGCGCACGAGTAGGACGCGAGAGGGGGTTGGTGTTTAGATGAGAGGTGGGAGGTGGGAGGGTTACTTCGCTCCTGCTGAACTTTTGCCGTCATTTCGAAAAAAAGAAAAAGAAAGAAGTGTATGTGAAACCACTTTTCGCCGGACACCGAGTTGGACAGTTTAACAAGAGGGGGCCAAACGCAATGGAGGACACAACGGGCAATACTACCAAGACGAAAGTTGTGGCTGTAGTGGGAGGTGGTTTGGTAAGACCATTAAAAGTTTGAACAACTGTATCTCCTCTGTGGCTCTTTCACAGCAAAATGTGTCTCGCCAATCACGTTTAGAGAACACAGTTCTTTCTACATTTCATTTACTGCAGAATTTTATCTATCTATCTATCTATCTATCTATCTATCTATCTATCTATCTATCTATCTATCTATCTATCTATCTATCTATCTATCTATCTATCTATCTATCTATCTATCTATCTATCTATCTATTTATTTATTTTGGTTAAATGAATTTTGGGGGAAAAAGCAACTAAACAACCCCATGATAGTGGGAAGCATATCCAGTATTGATGTTGTTAGGCTTCCATTATAACAAGGGACAAGGTTTTCATGTCATTACAACCATCCCTTTACCCCTCAGGTCGGTGCCCTGAACGCCTGCTACTTCGCCAAAAGAGGTTATGAAGTGCAAGTCTTTGAATCTCGGGAAGGTAATATTCAAAGTATATGTATTTTGTCCAAAGTAAGCAACACCACCATCATGTCATTCACGTATAATTATCCTTCTTGCTTGGGGAGAGCTTGTGAAAGGATGCGTGATGAATAAATCAAGAGAAATATAGACATGTAAGGAAGTGAAAGTGAGGTTTATCTCTAAAACAAAAGTAAAAGAGTAGTAGACTGACAGTAGTGTGAACATAACGACTTACTGAAAAGATCATATTTTGGTCAGATATCCGCCAAGCCAAAGTTGTGAGAGGAAGAAGCATCAACCTTGCGTTGTCTCACAGGGGCCGTCAGGCTCTGAAACAAGTTGGAATGGAAGAGAGGGTACGTTGACTTCTTTATCATCTATTTTCTACCTCTGTAAATATCGCCACACTGATGCTGCTGTGTTAGTTGAGTGAAGAGATGAGGTGCATTGTCACACATTCACCCTATAAGTGTGTTGTATGCTTTCCGGTATAGCACAGATACCCATCATGTTAACACTCATTCTCGAGCTGCACACCCAGAGACCAAAGTGGAAGCAAGCAAATAGTGCACGTGTTTCTGTTTAACTGGATCCCTAATAATGACAAATTTAATGTGTACAAGCCCCAGGGATTCATCCACCCTGCCCTGTTTGCCTCCACACTGCTCAGATGTTGTTTCTGTCATGTCTGATGTCAGCAAATATGTTCTTGTTTGGTTGGTTCACATCAGACGTTCTGAGCATGTTATATATGCCTGGAAAATCTTTGCGCTGGATGCTCTTTTTTTTTTACACGCATGACTTTTCAGCATGACAAGACAGATCTTGCCTCACAACCTTTTCAAATAAACATTCAAGGGCAGTTTGGAATGGAAGACAAAATGGACTATGGCCATGAGAAAGGACATGGTCGTTACTTTTGTCAGCATGGCTCCCACAGACTGTTTCTACCTGTGATATATATATGGATGTTTGATTTATATGAAAGTTTGATTTGCTGTGAAAGCTAAACAATTCGTCTCAAGTAAAAAAAAAAACTATATTTCAAATGTTGATTTTGTGTGGCATTCTGGGGCGTTTTTTCTCCTCAGATTATCTCAAAGGGGATCCCCATGCATGCCAGGATGATCCATTCACCTAGTGGGAAGCAGTCACCAATTCCTTATGGCAAGAAAGGCCAGGTAACTGTCAGAAGCCCAGTGTCAGTATATACTCTCACATACAAAAAAAAAAAAAGAGAGAAAAAAGGGACGTCTGGATGATGTGGCAGTCTAGTCCTTTGCCTGCCAATATGGGGATTGCTGGTTTGAACCCCCGTGTTACCTCTGGCTTGGTCGGGCGTCCCTACAGGCACAATTGGCCGTGTTTGCGGGTGGGAAGCCGGATGTGGGTATGTGTCCAGGTCGCTGCACTAGTGCCTCCTCTGGTCAGTCAGGGCGCCTGTCAGGGGGGAGGGGGAACTGTGGGGGGAATAGCATGATGCTCCCACGCGCTACGTACCCCTGGCGAAACTCCTCACTGTCAGGTGAAAAGAAGCAGCTGACTACTCCACATGTATCGGATGGAGTATGTGGTAGTCTGCAGCCCTCCCTGGCTTGGCAGAGGGGGTGGAGCAGCGACCGGGATGGCTCAGAAGAGTGGGGTAGTTGGCCAGATACAATTGGGGAGAATAACGGGGGGGGGGGGGAATCCAAAAAAACCCAAAAAAACTTCAAGATATGAGCTCACTTGACTTTCACTGTCTTCTATCATTCCCAGACTGTCAGTCTGTCAGACCAAACGACATGTGATTTGAGATGTGATGACTCTCTGAATATTGTGAAAAGGGGAGTTCTAAAAGTTATCATCATTCCAAAAATTATTTCAACACAACTAATGACCCTTAAAGCTTCAGTCAACTAAGACCATAGTGACTGATTACTCGACTTATTGACTACGAAGTGGTAGTGCTTCATATTTAGTCAATGGACTGATAAGTCAAAAGTACTAAAGTCCAAGATTGGTTAGGCAGACTTCTCCATTGGTGGCGCATGCATGCGCGTACCTGATACAGAATCGGACGGTAGTGAGCACTCTCGAAAGATTGGTGACGGATTGACGTGCGCCTCGAGTCCCCACTGCAAGATTCTTCGATTCAGAACAGACTTTGTTTCCTCCCCTTTCCCTGTGTGCATGAATGTTCAACCAGTAGGTTATATGTCCTGATCCTAATATCCTGAATAATTGATAAACTCCCGAGGGAGTTAACCGATGCAGTTGTCGTGTGTTAACTTTGACTAGCTGCACCTCTTGTTTGATTAATACTGTTACGGGTAAATAGGAATTGACGCCACAACAAGATATCCGATTACATGTCTGTTCTGTAATCCTGTTTCTGTTCATGGACATTATATTGTGTAGTTGTTAATTGCAGTAGCTTCTCCTAAGAAACTCACGTGGTACTCTTCTATTGAAACGTGACTTAGCCGCACGGTCGACGAGTCTCTGATGTTGGATGTATTGGTATTAATACGAGTGTTATTATGCCTTTGGTAGTAGTATTTGTATTAATAGGACTATTAGTTTGATTGACATTGCTGTTAGGTGTTGACATTGTTGGTAACCTTATCAGTGAGATTACCATTACTGTCAAGCACTGTATACATTATCAGGAAAGCCTAGTTAAATTGTTTGTAGTCATTACCAACCTGATGTATGTATATTTTGTTTCCAGTTTGTTCCAGAACACACACCTACCTTTGATACATGCCCTAATTGGGTCTACTGTACTGCTGTGTTGTATTAAGGGCAAATCAGTCACTAAACCGTTATAACAACATCATGTCTCCTGTCCCGTGTGCTCTGACCGACATCCCAGGTCGAGTGCTATCCAAAATGTTCCTCAACCAGTTCCCGCTATTTTTTATTTTGGTCCTTCGAGTAGGATTCCCTGTGCTTAGCCTGGTTTAGGATGGATCCTTCCAGCCATGAAACTGATGTCCGTGAGGAGACTTTGCGCCGTAAACACAATATTCAGCCTCCACTTCACCTGGCAGATTACAAGCTTTGCTCCTTCAGACACAGGTCTGCTATCTCCTCAACACCCGACCTACATTATACAGCACAGCATGCCGATAGGCGAAGGAGAACCAGTAGGAGAGGAGCACCTATTGGAAGGTGCAGCTGCCTCCAGCGATAGGATTGATGAATGCCATGACTTCCTTAGGGGGCCTAGAGAGGGCTCAGCTAGCTCTGGCCTGGACAGGCAGTTAGTCCATCAACTGTAACGTCGGCTGGAACTACTGGGCTGTTCGCCTTTGACACACTCCACTGCTAGAGATTGAGTTTAGAGAGAGAGAGAGAGGTTTAGCTCTGCTCCAACTAATTATCATTCTTTGCCTAAGTCAATCAATTAATCAACCAAGTTGCATTTTATGTAACACTTTTCTAGCTGTAACAGCCACTCAAAGCTCTTTACAATTAATTAATTCACACACACACACACACACACACACACACACACACACACACACACACACACACACACACACACACACACACACACACACACACACACACACCTCGTTCACTTACTCACCCCTCCCGCTAGCTAGTGCGAACTGCAAAGACAAGGCGAGATAACGTGTCGGGATTATGCAACTCTTATATTAACAGTATTTGTGGAACTGTATGAAGTCAGTTACTGTATTAACCTATCCCTACCCAGATTCACCATACATCTAATAGACAGTCAGCTTACAATCCATATCTCACTAAGTCCCTATCTCAAGCTCTAGGCTAGAGGCACCCCTATTCATTACCAGCACAAGTGCCTTTCCCTACTCTCAGGGACAACCGACTTCCTACATGGACTCAGCGTGACTCGACTACTGCTCAAGCACAGCACAGCAGAGGCTCTCCACCGGACTACAGTTACTGCTCTGCCAGATATGGGAAAGGTCAAAGGGATTCATCAGCATCAGGAGACACCATGATGGACTTCTTGGAAAAGATTATGCAGGAGCTGCAGATATGAAGAGCTATATTGCATCCCCATCCCCTACAAAGTTGGAGTCCCATCCATCGTAGCTGGCCATATACCACTCAAATTATGATCAGCTACAGCTACCTCAGAGCTATCCGGATCGGGCCCACTTTGCTGCCTAAGGGAGCAATCAGTCCTGCACCACAGTCTCTGGCCCTCCAGGGCTGGTCCACCTACTCGCAACAACCGACCAGGGCGACACCTTCATAGCCTAGGCCCACTACATATCCTCATCCTGCCATTCACACTTGGACATCATATGCTCAACCAATGCCTGCCGCTCAGCATCATGCTCCACTGTGGCCACATACTCAAGCTTATTCACTTCAAGTGCACTCACAGTTATCACCACCAATAGGTTCTGAGAGGGGCTACCGAGGACCAAAGCCAACCATAACAGATTTTAACCATCGAGACCCTATTGAGTTTGCATGACTTGAGATTACCTTGGAGAACCTCCTAACAGTTGACAGTACTGAGCTCTTCAAGTATCAGATCCTTGTGGACCACCTGAAGCTGTAGAAGGCATGCCTGATTGCCGATTCCTACCTGAGCTCACCTACTCCTTATTCTGATATCTGTTAGCCTTAAAGAAGATTGCCCATGTAATGGATTCTCTAGACATTAGGTGGGGGGGGGGGCATGGAGGCTTTTGAGAGGTTCGCTCTACAGATCTGCGCCCTGGTGGGCATAGTACAAACTCTTGGCTCCCGAAGGGGATGCAGAACTCAAATGCGGCTCACAGCTATGGCAACATCAACTTGGCATTTCTGATAGCCAGGTCAAGGTTAGCACCATGAAGGCAATACTCCATACCCAGGTTGGAGCTCTCTGCACAGCCATCATTGGGGCCCTGCTAGCCAAGCTGATAGCTATTGAGCTCACCTCTCCAAGGGACTGTACTCTGGACTGATTTAACAACAGTGCTAAGCTGGCTGCAGTCTGACGCTTGCCAGTTCTAGGTCTTTGTGGGGACCAGAACAGCCAAGGTACAGGAACTGACAGGCTCTGAAGCTTGGTGATACATCAACTCACAGGCCAACCCTGCCAATAATTTGGCCTGAGGCAAGACCTTAGCCAAACTAGCCAAACACATCTGGGCAGGGCCATAGTCCCTGGGCCTACAGGACACAGCAGACCAAGCTCTCCCAGCCGATCCAGCTCCAGCTCTCCCAGCTATCAAACGAAGACACAAACTTAGACGCAGATGTTGACAAAGACACTGCATCGACAGAACTGGGTGAGGCAGCCGCAAACGTGAGTTTGCGCCACCATCTTCCCACACCGGAACTGGGTGAGGCCGCTGCAAACGTGAATTCATGCTACCATCTTCCACACTGGAGATGGTGTCATGGATATTATGTTATGTAGTTGTTAATTACGGTAGCTTCTCCTAAGAAACTCATGTGTTACTGCTCTACTGACACGTGACCCAGCCACACGGTCGGCAAGTCTTTGATATTGGTATTAATACAAGTGTTAATATGCCTATTGATAGTAGCATTTGTATTACTAATACTATTAGTTTGATTAGTTTTGCTGTTAGATTTTACATTGTTAGTAACTTTATCAGTGCCAGCACTGAGATAACCAGTACTGTTAAGCCCTGTATACATTGTCAGCAAAGCCTAGTTAAATTGTTGGTAGTTATCAATAACCATATATATATGTATTTGTGATTTGTTCCAGAACACACACCTACCTTTGATACATGCCATAATTGGGTCTACTGTACTGCTGTGTTGTGTTAAGGGCAAATCAGTCACTAAACTGTTATAACTCCCCCCTATCTCCTTTCCTGTGTGTTCTGACCGACACCCTGGGGCGAGAGCTAGCCAAAATATTCCTCAACCACTTCCCCTTATTTTTCAAATACAATTTCCAGAATATCATTCTGTTTTTGATGGGGCTGGCTTTCCCGTAGAGTGTAGCTATAATGTTAGAAATTGGTTTGTCATGGTTAAAGCTTTACTTTGTCTGAGAGTGTTGAAATCTTTCACGGACCCAGTCTTGGCCTACAGAAACTTGGCCCTTTTCATAACCTCTAACAAGACACAAAAAAAAATGTTTTTTTAAATCTCTGCAACAGTGTCAGCATAGCTCCTATAGGTTACAAAGAATGTGTGGCAACTAAACATGATCCTTCTAGGCCAAAAGCCTATTCCCACAACAACAGGAACTCCACCGTGAGTGCACGCTGCTAATCATTAATGTTACAGACAAGAACGAGCGAGAGTAACCTCTGCTTTATCTCCACAAAGCTGCTGTTCTGTTTGAGAAGTGGTGCTTGCAAAAAAAAAAAAACACCAGATAGAAGTCCTTGGGGTAGCTGCTGGGAGAAATGATTAAATTAAAGTTCACTGTGTACGCTGCACTTATGTGTTAGTGTCCTGCTGGCGCTAAATCTAGAGGACACCCCTCCGCTCGACTCAGCGCTCGACTCATTGTCTTCCATTTGGTACCGCTGCATCATCCCAGCTCAGCTTATAAAACTTGCACCTTCATCTTCTTGGGTGTACCCTCCTCTGTCAGCCACATCTGTCATGAACTAAAAAGTAAAAATGCTTGTTTGAGCAGATGTGAAAATGCAATTGCTTGGTCTTGAGATGATGAAATAACGAGAAGGGTCTTACAGCAGTTCCCCGTCCAGAAGCATGAAGCAGGCTTTATTTTCTGTGGAAAGATCTGATTATAAAGGGGATCTGCAGCATAGTTCACGATACACAAGAAGAAGTGATCCAGGGATAGAAAAATATAGAAAAAATCCTTCACATTTAGTGTTGGCTTGAAAAATGAAGTGAACGTATTGATTGTGTAACAGATCTCTGTGTTCATGCACTCACACAAGTGGACATATTAATCAATCAATCAAGTTGCATTTTTATAGCGCTTTGCTAGCTGCAACAGTCACATAATAATGATAATAATAATAAAATAATCCATCTGCGGAACTTAATGGTCGAGAGACCATATACCAAGTCAATGAATCAGAAATGTATGTCGGCACAAGACCATTTAAGGCCTTAAAAGTGAGCAATACATTTTTAAAATCAATTGGAAATCTAACGGAGCCAGTGTAGCACATATAGAGGTGGTGCAGACAGACAAGCTGTAATGGAAGCATGAATGGTGGAGCTGATGACCGGCAGACAGACTAAACATCTTTTGTTACCAACGATAAGAGGCTGTCAAAATGCATTTGGGTCAAAGACTTAATTCCATACTAATCATAACAGCGAGTGTTGTCTGAAATGTCTGAAAGTGTTTAAGTTCAGGGGGAGAGCAGTGAAAGGAAGCATTAAAAGGTGATCTTTCTTAAAGATTCCTAATCACTGTGTATTCCTTGCTAAAATGGCCCAGCTCTGGTAGTTTAAATGCTTCAACTTGAGCATTGCACTGGTATGAAAAGTGACTTTTTTTTGGTCTCATTTCAGTACATCCTATCAGTGGACAGAGCCAATCTCAACAAAGTGCTACTAACAGGTAGGATCATATATACCCTCATCATATTATTCAGCCATTGATGCTTGATCCAACACCATACTCCAACACTGTGGTGTACCTCATCTAGTATTGACAGACAGAATACTACCGGTACTTCAGCTGATATTGTTACTTAGGTTGCTAAAATAACAACATGATTATAGTTTTATGTTAAGGTAGACAATGTATGACCACGTTTGTCATGGCCAATTTAATTCATTAAGAATTGTCCTCGAGGGCGTCTGGGTGGCGTAGTGGTCTATTCCATTGCCTACCAACACGGGGATCGCCGGTTCGAATCCTCATGTTACCTCCGGCTTGGTCGGGCATCCCAACAGACACAATTGGCCATGTCTGCGGGTGGGGAGCCGGATGTTGGTGCGTGTCCTGGTCGCTGCGCTAGCGCCTCCTCTGGTCAGTCGGGGCACCTGTTTGGGGGGGAGGGGGAACTGGGGGGAATAGCGTGATCCTCCACACACTTCGTCCCCCTGGTGAAACTCCTCACTGTCAGGTAAAAGGAAGCAACTGGCGACTCTACATGTGTCAGAGGAGGCATGTGGTAGTCTGCAGCCCTCCCTGGATCGGCAGAGGGGTTTGAGCAGCGACCGGGACGGCTCGGAAGAGTGGGGTAATTGGCCAAAATTCCATTTGGGAGACAAAGAGGAGGAAATTAATTAATTAGATAAATAAAATTGAAGGGGGGGGGATTGTCATCGATCAGAATTTTGTTATAGAGTAACTACAAATTAAAAAAAAAAATTCTTGTTGAGTTAAAAGCTGAAATGACTTTAAATGAATGATATTAGTCTTGGATGAAATCTATGCAAATATGATACTACCCACATTTTCTGTAATACTGAATCTTCCAACATTGCTCCCTTGCTGGCTGAACTGCAGCACAATCCCCAATTATTATATAACCAAGTGCTTTTGTCCACAGACACATCACACAAACAAAAAATAAAAATAAATAATTAAAATAAAGTATGGCTGTTACCACCCCAAGTGATAGGAGAGACAGTTTGAGCCCAAGCAGCCACTTCTTCTTCATTTTATCTGTTTATAACACGGGCTCCGCCCCAACTCACCCACTGTCCTATAGTGAGCGATTTTTAAAAGACGAGAAATTGGCAGAGCTTTGCTACCCTGAGGGTGATGTTACTCTTCTACGTCATACTGCTGCCCATGTCCGGACCCACCATTTCCTAATGTGCTGTTTTTACTGGGAAAACAGCACATTTTACAACACAAGGGCACATAGTGGTGAAGGACTGTCAAGACAGTTCGTCCTCCCAAAGCGATACGGAAAATTTGATGCGTCAGTTCAATGATAAGGTCTTTACAAGTGTCTCTCCTAAATTGTCTGAAATCATTTTTTTTTTTACATTTTTGTTAGTGAAATGAAATTTAAGTCAAATCCAGCTTCCTTTGTGTATTTTAGTACACTGTGTGAGTCTTATAAGTGCAGGAAGACTCGGCCAATAGGGGACATAGGAGTACATTTGGTCTTAAAGGAGTTTGCCTCATATTTCACGACACATCCCAGTTGAGGGTTGGGGATGATTTACCACAGCAAGGATTGGGTTGCCAGGTTCCCTTTTTGCTCAAGACAACCCTATAGCATAGTTCTGCCTCTTTGTCAGTATTCACACAATTAGATAGATGGATTGACATCCGACAGTTTATTTCCATGTCATTTTAAATCAGTGTGACAGGTGTGTCCCTTTTACAATTAATACAAGAGTTATATTTAGTGTTTACTGACAGTCTAAAATATTCATCTTCATCTTCTTCTTCATCTTGCATTTCATACCAAACCGCTTTCACTATGTCATGTCTGTGTACTATGTGTGATCTAAGATTTTTCTGTAATGTTTTTTTTCCCATGTTACCAAAGAGGCAGAAACATATTCAAATACAAAGCTGAACTTTGACCGCAAACTGCAGGACTGGAGCTCTGACACAGGGCTAATGACCTTTGTCAGGTAAACAGCTATTGACTTCATACACACACACACCCACACACACACCCACACACACACACACACACACACACACACACTGTATATCTGAGTCCCACCTCAGGGACTATGTCTTGTAATGCCTCTCTCTACATTAAATTCATGTCGTCTTGTGTCTTCTAACTGCCTCAGGTACCATGTGGCGATGAACACATCTCATGTTTAAGCCTCCGTGTGTGACTTTTTGCTAGCTCTGTAATATAATAGGATGTCACTGAGATAAACGTGACGCTGCACTTACAGCCAAATCCGCAGCTAAATGCCTCCCGGCTCCTTTATTTGTGTGAGTATGCACCGCCACATAGTGGCTTATTAGCACAATATGCAGGAGCACGGAAGTCTGCTTAATCTAATTACACGACAGCGTGTCCTCCCGTTCTCTCCAAATTAAACAGCGATGGCTCTCGTTTGTTCCCTTCTGTGTCAAATACACTCTCCTGCACTCAGGACAAATATGGTCGACACTGTTTGACTCTGGTTCTCCGCAATAATTCCTCTCTGTATGAGTCCCTGCAAATGTTGGCTTTGTGACAGTGATGAGCATTTTCCAACCTGTTGTAGCCCAGAGATTTAAATATCCTCGGAAGGGTTTAAACAGCATCTACATGCACCCAGCCACGCTTGCATTGGCAGCCAGGACCAGGGGTTGTAGAAAAATGTTGTTTAACTCGATAATGCCAATCGACCTTTATCAAGGCTTTGCTGATTGACAGCGGCACACGGTCAATACGCTAACCTGATTCAGTTAGTCACTTGTTGACATTCAGGTCCTAAAACCTTGCACTGCGGAGCAGGGCAAACACTGGGGAACTGAGAGGGAGCCCCTCGTGTCTGGGTTATCAGTGTTTTCGGTGCACATTAACAAGCTAATATTTAGTACGCATTGCAGAATACTGGTAGACAAGATCAGAAATCGGCTGCTAGGAAAAGTACTCATAATAAGTGTATTTGCAATTTTTCATGAGACTTTCTGTAACTTATATATGAAAAAAAAACTTCAACTGATCTCAGTTAAAAATATTTAACTGATATCAAAACCAAGATATTATTGTCAAAATGGAAATCTTATAAGAAAACCAGAAGGCTCAAGTGCAAAACCTACATAAATCACTGTGCGTCCCTATTTTCCTTTATTAAACCCTTGATGGTAGAACAAGTATTTATATGTTTTTGAGCATATAGGCCCTCGACACCCATTAACGTCACATACCTCCAATCTGGTAATCCTAAATCACTGAGGCAAGGGTCCTGTAGCATAACAGGCATGTTTGACCAAATGTTAATGTAAAAATCCAGCTGTAAGTCCACCCAAGAAGCATTCAGAATGGGTTGCAACCCAATTGTTAAACTACAGTGGGAGTGTGGCATCCGGGTAGCATAGCGGTCTGTTCCGTTACCTACCAACACGGGGATCGCCGGTTCAAATCCCGGTGTTACCTCCGGCTTGGTCGGGCGTCCCTACACACACGATGGACCGTGTCTGCAGATGGGAAGCCTGATGTGGGCACGTGTCCTGATCGCTGCTCTAGCGCCTCCTCTGGTCAGTCGGGGCAAGTATTCGGGGGGGGGGACTGGGGGGAATAGTGTGATCCTTCCATGCGCTATGTCCCCCTGGTGAAACTCCTCACTGTCAGGTGAAAAGAAGCGGCTGGCGACTCCACATGTATCGGAGGAGGCTTGTGGTAGTCTGCAGCCCTCCGTGGATTGGCAGAGGGGGTGGAGCAGTGACTGGGATGGCTCGGAAGAGTGGGGTAATAATTGGGGAGAAAAAGGGAGAAAAAAATCCCCCCCAAAAAACGAAAAACTACAGTGTAAATGGAATAGTATCTCCGAGCCACACACTGAACATCACGTTAGACTTCATTCTGGGGGATGTTTTGTCATGCTGCAAGGGAAAGCACAAGGGAAGTGTATTTAGATTTGCCTCTGGGTGCCAGAAACTTTTTTCAACACCTTTAAATGCAATACTGATAAATCACATGTACAGTAGTGTATCAGTTTACTCGAGTTACGATAACATTACAGTTAACAGCTCTCTGTCCAGCTCTTACTACTGTAAGAAATAGCTTGGAGCGCTCACAAGTACCATAGATTTTGCGATCCAGTCATGTGAGGGCACCTGACAACAACATATGAGACTATTCTCTGATAAAAACCATCGGTATTGGTTCTTCCATGGCATGCAGGTCTGATGGGACCATGGAGGAGATCAGGGTAGATTTAATAGTGGGCTGTGACGGGGCCTTCTCTGCCATCCGCAAACAGTTCCTTCGCCGCAGCCGCTTCAGCTACAGCCAAACCTACATCCCTCATGGGTACCTGGAGCTCACCATGCCACCTAACAACGGAGAGGTCTGTCTAACTTCACTCTATGAAGTTACATCCTACATTACTGAAGGTTTATTTTTGCTGCCATAGCAGCCATTCTCACCAAGCCTGTCTCTTTTACTGTTGCCGGTGAGGTGTTGGTAATCTCATGCGCTTATCTTTTAATAATTGTAATGCTTCTTGCATCTGACTTGATTTTGGACCCAGTTTGCCATGAAGCCTAATTACCTGCACATCTGGCCAAGAAACACATTCATGATGATCGCTCTGCCCAATTTGGTGAGTGTCACTTTCATTTGTTCATCAGATTCTTGCAACTTGGTTATTCGAACAATATATTGGATATTGTGCACTGTGAGGGGTTTAATTGCGATACCATTTTCTACTCATAAATTAACAGTTGTGGATATAAGTTATGACAAAATGATAACCAGACTAGGGGATTTTGGAGTATGGTTGACCTTCAAGGGGTTGCAGTGATGTTGCCCTAATCTTTGGACCATTTCACTGAACAGCCTAGCACCCCCCCCCACACACACACACACACACACTTCCAAAAACCCCTCATCAGAATCCCTCATCCAGAATTTTTTTGTTTTGCTCCCTGATGTCTAGCCAGTGGCGGCTGGTGCTAAAAAAATTTTTTTTTTGGGGGGGGGCACAATTTACCTTGGTGCAGTACACCTGACAGCTGCTTTAATGTCCATACAGTCACAGAGTTATTAAGAAGGACAATGTAACCTATAGATTTTATCAGGGTTCATAGACGGTGGATGATTGACAGTCAAGACAATTCTCGTGGTGGGTGTGAACATGATTGACAGCCACGAGAATCGTCCATCACATTAGATCAAAAAACATTAAAACAATACCAGTTTGCTGCCAATAAAAGTGAGAGTGTCTGGGACGCACAGAACTGCGCCCCATGGAAAATCTTAAGAACCCAATTAGACAGCAGCCTCAGGTCACCTGCTCGCCAAAAGTTTGAGGGCTTAACATAAGGTATCGTTTGGCCGGCGCCCTTCACCCAGGAAGCATATGCATTCAGACAGATATCAACCAAATACCATTTGGAACCAATATTTAATGGCTGCTGATAGGCGCTCACAGACTGAAAAACACTTTTATTTCATAATCATTTGCATTATACAACTAAATTATATTTAACATGTTTAAGTAGATTTTCATCTCTTGATGTTTGAAGGGGGTGGCGCCCCACCACCCTGTACTGGCCAGCCGCCACTGTGTCTAGCCCTACATCTCACACAGCGCTGGCATGAACTGCAATTTGCAAATGCAATTTGCAAATGGCTCTCAGTAAACACAACACCCTGTTAATGCCTGTTTCCTTCTATTTGCATGTCTTCCACCGTATGCTCATCTCTCCTCTTCTCCCACTTTCTTTCTGTCCTTTTCATTGTCCATCTTTTTGGCTTGTTGCCATCTGTCTCTCTCTCTCTCTGTCTCTCTCTTGGATGTTTCTTTACTGTCATAACATTTCTGCCTGGCTGACTAAGCACAAAAAAAAAATTGCGATTTGCTCTGTTTGGTGAGGCCAGGTTGAGGCAACTAAATCAGGAGTGCATCGGCACTGTCTGTCACTATCTGCCACACTACCTCTGTTGCTGGGGAGATGCCATGGTAACAGAGGCACTCTAGGAAGGTCCTTCGGGACGACTTCCTGGTGCTGATGGATAACAGCAGCTAAGTGAACAGATAATGGCACTCCCACACCATTCCTCCACTTCCATCCATCAGTCACACCGGGGGGTTCGGTTATCATATGTGGAGGATTTGGCCCATTTGTCACTTGATAAGAAAATATGCATATGCCCTCTGTCTGGTTTTGACTTGCAAATCAGCCGTATTCCACGGTGAGGGAGGACTTGGTAGACCTCATTAATATGCAGTGTTTAATGTTGGAAATCTATTAGAATACACTAGATAAAATGTACATCTGAAGAACCTACCGTATTTCTTGGACTACAAGTCACACTGGTGTATAAGTCGCAGCCAGCAAAAATGTGTTGTTGTGGGGGAAAAAACTTACATATATACCAGTCGCTTCAGTGTATAAGTCACATTTATTGTGGTATAGTATTTTTTTCAATTGAGTCACAAGATTAAACAGTGTCATCTAGTGGCCCTAGTTGAAATGCAGTGTATTCGTCAGAAAAAAATTACATTGTATAAATTGCTATGGAATATAATTTGCAGGACTAGCCAGACGAGCAAAAAAAACAAAAACCAAAAACAAACAACCCCCCCGCCCCCACAAAAATAAAACAGTGATACAGTATTCACTTTGAATAGACATTGGAAAATATATTACGTGTGGAACGTTATTGTTATTTTAAGTATTATACGATCCTGCGTCAGTTCAGCTGTCAATTCACTATAGGGCTGCTATTTCATTATCCCTCCCAATGTGGCAGAAAACAGCACACACTTTTTGGGTCAAATTTGACCCATATTTTAACTCATAACATAACTCAAAATCAATCATTATCATCCAATACAATGTTCAATCACTTGAGTAAATTATCCACTCGTAAAATCTCAGTTTACTTTTCTATTATGTGGTCCAAAGACCAAATTCGCTTTATGATATACCACTCATCAGTCGGCTAAACAAAGTCAAGATTCATCTATAAATATGTCCTATGTTAAGGAACATGGCATTTTTAGATTTCTGAATAAAATTTGATGCACAGAACTTTCCAGAACATTGTAATTCAGTATGCCATCCTATCAATATTCTCTGCTGGGTCAAATTTAATCCATAACACCAGCGATGTAAAAAAAATTAGAAACTTAGACAGAAAAAAGATGACCATTGGTTTTATTGTGTTTATGTGACCGGTGTACTTTTTCATTGCGTTGTGTAGGAAAGACAGGACAACTTCTCTCATGCGTGGGATCTGTATTGTCTTTCTACATGTCCAAAGCGAGAAAGAGGCAGAAGACAGGGGGAACACACATTTTATAGCTACCAACAGGAAATGGCGTCACAACAGGGAGGGGCTACTAACAGGAAATGGTGTCACAACAAGGAGGGGCTACTATAAGCGTTTCCTGATGATATAATAAAATAAATAACAATGTTGGCAATGAAAATATTAATACTAATAATAATAATAATAATCATGTGGTGATACTTTGTGTAATTATATAACATTTTTTGGTTATGACATTTTTAACCATGCTACATTTATATAGCCTTATATTGTGTAGCATTATGCAATAAAAAAGACTAAATGGTATTTCTGTCATATTTCAACTTGAAAATATGTCAAATGTGTTACTAACACAATAGGTTTAATGCTAGAGACATTTCACAATGGATGGGTGAATGAAGCTCACTGGGCACTCCGTCTGTCTGTTCCCCAATCTAGGACAAGACGTTCACCTGCACCCTCTTCATGCCCTTTGAAGAGTTTGAGAAAATCACCACTGGAGATGAAGTCATAGAGTTTTTCCAGACATACTTCCCCGATGCAGTGCCGCTTATAGGAGTGTAAGTGACTCTCACCTTCTCCCTGTTCCTGCTGCATCTTCTCCCCCCCATCTCTATCTACCTCCTTTTCTCCTGCTCTCATCCCTTCACCTCTCCCTCCAAACGTGCTAATCCACCCGCAAAACACTTTAATTTTCCATCATGCGTTGGGCTCCAGCCACATCCACAGTCATGGTCCGTGAGGTGTGAAATTACAGCCATGTTACTGTAGAGTAACATGGCTGGGAGCGACAAGAGTTTTTAATTTAAGGCCGACAGTACGTTGCAGGTGACAGGAAGATGGCGAGGGTGTGAGATATAGGAACGGATGAGGTGTGTAATTCATTTACCTCCTCCCTGGGCGCACTTTATTTGGCGCACTTGGCCTACAAAAGCTGCTCCTTAACAGTATTGGGGAAGACAAACAAGTGCACCTGGTGGACTTCGCCGCTGTAGACAGGCGTCAGTTCTTTTACCTCATGCAAATACAACGGAGGCTTAGAAATTCAGAAATAGACAAAAAACTAAACCCACAGAAGTCAAATGTAACGGCTTGATAGGACTCTGTTGTGTTTTACGTTGCTCATCTCATTCTGCTGTGTTTCTGTTTGTGGTACGCAGTGATGCTCTCAAGAGGGATTATTTCCGTTTGCCTGCCCAGGCCATGGTGTCTGTCAAGTGCTCTACGTATCACATCGGAGACAAGTGCGTCCTCATGGGGGATGCAGCCCACGCTGTGGTGCCCTTCTATGGCCAGGGCATGAATGCTGTAGGTATTATCTACCACAGGATGGGGGGGGGGGGTGGGAATGAGGGAATGGGAGTTTGGGAGTTTAATCTGTTCCTTCAATTTTTTTTCAAGGGCTTTGAGGACTGCCTCGTCTTTGATGAAATAATGGACCAGTTCAACGAGGACTTGAGTAAGTATGTTCTTTATGATCCGAGGTTATAAAAGGTTTTGTTAATAGACTGACAAACAAGGCCATGGAAACGAAATGAAAAATGCATTCCTTCTTGACGTTAGTGAATCTAATTGGCCTGTCATATTGGTTTACTCTCTGCAAGTCTTAACCAATGCCCCCATGTCTTTTCCCAGGTGTTGTACTGCCTGAATACACCAGAGTGAGAGTTCCAGATGACCATGCAATTGCAGACCTGGCCATGTACAACTATATTGAAGTAATCTTTTTTTTTTAGTTATTAGCACTTTGGGAAACGTACAATTTTGCATTGCACTGGATAATTTGCATTCCCTTATCTAAAGGGACAAAAAAGATTTTCAACATTATCTCTATGTTGTGGAGATAACACTCCTTTAGTAGCCATAATACTGAGCAATCGTCCGTGTGTCTATGGCTGCCGAAATCGTTTCCACTGTTGACATCACTGGCGGGCAACCCGGGGATGCGAAAACTGCGAATATCAGTGTATTTTAAGAAAAATTGAGTATCAGTGCTACATACAGCTGTATATGAAAACACAGCTGTATGTAGCATGTAGATGTATGTAGATGTACTCTTAGACCCCCCCCCCCCGGTTCAGGGATGGCCGTTCCCTCTTAACATCATCTGCCGCCATCCTACAATGCTGTGATTGCAAACATTCCCAAATCTTCTGTGAATAGTCCACATGGCCATTGAAACTCTAGTTAACGGTCACACCCATATTTGCATATGAAACCGATCATTGGTTTCGGTCGTTATGCAGCTGTGTTGTTTATAAGGGTGGGGACACCTGCAGTCTGTTCAGACAGATGAGTGATGAAATTTTTCTCTCAATAAATGCTGTGTCCAGAGGAACTGATTCACCGTTCTGTGATTTTCTTACCTGGATTATTGAGCATGCATCAAGACATTTTTCCTCCCAATAAGGGTTCATTTGACCCAATACTGTCATGTGTTTTGAGAGTCAGTGGTCTTGTGAACAATAAAGTCAGCCGAGTGAGTCAGAGATGTGGGCCAGCTTTGCATTCTGTCGTTAACATGGTAGCTTAGTTCCTTTGTCTGTGTCAATCAGGTGCTCACCAGGCTTCCTGTCCCAGCTGCTAATCATGTTACGTCCATATTATCTCCTCACATGTAGTTGAAGCGACTGATTTCGAGCAACGCTTTCTAGTCTCTGCAATCGTCCAGTCAACGTGTTCATGCCCAGAACTGAGCAACAAAGAGATAAAACACACACACACACAAAAAAAGACATGGGTCGAAAGTTTTCTGTGGTTACCACTCTTTTGCAGCATCTATTAAGAGCAAGGAGAGCAGCGCCTCCTGCTTTAATTAAACGTGGCTTCTGAACTGCCACGCATAGCTCGGTATAATAAGAGGATGACTAATCCTGGTTGCGGGGCAGCGAGAGACTCATTGTGCCGAGGACAATCGACCATAGTGGAGATGTCAACACTCTCCATCACAACTGACAGGCCACCAGCTCCCTAACCATCCGTCCATTAAAAGTCATCTACGCATAATTGGCTTCAGCGTTGTTGCTATCCTTCACGGCTCACACGTGACTCTCACCCCAGCAGGACTTTGTCAGAAGTCAGAAGCTAAATGTACCTCCCTATCATATAGCTATGCTTGAGAAGATGGGGAAAAAAGAGGCACCTGGTTTTATTTAGCTTATTGATGAAGTTAGCCATTTATATGTGCTTAGATGTGTAGATTGCCTGCAGAAACAGGGAGGAAAAAGAATGCAAGCTTTTTGAACTTTTCAGAAAGTCCCCAAGATGTCCTCCATTCACCTCGCTAACAGGTCTTCTATCCATGTTTTGTAGATGAGGGCTCACGTCAACTCCAAATGGTTCCTTTTCAGAAAATACCTCGATAACGTCCTCCATTTCTTCATGCCAAATACAATAATCCCCTTGTACACAATGGTAAGTTTCTCTCAAGACAAACCAAATGTGAATGTATTTCATATTTTTTGATATGCCAGAAACTCCATGTCTTTCTGTATATCATCTGTTGTCTTTAGGTCACCTTTACAAGGACAAGGTACCATGAAGCAGTGATACACTGGCACTGGCAAGACAAAGTAGGTCACTATTTGAAGATCTGAAAGTTTTTTTTTTTTACTTTTCATAAACCTTTCACACGATGAAGTTTGAAATCCTCAGAATAACTTTCTTTTTTAATCGCTGCACTTTTCTGAAGTCGCACAATATCGGCAGTGAGTATGATAAGAGGATAGGACTCTCTCACAGTGACTTCCCTATCACAGAAAGTTGTTTTTTTTCTGTCATGTGCCTCATCTGCTTCATCCTCTCTTGGAACGGTAGCAAAATACACAACGCCCCAGGAGATTGACCGAGCAGACATTTTAACACCTGGTTGTGTTCTCATGTGTATCGATGTACCTTGGGAAAGACTTGCAGAATATGCCTTAAGTGAAGCTATGACATGAAGAATCCTCACTTACCCAGTGACTTAGATTATGAGGAGATGGTTGCACATCATAGGCAGCAATTATAATGGATTTAAAGGATAATTCTGGTTTTTTTTGGGGGGAGGGGGTTTGCCCTTTTTCTCCCCAATTGTATCTGGCCAATTACCAATTACTCCACTCTTCCGAGCTATCCCGGTCACTGCTCCACCCCCTCTGCTGATCCGGGGAGGGCTGCAGACTACCACATGCCTCCTCTGATACATGTGGAGTCAACAGCTGCCTCGTTTCACCTGACAGTGAGGAGTTTCACCAGGGGGACGTAGCATGTGGGAGGATCACGCCATTTCCCACAGTTCCCTCTCCCCCCCCTGAACAGGTGCTCTGACTGACCAGAGGAGGCGCTAGTACAGCGACCAGGACACATACCCACATCCAGCTTCCCGCCCGCAGACACAGCCAAGCCGGAGGTAACACGGGGATTCAAACCGCCGATCCCTGTGTTGCTAGGCAACAGAATAGACCGCTACACTACTGGACACCCCTTGTTTTTTGGTTGTTTTTTTTACAACATGGGTCTTATTTTCTTAGTTGTTGCAATCGTGCATATCGGTTATATAATTTCTCTCACTGGCTTAATTTGAAGACTACAGACACATTGGACTCAGCTTTACAACGGCATTTTATGGTGCCGCGGAATAGATAGTATCATCAGACATGTTTCATTCAACAAGTCAAATATGACCCAATTACTTAAACGATCTTAATCGCCGGGCAGGTAGTAGTAACCATCAATAAACTGCCCAGCCAGTGCAATTAAGAACTCAGATAACGGGAAATGATGTGCACAATCTAACTGTTGTTTTTGAAAGGACGGGTTGTATTCTGTGGCACCATGAGGCACTGTTGTAAAGCTGTGGTGTTCTGTGTTCAAGACCTCCAAAGTGAAGTAAGAGAGTAAAACCACATCATAACTGACATACGTGATAGCAAAAACTAAAAAAAAAAAAAAAAAACTCAGGTTGGAAAAAAAATATATCTTTTAATCCAGGTGCTTCCATGCTTCATAGTCTTCTGCCCTACCCTCCCATGTTTTTTCCTCTCTATGCTTTCTCAGTTCATCCATGGACCCCGCTTTGCTTGGGAGACTGCTGTAGCACACCTTGCTGCTTCCTACTGCCGACATGCTTCACAATCCTTTTCCTTTTCCCCAGCAAAACTGCTTTACCCCAAATTGGCTGCCCTGCACCCAACTCTGCACACTGACTGTGCATGTTGAACCATCTTCTCTCGGTTTTGCTCTTCCGTACTGTTGGTGCGATACTCATCACTGTTAAACATCTGTATTTTCTCATCTGTAAGCAGACATCAAGATATATGTTAATATTGTGCAAAATTCCTAAAGATTGTCATGATAATAATATTGTCTATATTGTCTGGCTCTATGGTACACTGCTGGATTCGGGAGATGTCAAAGTGTCTTTGGTCTCAAACCCATATGGATGTGTGAGAAAAGGGCAGAACAGCCGGGCAGAGTGTCAACCTGTATTTTGACATTACAGGCATATTATGTCATTATAGATACATTATATACATACCAGAACATGGTGTCCGGGTAGCGTGGCGGTCTATTCCGTTGCCTACCAACATGGGGATCACTGGTTCGAAACCCTGTGTTACCTCCGGCTAGGTCGGGCGTCCCTAAATACACAACTGGCCATGTCTGCGGGTAGGAAGCCAGATGTGGGTATGTGTCCTGGTCGCTGCACTAGCGCCTCCTCTGGTCGGTCGGGGTGCTTGTTTGGGGGGGGGGGGGCTGAGGTAATAGCGTGATCCTCCCATGTGCTACGTCCCCCTGGCGAAACTCTCCACTGTCAGGTGAAAAGAAGTGGCTGGCGACTCCACATGTATTGGAGGAGGCATGTCAAGTCAAGTCAATCAGACGGGTGGAGCAGTGACTGGGACGGCTCAGAAGAGTGGGGTAATTGGCCAGGTACAATTGGGGAGAAAAAAAAGGGAGGGGGGGGTCAAACATACCAGAGCATTGCATTCGCCATGTTACACTATGACAGTCCGGACTGTATCTCCTACACTGCGTTGGTACTCTGAAAAAGAGTTTGCACTATAAATAAAATTAAAGTGATATTTGTAATTAAGGGGCAAGTAGTATTTTCTGCTGTGATATTCCATTTTGAGTACATTTTGCCATTGCATGCCTCAATTAATCAATTTTATTATCATTACATCGGTATTTGGTTCAAAATGAATATTCTCACCTATTTTTAACTTTAATATTAAAGATATGTGCTTGCTTTTCCTCAGAGAAATGATCAGAAGCAGGTCCTAGTGGCTCAACCAGTTGATATTTTTGCTCGTACCAGGGCAATGTGCAAGGGTCAAATCTGGTCAGGGACCTGACATCATGTCTCGATGTCTTGTCCTCTCTCAACCCTATCTCCCAAATTTGTGTAAAAAAACACCTCTGCAACTCTTTGTAATCTCTTTTATAATCAATTGTATCCTTTTTTTCACGCAGGTCATCAGCCACGGTCTGCTGTTTTGTGCGACAGGGGCAGTTTTTGGGGGCTCTTTCCTGCTCATTAAAAATCTGCACAATTTGCCCAACATCCCCAATATCCCCACTGAGAAACTGTGGAACAGTCTGTTAGCTCTGAAGACCTCCTGAAGACATCCGAAGACCTTCTGAAGACCACCTGAAGACCTCCGGCAGACTGCATCATTTCCAATCCAAAGGATGAATGTAATTATGATTACTGATTTACAGTAATTGAAGCACCAATTTTTTTATTTAATGTGCTGTAATGAAGACTGCGAACTCACCCAGGTGATAAGCATCGATATTATGATGTTATATTGTGTTTATGATAGTATTTCGGTTACTTTTGGTAGATGTTACGTTTTATTGGTGACTGAGTTCAGAGTCGTTTCAGGGTTTTGGATCGTCAGTCGGTTTACCAGTCAAACACCATCACTACAGATTGTGTAAACTTGGTTAATATGTTGCTGTCAAAGGAAGATGAGCATTGTTCAGTGGTTTTGATTATATTATCAGAGAAATCTGCACAATTAAAATATCAATGATACAATTTCTCTGGATACTATTCAAATACATGTTCCTGTGCAAATAAAAGGACTCAGGTAAGACTTATAAATACAGATAGAAACATCTTTGCAGCAGCAAACACAATATACTGGAGACCAACACATCTCAGTGTTAAACTCCAGTTCCTAGTCTAACACTGGAAAACATGTTCCCAACAACTGATTCCAGTTCTCGGAAATATCTTTGACTAAGATGCAGGTCAAGCTGGTTGTCAGATCAAAAAAAAAAAAATTTTTTTTTTGTGGAACCCCCCCCTTTTCTCCCCAATTGTATTTGGCCAATTACCCCACTCTTCCGAGCCGTCCCGGTCGCTGCTCCACCCCCTCTGCTGATCCGGGGAGGGCTGCAGACTACTACATGCCTCCCCTGATACATGTGGAGTCACCAGCTGCTTCTTTTCACCTGACAGTGAGGCGTTTCACCAGGGGGACGTAGCGCGTGGGAGGATCACGCTATTCCCTCCTGAACAGGCACCCCGACTGACCAGAGGAGGCGCTAGTGCAGCGACCAGGGCACATACCCACATCTGGCTTTCCACCCGCAGACACAGCCAATTGTGTCTGTAGGGATGCCCGGCCAAGCCGGAACAGAGATTCAAACCGGCGATCCTCGTGTTGGTAGGCAACAGAAGAGACCGCCACGCCAGCCGGACGCCTAAACCAAATTTTAAGAACATAAATATGCATCAAGCAGCGTGGGACACTTACAAATGTTAAGGGATATGTCTTTATGGTCCCGACACATGAACATCACAAGTTCAAGCATCTTTGAGTTGCCTTTAACTCACTGTAGACTTTTCTGCTCTGTTTGGTCCCAACCCCCCCCTCAGCAGCAGCCAGGACAGGTAGGATGAAGAGTTACAAGACTGACATACAAGTGTCAATCTTCTGTTAAATGTTAAACCTGCCGAGGACCACCTGATTATGGGATTAAAAAAAAACGCTTTCGTTACCACCATCTTTAAAAACGGAAGCGACTAAAGGGCGGCGCATTTACTCGCTCACACTAATACTTATTCACAGTAGACCCAGGTTATTATCAGCTGTGGAGATCCAGTCATCGTGTTTGTCCATAGCTGACATCCCAGGATGTTATGAAAGGAGTTAGTTAGTCACTGATGCAGCCGATGGACCCGTTTCATCTCTGAAACGGGTCCATTGGCTACTAAAAGGGTAATTACAACAAAATTTCATTTCGTAACGACTGCTTTTCACTACAGTAGCGACTTAGTTAAAATGAGATGAAACAAACAAGCACGTGTGGCTAGATTAAAAACTCTCTTCACTGAATCTGAATACAATGATGACGGTGTTAGCGAGTAATGTACTATGGCTAAAGAGCTAAGACTTTTTCCATTTGGACAGCAAGTTGGCTTCTAAACCCCTGATATGGTTCAAGAGTTGTCACATGTAAAAGTGACGGATATGATGACCTAGCTAGGAGAAACACATCACAACTTGCTACTGTGGGCACATTATTATGTTTGTCGACACAACTTGTGTTTAGATTGTAACATCACTGCACTATCTGGTTTGGAGAAACAACGTGTTAAATGAGGCCGCGCAAAAATGTCGGGCCATCCCATTGTTGAAATCAGATATTTACAAGTGTGTAACAAGTGTGTAAAAGTGAATCCTTCAAACGGGTGGAGGCAAAAGGAGAGCCTCAGTGTCTCGAGAGGTCAGAAAGCATTATTTTGGCTTGGAGTTGCATGTTGAAGTTCTAAGGCATTGTCAGAGAAAGGGTGAAAAGTCAAATCTCTCAGGTGTCCTGACTCACAACGGTCGCACCTGGATGACGTTGACCTCTGAGGTGATGCCGGTCTTGGAGGTCGTTCCCAGATTGTGGACGTCGTTACTGGCGATGATGAACACAATGGACGAAGAGCTGAACCTGACTCTCTTCTTAGGTCGATCCCTGCTGCCGCACCCATTGGAGATAACAATGGGCCGGATGGGTCGCTCGACAGGGGCGAGTGGGCGTTCTTTGATGCTGTGCTGCAGCCACGAGAGTCGGGAGCAAAGAAACTGCAGCAAGCAGCGTCGAAACTTTTCAAAAGACATGCAGAGAGTCAAGGAGAGGGAAGAAAATAAAAAAAGGCTGATTTTCAGTGTCATACAAAAAAAAGTACATCCAGGATGCAAGCACGTCAAGCCATAAAGGACACATTATTCCTCTTCTACACACTTTCAATAATTAATATGTATTAAAGCTTGGTGAAATAGTAACCCGATAGATAGATAGAGTCCATTTACTAATTCAAATATAGCTCTGCGCTCATATCTCAGGCACTGATTTTATTTGATCAAGGAAAGAAAAATCCAGTTTTTGCAGAAACATGGAAAAAAAGCAGCTTGTGTGAGTCTCACCTTTCTGCTCATGAAGATGTAGATGAGGGGGTTGTAGGCTGTGCTGGACTTGGCAAAGAAAGAGGGGATGATGGCCACTGTGGGAGAGACCATTTTCTTTCTGCCGAAGGCCTCCATCATGGACACCACAGCATAGGGCGTCCAGCACACCAGGAAGCAGGAGATCATGAGGAGGAACATCGCAGCTACCTTCTTCTCATAGCGCAGGATCTTAATTATCTGAACTGTCTGAAGGTCCTGGATGGAGTGCAGCTAGAAAGAAGGATGCAAAGAGAGATTGTGGCTTTGGTTAGACCTTGTAATATGATAAATAGCAGCCTCATAGAGGGCTATACAACAAACGGCAAAATTCTGAGGCCAAAAATTAAAACGTTAGCCTTATTATTATAACCTGCCAAATGCAAATGTGCATGAGTGTAAAGAAGGGAAGTGCTGAGAAACCATGCAAAATCATGGTTTATAAAACTCATATACTGCTGCTTGAAAATCTTGCAAACCCTATTTCAATATTTTGCCAGGCTTTATTACTTGGGTTTTTCAGGCGATCTTCTGAAATAATTATAGAGCACCTCCAACCAGAATATCGTTAGTTATTCATTATTGAGGGGTCGAGGTGAGGCAGGATTTGCATTTGTGAAGGCATGCAGCAAGGCTTATCTGGAAACGCTGCACGGTTTGAGTTTGGAGGTGGAACAGGCCTGTGGGGTTTAATCTGCACTAAAATCAAATCCTGAGATATGGGAAGAACTACTGAGCTTTTAGAAAGCACTAACCGGCAGCCCTTCTGGCAATGAAGAAAAACAATAACTTTGTTCTTTGTGAATAGTCTTTCTTACTATATGGGGAATCTGGAAAAGCTTGGCCAAACAGTCAAATCTTTCAATAAAAACCCTCATGCCTGCCTTCCCTCCTCTTGCCTCCAGTCAGTCTAGATTCTGGTGCCACAAGTGCAAGTACAAGAAAAATGTCGTGCCGTCAACCAGCAGAGATTGTTTCTGTTTCGAGACTAAGAACGACTGAAAACAATTCTCTGTGTATTACCGGTTTATGAAAATTGACTGGAGCACACATTTCGGAACATGCATAGGCCTATCGGTAACACAAGTCAATATATATTCATCACGATAAGGTTTCATAGTAGCTTGGCTTATAAAACAGCACTTATGCACACTTGTGCCACACCTCTCAGTTCTGGACCACCTGCATTTCAGCCCCTGTTTGCGAGCACCCCTCACCTCATGTGGCAAGAAAAGTTATTTTTATTTTATGTTTTGTGTACTCCTGAATTAAAAAAGACAATCTCAGGGTGTCCGGTAGCATAGAGGTCTATTCCATTGCCTACCAACATGGGCATCGTCAGTTCGAATCCCCGCGTTACCTTTGGCTTGGTCGGGCATCCCTACAGACACAATTGGTCATATCTGCAGGTGGGAAGCCGGATGTGGTTGTGTCCTGGTCGCTGCACTAGTGCCTTCTCTGGTCAGTTGGGGCGCTTGCTCAGAGGGGAGGGGGAACTGTGGGGAATAGCGTGATCCTCCCACGTGCTACGTCCCCCTGGCGAAACTTCTCACTGTCAGGTGAAAAGAAGCGGCTGGCGACTCCACATGTATCGGAGGAAGCATGTGGTAGTCTGCAGCCCTCCCTGGATCGGCAGAGGGGTTGGAGCAGCAACCAGGATGGCTCGGAAGAGTGGGGTAATTGGCGGAATACAATTGGGGAGAAAAATTGGACCCCCCCCCCCAAAAAAAGACAATCTCTGTATTCTCCTATTTCCAAAACCACTTAGTTAGCGTGTCTCTCTACGAGGGCGGGTGATGAACATATTAATAGCTAGTGTGGCGCTCACGCCATAATCACATTAACACACGACGGTGAACTGCCAACTGCCTCAGTAAAACGTGAGCGCGCTGCAGCTGTAATTCGGCGTGGGTGTCGTGAAGGCCAAAAGCCAATTTTAATTGTTGAGCTGTTTTATTTGTACCTGTGTCTGTATAAGTGTGAATTTGCGTGTAACTTCGGGACCTCATAATTTACAAAGCAAGCACTGCCTATGCCGTTTTAAGCACACAGGAGTTATCAGTCATCCTAACTATTGTGTAGTTAAAAACTTCTCTTTTTTTACAGCACATGATACAAATCATCTGAAAATTGACACCGCATCAATATTTACACAGCTCCGGGGGTTGTAAATAATGCAGATAACTCTGTGGAGAGAAGTTGTCGGGCTTTTTATCTTTCTTAAAAGCACTTGTCACTGTGCATCACATCGACCAGCTGAACAGACTTGCAACAAATGGAGTAGACGAGAATGCATGCGGTCTATTTCCAGAACAATCACTTGTAGCGGATAGGATCAAAACAGTGTTGTTGTTTTTTGATCTGCGATATGCTTTTGCCCAGACTCACTACAACATTTTAAACTGACTGAATTAAACAGCCCTGGAGCCACCCGTCACAGCTTCTTTGCAAAGCAGCGGGAATTGTTTTCATTAGAAAGATGAAATTCTCCAGAGGGCCTCCAGTGTGAACTTTTCTTTGAAGCCTTTTCCAACGCCTAGCGTTTTCGCGGCGAGGAGCTCACGGCGATGAGTCATAGCAGATTTAGCAGAGATCCAGAGACTACAGGTGGGCTCGGTTGTAGTGTTTGAATCAATTCTGGCGGGCTGCGAAGAGGTAACGGCGCTGTCTGTGTGTCACAGGCCCACATCTGGGTCAGCTGATTTGAAACGAAGTGTTTGTCCTATTTACACGCGGTTTGCTTATGCGCGGTCCTGTCCAAATACTCTAAATAGTTGTCTGCTCCTTGGCAGAAGCGGCGGAATATGTTGAATGTGCAACTGATGAGACTCCTCTCCACACCTAAGATGCAGATGGAGGAACGTTAACAGATGGACAGACTTGCAGGCATGGCGAGAGAAACCTCGCCCATGCTGTCGGCGTAATGGAGGGCGCGCTCCATCACCATCACAGATGAGCCTTTTTCAGCTTGTCATCTCCTGCCGGGCTGACTTGTACAATTGGTGACATCATGACACATTAATAGATGTTAAGGTTGTCAAGGAACAGTCTTCAACTAACACAAGATTCTTATAGGCACTGAGGAAAATGAGCTTCTAAATTAGGAAGTGCAACAGACAGCGCCAACTTTCAATTCCAACTCAACGGCACTGGCTGTCAAAATATTGAAGTTAAACACTTGTTTCACATCAGCTGAATATTTCACTCCATCTGCAGAGACCATGGGGATCATGGGTCTCCCATCAAAGATGCTATAACTAATTGAAAACAGTTAAAAATGGTCTTGATTTACTCCATAGTCTCTGTAGTAAGCTGATGTAACCGAGTCTCAGAGGAACAGAAGCTTACGGAGAGCTGAGGTCACACGGAGAGCTGAGGCTATGCTTCTCACCAGGGGCGTAACTACCATATATGTAGCTGCATAGGGGCCCGCGAGGATTTGGGGCCCGCGCTGCATGGCCGAATATGGCCAAGGCAGGCAGCACGGCTGCACTGGGCCTTGCCCACGGAGGTGAATGGGCCTGTGGAGCGAGCCATATATATCCGCAAAAAGGCATTCTCCGTTATGGTTTTTACATAAAGCAGTCTGCAGCAATCTATAAACTATGAAACACGATAGATAAACTAAAACTATTCAATTAAATGAATAAGTGCTTCTTATTTTGGTATATTTGTCATAATTTTACACATAATATACAATGATTGCTGGGTAATACTGCATGCATGTTGTTGTTGTCCAATGTCAAGTCACCATAATGTTTATGTAGGCCTATGTGTTGGTGCGCTGTCACCATTATGTTTTCATCTGTGTTTAGAGGTTCGCGTTATGGTGATCCGACCTATTACTATAGGGCCCGCTTTGACCAGCTTGCATTAGGGCCCGGTGCTGATTCGTTATGCCCCTGGTTCTCATCATCTCCACTGATAAAAGTAATACCTGAATCTAATCAAAGAAAGTTGAATCAGTTCATCTGAACACAAAATTTTCTTTGTGGGGGGGGGGGGTTTCCCCCCTTTTCTCCCAATTGTACTTGGCCAATTACCCTATTTTTCCGAGCCATCCCGGTCACTGCTCCACCCCCTTTGCTGATCCGGGGAGGGCTGCAGACTACCACATGCCTCCTCCGATACATGTGGAGTCACCAGCTGCTTCTTTTCACCTGACAGCGAGGAGTTTCACCAGGGGGACGTAGCGTGTGGGAGGATCATGCTATTTCCCCCAGTTTCCCCTCGTCCCCTAAACAGGTGTCCCGACCGACCAGAGGAGGTGCTAGTGCAGCGACCAGGACAATACCTACATCCGGCTTCCCACCCACAGACACGGCCAATTGTGTCTGTAGGGACGCCCGACCAAGCCGGATTACGGCACATGGGGATTCGAAATGGCGATCCCCATGTTGGTAGGCAATGGAATAGACTGCTACGCTACCTAGATGCCCTGGACACAACATTTTTTGACAGTCTGTCAATAAATGTTGTGTCCAGATGAACTGATTCAACTTTCCTTGATTTTCTTACCTGGATTACTGAGTATGCATCAAGACACCTGAATCAAATGTTTGTTCATGTCCTTATAATGGACTCCAGAAAATATTTGTGTTGGCAGTCTGATGATGTTTTGAGATGTGTTCACCAAAAAAACAAAAACCCAAAACATAGAAGAAACTAGCATTCCTTACCATTCGCACTGTGTAGAGGATGTTCCCGTAGCAGTAGATCATGATACCCACAGGCACAAAGAAACAGGCCAGGAGAAAGAAAAGAATAAAGGAGGCATCATTGGGGTCCTTGGAGGCCCAGTCAAGGGAACAGCCCAGCTTGTGGATTTCCAGGGTGTAGCGGTTCCATCCCAGCAGGGGAGCCCCCGTCCAGGCCAGGGAATACAGCCAGATATGGGCAATGACCCGCCAGGCCCAAGTGAAGTCCACCACCTGGGCATGGACCACCCTGATGTAGCGCTCGTAGGCCAGGGCCGACAGAGTCATGATGGAGACAATACCTGGCACAGTAAGAAAGAGACAGCCAGGCTGTTATGTGACGATATGGTAAGCTATGAAATGGTATGATAATATGGTAAGATATAAGATTGGCTGTAAGGTATCACTCGCAAGTCAATGTATTTTTGAACTCAACGAGCTTCGTAATAAACTCTTCAGAGTTATTCTGAAAACGAAACTACACTTAATTCAGCAAACCTCCACCTTGTGCATTATATTGTAAACCATCTGAAGCAGGACTCCTTGAGGCCCAAACTTGTCCTTCAGCTGTTTCATAATGACTGCAACATTTTGTCTAAGAGAATATAACTATGTTTTTTTTGTTGTTGCATATAATCTTTAATGATAAAAGATAAAAAAATAAAACACTGGCTATAAGGTGTTATTCAATCCACCTCTCATGCGTGTTAGGTCAGGTACGGTCTTTTGTATGGTGCGAGCCTCATGAGGGCACATTCGTGAGCAACTCTTATTAAACATGTATAACATCTCCTCTACACTGCATGTTTTGTCCAGTGACAGATCCCAGTATCCTCTTCAACACCCCCTGCAGCACATTTACCTCTCAGCGGCATGTGTGTGAGTGCAAGACGGTGACACTGAGTCATTCAGTCAATGCGCAATTTGTGCACCGCTTGACGTAAACAAGACAAGAGACAAGCCCCCCCCCACACACACACACACAAACACACACCCAATCCATTCAGCTGGAGTCCAGCTTCACAGCTACTGATTCAGCATTTAAGAAAGCATCGTTGCAGACCCACTGCATGTGTCTGTGAGGGTCGCCGTCCTAGCGTGGGTCTATCAGATACAAAACTGCACTTAGGTGGAGGTGTGAAGGGGAAGGCATCACTTTCCGTGTCTGTTATGAAGGAAAGGTAGAGTGGGTGGGAGTGGTATTTTCTTTGTCTTTTAAAGCGCTCTTCAATTTCCATGTGACAGGCAGGGGAATTAGGGATTTGTGTCATTCGTCCCTTCAGACATATCTCTGAGACAGGTGCACGTCTGAAGTGCCTGCCGTCATGATTCATGGTCTATGTAAATTTCCACAAGGTTTTTCATCTCGCTGTGAATTTCATACTGCGTCGATCAATATCAAAATAATGCGCTGGGTCAACGTCATCATGACCTTGCGGCCTCACCTTCTTAAAAAAGGGTCCTATAGTGAGCTGCAGTTCTGTGGCGGCAAGACAAGGGAGGGACAGGCAGTGCTGCACGATATGGAAAATATCATCATCACGATGATAACAGGGAATTTTACACGATATCAATATGAATCACAATACCTGCTTATATACGCAAAAATACCATATTCAGGAATCTGATTTATCACATTGAATTGTTTGGTTATGTAAAGTAGACTACCAAACCAAAACTAGATTACAAATAATACCCACCAAATATTTAAGACCTCATTGTGTGAGAGGTTTTAGTTAACAGATTCTCGCCATCATTAATTTAGACAACAAAACTAGCATATCGTGATTATGATAAATTCCAAATGTCATCCTGGCACGATGCCACTGAAAGATGACGAATGATCATATTGAGACGCTGCCCGGCCCTGGGTGCAGGCACAGCATGCAGGTGAATTTCCAGTAAGTTCTCCGATGGTGGATGAGATCCCTATTGTCTGCATTCCCCTGCTTGTCTGAGTCACAGCCAACAGGCAGCAGTGCAGGACACCCTTGTCACCCCCCTCCAATGTCAATTCAGTGATGAAGTATTGTTACTGAATTTAAAGGGCGGAGCTCATAAACACACCAACATGCACACATCTGCTATCAAATGGTATAAAACCATTCAGACAAACAAGACTAGTTGATGAAGAGTAGGGATCTTCATCAGTTTAAAACAAACCATGCAGCGTAGTGTTATTCAAAGCTGAAGGCGAGCAAAAGAACACGTTAATGAAGAGCTCAGAAAGGTTTAAAAAAACAAAACAAAACAAAACAAAGTAACCAATAGGACCTCTTTTACTTGCACGATGTTTGAACCAGTTGGCTCCTCATCACGCATCCCTCCCTACGTGCGATATGATCCCTACAGGTTAGGGGGTCGAGTTACACGGGGATTAACTCTTAATAAGTACAACAATTAAAACTTGATGGCTAAATAAAGGTTTTTAAGAGGCTGACCTGTGTTAAAAGAGGCTACAAATTGCGAGCGACGCGAGGCGGCCAGTTACTATAATAAACCGAAACCATCCTCACCTCGACCGTCTAAATTCTCCGCTCTAAGTTAGACGTCCAGATGATGACGCACGGCACCAAATTCAAAAAGCTACTTTTGGGATCTTAAATTGAGGACATTAATTAAGAATCCCCGTTAAGGATATTATCAAAACTCTTGGAGGTGGTGCGGAGATCGGCCGTATATTAGATGTCGGACCTTACTTTTTTTTTTTTTTTTGGACACGATTCCTCAAGAAGAGCGCGAATATGTGCTCTCAGCTCCAGACTCGCCGCTCACCCAAACTTTATGCGAGCCATGGCGTTGTTACACGCCTATGAGCCGACCGTAAGAACTACGTTTCCATGCGTCCTTACCGAATAAACTGTTGCAGAACCCGTCCCACGCGCATGTCGCCGAGCTCCAAATCCATCCGCCGCGGATGCACGAGACGAACGTAAAGTTTGTTCCGGTGACGGACACCAGCAAGTCGCTCACGCTGATGTTGAGCAGCAGCAGATTGACGGGCGTCTGAAGCCTCTTGAATCGGTAGTACAGCAGGATGACAACGACGTTGTTGCAAAGCCCCAAAACTCCGATGGTCCCGATGGTGAAGGCGAGAAGTTTGTAGGTGCCAGCTGCAAAAAGGTATTGCTCCGCGCTCCTTTCAGCTCTGGTTTCGTTCGCAGGATTCATTTCGCGAATAACTTCGTTCCCAACATTGCGCTGCGCACCTCTCCTTACTTGCGCGCGCGTGTGTGCGTGCGCGTGAATACGTGTGTATGGGTATCTGAACCGCCCTTCCCATTCACCCCTGGCGCGTCTAATTCAAATAAACCTACGACTGATGTTTGGTGAAACTGGGTCAGTCGTCTTACGTATAGTCGGGGGGAGAGAGAGAGAGGGAGAGAGAGAACTTGTGTATGTCTGTGTGTGTGTGTGTGTGTGTGTGTGTGTGTGTGTGTGTGTGTGTGTGTGTGTGTGTGTGTGTGTGTGTGTGTGTGTGAGAGAGAGAGAAAGAGGCAGAGAGAGTGAGAGCGTTGTGTGTGCGTGCGTGCGTGTGCGTGCGAAAGAGAGAGACAGACAGACAGCACTATAATCACGTAGTTTCTATACGTTATGAACGCGAACATCCATAACGTATTAGTTGGTTTCTAATTCAAAAATCTCCTCCTGTTGGTTTCTAATTCTAATTTCTAATTCTAGTTGGTTTCTAATTCAAAAACCTCCTCCTGTTGGTTTCTAATTCGAATTTCTAATTCTAGTTGGTTTCTAATTCAAAAACCTCCTCCTGTTGGTTTCTAATTCGAATTTCTGATTCTAGTTGGTTTCTAATCCCAAAACCATTCGCATGACCTTTTACATGTAATTATTTTCTTCATTTTATTATCCATTTATTATTTATCATGTATATCTGTTGTAATATTCTTTTATCTTATATATTCTTAAATTGTTTTTTTTTTATCATTCTTGCACTGCCTTTTCATTGCACATCTTTCTGAATCTGATTGTTCAAATGAAATTGAATATCTTTTAAATATTTGAATGTTGTTTGGATCTGCTTCTTTCTGAAGTACAGTACTCTGAGGCGCAATCTGGATATAGTTTATATTATCATTATTAATTTTACAGTGACTATACTGTACGATCGCTCAGGTTTGATTGACCCACTGACACACATTTGTCTAGTTTTGTTCCACAGTATCTGGAAAGTGCTGATTATAGATTTAGCTTTCTTTTTTATCATTTCACAAGCATTGAAATCAATGCCTAAGTCGGATTAGGTCGGTAGAAAAATAAATCCTTGGACATATCAGTTACAGTAGCGTAAACTGAAGTTTTGAAAACAAAATTAAACCTGTAAATAAATGGCATGGAGGAAAACAGAAATGGAAGTACTTTGCCAGTGGTCACGGTTCAAGTGCTAAGAAAACCATAGAATATGAGACATTTGTTGGGAGGTGTGTCGCTCATTATCATAAGTGTGTACATCTTTAGCATGCGTGGCCCCAACAGGAAGTCAACACTAACAGACTGGGCCTGGTCAGCATCATCATCTGCCCAGGTGGCCACCCCGCATCCGGAGACACTTCTTTCATTGTCTTATGAGATTTCTTTGCAAAATCTGATGCATTTCACTTGATTTTCTTCTGCGTCTGAGCAGGGAGCCCTCACTGACATTTTGAAAAGTGCCTCCCACCCACAGCCGTTGTGTCCAGAGGGAAATGTCACCACGTTGAAACGGATATTGCATCTGACCTCATTTCTCAGGACTTACAGATTGATCAGACAACAAATCGGATCTCTCATGAATAATACAAATGACCGGGCTCTGCCGGGCAGGTGCCTACCGTACATGTGTGTGAATATTTTAGTTTTGGTCCATGTCACTCCATTCCCCCATCCATAGATGGTTGAGTCAAAGCTGCATTTGCTTCTTTCATGGCATCACTAAGTTTTCCTTCCTGTTTGTCACATAAGGCCGTACAGTAAAGATACTAAAACTGTCAAGGGCAGCACCGCAGTCTGGCACCGGTATTGTAATTCTGCGCCCATTTTTTTTACAAAGGCATTTTAGAGGGGTATCGGGTGACCTGGGGTTAACTCGATTTCTAGCTGAAACTTCAGTTTTCTTTTTTTGTGATCAATAAAGACCTCTCAGTATAAAGACTGCTGTAGCAGAACACAGTGTAAACATACACGGCAAGCTGAGAAACAGATGCCGTCTATGAGCTATATTTTCCAGTCCAGCAACACACAGACACACACAAATAAACAAAAACACAAAACAATTATTTGGCACATTCTTTATGAATATCTTAGAAGATCCACAATATGCAGTCTTGGATTGTGGACAGATTTAATCAAATGGCCAAAATACCCTCCAGATATAGGTCAGTGTGCTGTTGGAGCATCCCATTTACTGATACTGTGCCCATAATTACACAGAAAAAAAACGTCCTCACGTTTCCCCTGGCCTCAGTCTCTGGAACAAGGTCAAACTTCCATCTAATAATTCCCCTTCTTTCCAGTTCTCTGCCCTTCACCTGCTTTGTCCTGTTTCCCCCTCATTACAATAAGCGGTGCAGTTGAATATGATGTTATAAATTCTGCTGAATTAAGTTTGATTAAAGGTCGTTTCTGAGTGAATGGAGCCTTCCTCTCACTTGACTGGCCTGCATATTAACACAAACACCTGCCACTGCCCTGTCCTCACATGTAATCCCTTTGACATTTTAGTTGATGCGTTTGTCAATTGCTGTGATACGACTGCTCATTCGTATGGTATGAAGCTTTTCACAGTTGCAGATTGTACGACTGCATAAAGAATGGGGCTCTGCAGATTTGTTTAAATACATATTGCCACTATTAAAACATGTATACATAACCTATTCACTCTTCCGCCTGTGCTGTTACTTTCTGGTCTTGGTGCAATGATTCAGAGAGTTAACAGCCTCCTGTCTCTTGTGAGTTAGCTGAAAGAGCTCCAGCTACAAGTCAACCAAGACAGGCATAAAGGTTATATTCACCAAGGAGAAGTCAATGTCAGACCCACATGGGGTGAATTCAGCCACACCATCAAGTTTAATGCATGACCGGAGCTCTGCAGTGAGATGTCACTGACACGTACAAGCCAATGCGAATGTGCTGATAGCAGGGGCTCTAATAGATATCACATTGGTGATGAAAATGTTACATTCCCCAGGGAAACTGGCAGATGAGAACCCAACAAACTATTCAGATAGGAAGGTACAGTAACACTCAGTTTAATGAACATGCAGCAGTCAGTAATAAGTGAAATAAACATCAGAGATGCTTTGCTACAAGCAGAAACTGCAGGAGCTACTTAAGATGTTGCAAGTGACTCCTCTTGATGGTATTCATTGGTGGCAGGTTGGTCAAAGCATTTGCATTGCAATGAACCCTTCTGCATGTTCAGCAGGTATCTCAGGGTCACAAGCGTTTTCCCCTTTAGTCTGTATGCCTCGTCTGAGTGGGGCAGCAAAGACCAAATTAACCTTCACCTGAAGAAGGGTTCCAACTGCGGGCTCTCATCAACCACAACCACATTGAGCTGGTTTAGGCTGCCATGGCTATTTCCCCAATGGCTTGCTTCTGATTTTTGGGTTCCAAATCCATCTTCTGTAGGAAATAGCACACTGATGTTGCTGGGAAACCACGGCTTTCCAACTTTGATAGGAAATAAGGTTGCATACCATCCTTTGACAAGAGTCTCATTGATCAAATCCTGGTACTTGGCTTTCTTTTGTGGGTGAGAGATGGCTGGCCTGTCCTCCCAGGGCACTGAGTTTGGCTACTAAGATAGTTTTTGTGCTCCTGGATAGAAGACCCATGTCTGGTTGGCGTGATGTTACTGTCACCTCTTCCGGAAAGATAAGTATTTTCTTCAGGTCCACCTGCATCTCCCAGTCGGAAGCTTGATACAAAATGGAGCACGGGTTCTTGGCAGTTGTTCTTGCCCTAGGAACCTTATCCCCTTCCCTTTGGAAATTGACAACTTCAGGTGGTAATACCTGATGTTTATTGGTTTTGACCCTTTGCAGGTCCATCCATTTGGAAATTTCTGTAAGGACCTTGCTGTGCCTTCACCTGTATGGGTCTTCTCCCAGTTCTTTGGGACATCCAGTCAGATATGATTCAGGGTGCAAAGGGATGCTCCACACTGCTTGCAGGATGGGTTGTCTTCTTTGCCCCAGAGCTTTAGATTGTTTGGCGTTGGCAAGAGTTCAGCCACAGCACACAGGGGGAAGGTCAACTTGCCCTAGTCAGTACCCTGGAGTTCCTTCCAGGACAATGATCATTTGAATGCCTGGTCCCAATGCATCCACTGTCCCTGGCAGGTGAGCCCTACTGCTTTTATGTGGCGGTCTTCCACTGTCTCCCGGACCCTCTGCACCATGAGTCCTCTCTTGCCTTTGGCATTGGTCTCACTCCATCTCTTGACATTGTTTCCAAATCCTAGCTATCCTTGACAGACTACCCCAACGATCTCCTGATGTTTCCAGTATGCTTCTGCTTCCCTCACTGCTTCGTGAGGCTTCCACTTCCTGTCACATTTAATGGTCTTGTTAGCGTGTCTGACTTTCTTAACCTCAAACAGTAGCAGTGTGCTGACTGCTCTTGCCTTGGTGGCTTTGAATTCTTCCATCACCAATGAGGCTGCTAAGTGGAGCTTGGCGGTCTTGCTCTACAGGTTGACCAAGCTGAAAGTTGGAGGGAGACCCAGCCACCTTCGCTAGAATTTGATGCACAGTCTCTCCATTGCTTCCACTTGAATCATGGTGAAGTCATATAGCAGGAACGGCCATTGCATTCTGGGTATGATGTCATACTGGAAGCACCACACCGTAAACAAGCAGCTGGTTGTTGTCAATTACCTTGAGCCAGATGTTTAGTTGAGCCACGGTGCCTTTGAGGTTGCTGTTGTCCTTAAGCGTGCTGTGAATTCTTTCCAAAGCATCAAATCCTTTGTTCTTAACTAGCACTTTTCTTAAATGTTGTAAATAAATAAATAAATACATACATACAACCAGTCAAGGCAAAAATGAGAGTAAGACCAAAGGACATGAGCAAAGAGGAGGTAACAATAAATGATTAAGACCAAATAAGCAGCAATAAAAACAGTATAAATAAAAACAAAAATTTCCAAGCGTTCACAACGAGAAAAGTTTTACATTTAACATAAGGTAGAAACTTAGTTTGTCTCACAAACAAACCCAAGGAATCAGTCTGAACAGGTGACCAGATACACAAGAGGTGGGCAGACAAGCAAACACTGGTACAAAGCACAATTTCTAGTTACCTCATGTTCAGTCCAAACAGATCTGACGAGGGCAGGCAAGAGAAACAAGGCCCAGAAGACGGGCAAAGACTCAAAAACTGCGTAGGCAGGCAGAAAATGAACTAGAGAATGCTAGATTAGTTGGCTGTACAAACAAGATTATATTGAAAGGGAAACCAGAGGAGTATGAGCTGGAGCTAATCAGGGAATGGGGAACAGGTGTGGGATACAAGGGGTTCACTGAGGACAAAACATGTGTCAACTTCAAAGCAATACTAGTGGGAATACAGACAATGAGGACAACACATGTGAGACCGTCAAAACACCACAAGAAGGATAACAGACAATGAGGACAAAACAGGGAGACATCAAAACAAAACAAGAGGGATAACAGGCAATGGGGTAATGTCTTGATGCATGCTCAATTATTCAGGTAAGGAAATCCCTTTAAGTTGAATCAGTTCATCTGGACACACTCTGCAATACTGACTGCCAAAACTGACTGAACTAATCTAGGAGACATAATAAAATGATTGACTGGGAGACATCATAAAGGACTGAACTTGGACACATTGTGGAATCACTGTGTCAAAACAGCTAACATGGACCTCCGACACTTCACTCCTGATCAGAAAGGCCCAGTAAAGACTTTTCTTCCTCAGGAATCCGAAACAGGCCCAGCTCCCACAAAAACTACTGCTGGATAGATAGATAGATAGATAGATTCTGTTTATTTCAAACGTAAAAAAAATAAATAAAATGAAAATGTATAATAAAAGAAAAACAAAAGAGAAAAAATCAAAACAAGCAAGCGATATCATCAATTTGTTTCAAATCTCGGCAGTTCGAAAAGGAGTAGAAGTTAAAAAACTTTTCTAGTCCTACCCCCTTTTTCTAGTTTAATATTTCAACAGTGAACTGTGTGATTTTACAGAAAACTCAATCATCTACCACCAGTGACCATGACGTCTAGTAAACCAAACAAAGATCATTCATTCAACAGAACAAGAACAAAGCAAGTGCAGAGCAAACGTTTAAACAACTCAAGAAGAACTTAAACAAGATGTCACAGCTCCATCCCATATCTGTTCAAAATACTATTTTTAAAGAGTCTTTTAAATTTGATTATTGATTCACATGTTTTCATTTCATCACTGCAATTGTTCCATATCTTGACTCCTTTGGTTGTGACACAATGATATTTTGCATTTGTCCTAACTGGGGTTTTGTTTAAACGTACATATTCCTCTCAGGTCATAATTACTTTCCCTCAACTGGAACAGCCCCTGGATACTGCTGGGTACTTTATGATTCAATACTTTGTACATGATTTGAGCAGTTTTAAAGTCCACCAGATCTTTGAATTTTAGTGTTTGTAGTTTGGTAAAGAGTTGTTTTGGTGGCTCTCTGTAATTGGCTTTGTTTACTATCCTTATGGCTCTTTTTTGAGTAATGAAGATTGACTCAGTGTTGGTTTTATGTGTTTCCCCCACACTTTTACAGCAGCACCATTGAGAGCATCCCGACTGGCTGCGTCACTGTGCGGTATGCCAGCTGCACAGCTGCTGAGCGAAAGGCCCTGCATTGTGTGATGAAGGTGGCCCAGCGCATTGTCGGGATGGAGCTCTCATAACTGAACGCCATCTATGTCAGTCGACTGAGCAAGAAAACGAGCAGCAGCATCAGGGACACCACACACCGGCCCTTCCCCATTTGAACCGTTGCCGTCTGGCAAACGTTTTAAGACAATAAGGTCTGGCACCAATAGACTGAAGAACAGCTTCTGTCCCAGAGCTGTGGCCTCCATCACACCCCTCCCTGCCCAACCGCAGAACAGAATGCAGGTACTGTGAGCACACACAGACATACATATTAAGGACTGTGAAACACAAACATACACATTAAGGACTGTGATACACACACACACACACACACAAATATCAGGGACTGTGACACACACACACACACACACACATATGCACACACGCTCACCTCCACCCCCAGACACTGCTATCACACACAATTTATATCCTCTGTAACTTTATAAATGTATAAATTTAATTTAACTAGTGCCTTTTTTTGTAATGCTTTTATTTCTTCTTGTTCTTTCGGCTGCTCCCGTTAGGCATCGCCGCAGCAGATCATCTGTATCCATGTCCTCCTGTCCTCTGCATCTTCCTCTGTCATACCAACCACCTGCATGTCCTCTCTCACCGCATGCATAAACCTCCTCTTTGGCCTTCCTCTTTTCCTCTTTCCTGGCAGCTCCATATTCAGCATTCTTCTCCCAATATACCCAGCATCTCTCCTCCACACATGTCCAAGCCATCTCAATCTCACCTCTCTTGCTTTGTCTCCAAACCGTCCAACCTGAGCTGTCACTCTAATATACTCGTTCCTAATCCTGTCCTTCTTCGTCACTCCCAGTGAAAATCTTAAGCATCTTCAACTCTGCCACCTCCAGCTCCACCTCCTGTCTTTTCATCAGTGCCACCATCTCCAAACCATGTAACATAGCTGGTCTCACAACCATCTTGTAAACCTTCCCTTTAACTCTTGCTGGTACCCTTCTGTCACAAATCACTCCTGACACTCCACCCACTCCACCCTGCCAGCACTCTCTTCTTCACCTCTTTTCTGCACTCCCCGTTACTTTTAACAGTTGGCCCCAAGTATTTAAACTCATCCGCCTTCATCACCTCCACTCCTTGCATCCCCACCATTCAGCTGTCCTCCCTCTTGTTCACGCATATGTATTCCATCTTGTTCCTACTGACTTTCATTCCTCTTCTCTCCAGGGCATACCTCCACCTCTCTAGGTTCTCCTCAACCTGCTCCCTACTCTCACTACAGATGACGACGTCATCTGCGAACATCATAGTCCACGGAGACTCCTGCCTGATCTCGTCCGTCAACCTGTCCATCACTGTTGCAAACAAGGAAGGGCTCAGAGCCGATCCTTGATGTAATCCCACTTCCATCTTGAACCCATTCGTCATTCCTACCGCACACCTCACCACCATCACACTGCCTTCATACATAGCCTGCACCACTCTTACATACTTCCCTGCCACTCCCGACTTGTAATTCTTTTATTTATTCATTTATTTTTATTTATTTACGATAAGTCTGTGAAATTTCATTGTACCTGAGTTCAGTGACAATAGAGATCATTCATTTTGATTCATTCAGTACTTTAGTTGTGGGGTCGAAACTGTGTACAATCCTCTGCACTCGGCAACTGCTTTATTTTTAAGTGTGTACTCTATTTGGTTCATATGAGGATGTTTCTTATATGCCATGTTTTTCTTGTCCCGCTGAGTTTTTTAAATGAGCTCCTTTTAATGTTTTCCCAGGGCCAAATGAAATTCCATGCTTGGCTGCTGGGGCAGTAAGAATTAAACGCTAATCGCGTTGTGACTCACAGCACAGTGGCTCAATTCTGCCTCTGCAAAAAGCCACTTAATTATGGGGGACAATGATGAGTAAGTCATCTGAATTCGAGAAATACTCCTATAAGGGGATTCACAGGAGCTGAGACTAAATGAGCATGCTAACCTTTACACTGCATCTTGAGCAGCTTATGAATAATTCAATACAGCAAGCCTTATCTTTATCTTGCAATAAATTTGTGCGTGTATGCATGGCCAATCTGCATGCCTTCGAGGGCACCTGTGCATTTTTGCAGCACGGCTAAAGCATGATGGTTGTTAACCAAAAAAAGCACTCTCTCGTTTTCATGCCGAAACCCCGCCCCCAAAAAAAACCAAAGAAAAAGAAAAACACGTACGAACAGGTCGCAGATAACAACTGTTGGCCTGCTTTTTCTCAGCTCAAGAGGAGAGGTATTCCTTGACGCTCCCATATATTTTTTTCCACTCCTAGAGGTTTCGCTCTTTCCATTTGAGGCAGGTACCCAAAACAACGTCAAAGGTTTTGCAATAGGGATCATATCTGTGTTGCACACCACATCCAGAAATTTACAGTCTTCATTTTGAATTGCTGTATATATATATATATATCCCAATTGTATCTGGCCAAACACCCCAAGCAGAGACCGGGACCCCCTCTGCTGATCCAGGGAGGGCTGCAGACTACCACATGCCTCCTCCAATACATGTGGAGTCGCCAGCCGCTTCTTTTCACCTGGCAGTGAGGCGTTTTGCCAGGGGGAGGTAGCGCATGGAAGGATCACGCTATTCCCCCAGTTCCCCCCCGAGCAGGCGCCCCGACCGACCAGAGGAGGCGCTAGTGCAGCGACCAGGACACAAACCCACATCCGGCTTCCCACCAGCAGACATGGCTAAATATGTCTGTAGGGACGTCGACCAAGCCAGAGGTAACACTGGGGATTCAAACCGGCGATCCGCGTGTTGCTAGGCAACGGAATAGACAGCTACGCTACCTGGACGCCCCTGAATTGCAATATATATATATATGATACAAGCAAACAAAGATGAAGAATACATTACCCCAAGTTTATTGTTCCATAATGAAGAGTGAGATATCATTTCCATGTGACATTTTGGAATCAAACCTTTTATAAAGCGATATGGGGGAGTCAAATTTGGCTTTGGCCCAGATGATAATGTAAAATTAACTTCAAAGGTTGAATCAGTTCATCTGGATACAACGTTTCTGTCAATAACTAAGAGACGTTGTAGCCAGATGAACTGGTTCAACCTTCTTTGATTTTCTTACCTGGATTATTGAGCTTGCGTCAAGACAGAAAATTAAGTTGTTTATTCATTCATTTATTTATTTAGCTATTGCATGAGACCTATTATGAAATAACCATAACCCATAAGATGAATGCTTAATACTGTATTCATTTTCATCCACATTTAAGAAGCTATTGGTACCTTTCTTTAACTGTCCACCACAAGCTACTAACAGGCACAGACGCTGTGCCTGTTATGCCACTGGACAAAGTGTCTGAAGGCTGAATCTAACACATTGTACTCCAGTCAACACGTTTCTTTCATGGATTTGATACATCAGTGTTTGCAGACTTCGTGTTCGAGGTAATTGGATGATTTTTTTTTTTACAGACGCGTTTTGCCAACCTCTCGACCCACATCTTGATTTGTTGAGACAGTTTGAAGCTGTCCTGTGAGTGTCTGCCTGTTCTTTTTGTCCTTTCATCCCTATTCGAGCCCTGTCCCCCTCTCTTATGGCTCTGCAAAAGGTTAAAACTCAGAACTGTACAATGCACCCCTCCTCCTGTGCAGTCGCACGCACGAGCACACGTCGACCGGCCGTGTGCACGCGCACACATGCAAACAGACGCGCAGCCCAATGTATAATCGCCGCACACACACTCTGCAAAACATGCGGAATAAAGAGACCCTGAGTTTTTCCTCTTTTCTTTCCTGTCCACATCAAAAGCCTGGGGATGACAGGTTTTGTGTGCGTGTGTGTGTATGTGGGGGGGTCAACTATCCATTTTTCTGGTTCAGAACCCAATCACTTTGTCACACCCCCCCTTCCCCACTCACCCATGCATACACACAACCCTGGCTCATGTCGCACTATTGAAGTGCTGGCTTTTATGTCGGTTGTGAGTATTTCACTCTGCTGTGTTCTCATTTATGCAACAACTGTACCGACTCCGTCCCCCTCACCTCGCTGTGGAATACATGCTGCAAGCATCCACCATGTCAACCTCAATGTTCTGTCCTGTCACGGTGACGTTTATAAACAATTGGTTGTTCCCCTTATCAAATTAACCCAAATGCTGTTCTGTGTGAACACATGCAGACACATGCTTGCGTGGACACACACACACACACACACACACACACACACACACACACACACACACACACACACACACTGGCGCCACAGCTAAAAATTCTGTCATTCCCAAAATCAGCTTTGAAAGGATTTGCTTCCAGTTTTTCCGTCTCATCTTAGTCTACCTCCTCCTCCTCCTCGACGATTTTCTCCTCTTTCACCTCCTCCCGTCTCCTGCTGCTCTGGGCCCCGGCTGCCACTGGCTGTGTGACAGATAGGATTAGGCCGAGGAGACGGCACACATTCAGCTCTGCCATCTCCTGCTAGACAAGTCCTCCTCGCTCGAAGGACACGCGCTTTTCGCTGATTGACACCTTTTCCAACACGGTCATGACAGTGCTGTTGTCCTTCAAACGTTCAATAACTTGGTATTTTGTCTCAATGCCAATGATTATCCCTGGCTGTGAAGGCAGTTTATCTGCCATATAAATCATAAATGATGTTAAATGTAACCCTTCTTAGGCACTACGTATAGTGTTTTTAGTGTTGCATCTCTAGCAGCCCAAATTCTGCAGGGTGGCAGATGGTGCAGTCCACTTGGGTTATTTTACATGACCTTATACTGACTAAACGAAGCCTCGACCTGGTATAACAAACACCCCCTATTGGGTGTAATCACCTCCCAGGAAAATGAAGTATAAACTTTTTGTGCCAAAAAAACAAAAACAAAACACTAGAGGTAGAATATTGCATATATATGTGTGTGTGTGTGTGTGTGTGTGTGTGTGTGTGTGTGTGTGTGTGTGTGTGTGTGTGTGTGTGTGTGTGTGTGTGTGTGTGTGTGTATCTTACAATAAGAATGAACACATTTGCATTAAAGGAAGAGTCTTGCTTTAATTTTAATTTTATTTTTGGCAGCCTGTCTAGGGTGTCTCCCTGCCTGCCGCTCAATGACTGCTGGGATAGGCTCCAGCATCCCGCGACCCTGACAGCAGGATAAGTGGTTTGGATAATGGATGGATGGATGGATGGAAAGACAAAGTTCCACACAGGAGGTGATTTTAAATATAAGCGAACGTGTAAACGTGAAAAATAAAACATACCCAATGACATGTAAAAGCAAGCTCAGTGGAAGGATGGATTATTCCCAAAGACTAGACTGCACCTTCTAAATTAAAGGCATTGTCACGCCGGGGGCAGGAACTGAGGGCCCAGATGCACGACTCAGAGACAGACTGGGCTAGAACAACGTCTTAATAAACAAACTTACAAAACAGGAATGTAGATTAGGGCAGCAAGGGAGACTGGAGACGAGAAGTGAAGCATCCGGCTACCAAAGATCAATATGTGTATGTATGTGTTTGAGGATCCGACAAGGAGCCAGGGCAACCAGGGGGGAAATATAACGTAGGGGAGCCAATCAGGGAGGAAATATAACGTAGGGGAGCCAATCAGGGAGATGGACAGGGCAAGAGCAGAAAAGCCAATCAGAGAAAGGGGAACAGGCAAGTAAAGCAGGGGCAATCAGGTAAATGGGGCGACCAGGTAAATGGGGCAATCAAGGGCAATCAGGGTTACTCAGGCAAACGGGGCGCAGGTGAACAGAAACACCAATCAGGGGATGGGGAACAGGTGAGCCTTGATGGCCCAGACCACCCAATCATGACAGGTATACAATTTGAAAAATGAAAAATGAATCACAGTTTATATTCCGACACTAGATAAACACAACTGTAATTTTCACTGAATGAATATGGATGTTTCCAATAGGTAGTTGTTTAAAAACTGTACCAACTCTCATCGTAAAACCAGTAAAGGTAATAGTAAATCACTTTCTCTTAATGGATTTGGTAATATCAATGTTATACTTCTCCCAAATATGCATAATTTATCTTATTCAACAAACAGATCAAAAGTAACTATGGATCCCTTTGTTCTTATTACAAACAATGACAGCCATGAGATGTAAACCAGAAAGTGTGCAGACACTCGCACCTGGAAAGCAAAACAAAAGATGTTTTCACTAATAACTATTTTTCTAAACAGAGCTCTGCATACAATAATTTTAGCCCAAATATGATCCGTATCAACACTGGCTCGCGTGATGGGTAGCAGGAGTGACCCGAAGCGGAAGTAAAAAAAATCACAAAAGGGATCCTTTTTGTAATTCACTGCAGTGTTCTCATTGCTTGCTGGCTTACTTCTGACAGCATGAATAATGCCCAGTGTCCCGAGGTAAAATCCACTTCCAACCTTAACAAACTTGCAGTTTTACTCAAAAACACACACGGCTTGCAGTTACACCAAGGTGAGGCAAGGCAAATTTATTTATGTAACACATTTCAGCAACAAGGCAATTAATTCAAAGTGCTTTACATAAAACATAAAAGGCATTAAGAGAAGCAACATAAGGCAATAAAAATACATTAAAAAACAATTAGACCGTAAAAGTTCCAGTGCAGTGTAAGATGGAAAGCAAAAGCTTCACGTTTTATTTAATAAATGATGACCAGACAAAGTGACTTCCAAAACTTAACCCCAGTAGTAAAGTTGAAACAATTGTTTTATCCAGAGCAAGATTTATGGATAATCCCACCACATGGACTTTTCTCTTCCTCCCTTCTCGCTCTCTCTGTGTGCCCCCCAAAATATATCGCCCCCAAAGCATCATGTAAAATGCAGTCTCATCCTTATGCATCATCATCATCATCGGTGGTCACTCGGGGTCGAGTATGACCATCCTCCTTCTGGGTTCTTCTGGGTCTTCAGGTGGGTGTAGAGGCCAGTCCTGGAGCTGTATAATAGGAGGACATCTGCACGTGACAGCTTTTTACATGGAGTGGCTGATGTTCTTGTAGCCACCGCACGGTCCTTGGCATGGGGTGGCCAGAGTCATATGACATGGAGAACCAAGAAGATTGGGGACCACCCTCTGTTACAGCCTTCATCTGCCTTCACTGCCATTGTGACCTGGAGACATCTTCCACCAGTTCTGCTGTTGAGGTCTTTGTTGGATCACACTTCATCTGGAACCTCTCCCCCGACCAATCCATCTTGAGTGACCCTACCAGGAGCCAAGCTCCGGACGGCATAGCTCTTGGGATCATTAGTACAGGCAAGCTTTTCCACCATGGCAAGGTGGGGATCCAGGAAAAGCTACATGCATATAATGCTGTATGTATGCCAGCTAGATCTATTTGTATGTGTTGTGTACATGGTGTCTGTATGTGTACACTTCACTAGGTGTTATTTATGGGGTTGTACAACGCTCACTTTTAATCTTTGACCATGTATGACATAAACCATGTTTAAATTTAGTCTATATTGCTTAGATATATGCTTAAATATATATAGGGTGGCACCATGTCCCAGTGGTTAGCACTGTTGCCTCACAGCAAGAAGGTCCTGGGTTCAAACCCTGGGGTTGTCCAACCTTGGGGGTCATCTCAGGTTGTCCTTTTCGTGGAGTTTGCATGTTCTCACCATGTCTGCGGTGGGTTTTCTCCTAACATGCATGTTAGGGTTAATACTCTTGTCTGTGCCCCTGACCAAGGCAACGGGAAAAGAGCTGGAGTTGGTCCCCAGGTGCAGCATGAAGGCGGTAGCCCACTGCTCCCAGCTCCACAGATCACAGCTAGGATGGGTTAATTTGCAGTAACTGAATTTCCCCAAGGGGATTAATACAGGAAACTTAATTAAAGCTCCTGTGTACCAGAACAAAGGTAGTGTTATCAAGTGTCTTCTCCATATGATCTAATAAAGGCCTATTGATAACCGTTAACTGATAGCAGAAGAATGTATGGGAAGCTCATTTGCATGTAGCAAAGTCTGGAGAAACGGCCCTGGAGAATTACGAGCCGGAAGATAAGGACAATTGGAACGACAGTCCAGCAATAAAGATAAGCTACTTCCTCCAAACAGGATTAGGGAGGACCTCTAGGTACATACCATTATGACCTCAACTCAGACTTGCTTAAAATAAGCATGACTCATCAGTTTGTGCTGCAAGGTATGGGCCGGGGGGGGGGGGCGGCGTTGAGATCAGGGCACGCATTTAATATCTATGCTTTGTGTGTCTGTTCATGAACATATTAAAAAGTGTGACAATATGGTAAGACATTTTTGTCTCGCTCATTTATTGTCAGAGTGGTATTAAATACTATAAATATTTACCAAATGCTATTTAACTACATTCATTTGTGGAGGAGGATTAGTTTAGTTTAGGCTAAAGTAGGAAACAATATGCGTATCAATTTGATATTGCCATGCAGTGGGAGATATTGGAAAAAGTAATCAAATGATACATTTTTTTATACTACTTTATTAATCCCTGTGGGGCAATTCTTTCTCTGCATTTAACCCATCCTAGCTGTGTAGCTAGGAGCAGTGGGCAGCCGCAGTGCAGCACCCGGGGACCAACTCCACTTCTTCTTTCCATTACCTTGGTCAGGGGCACAGACAGGAGTATTAACCCCCGCATGCATATCTTTTTGATGGTGGGGGAAACCGGAGCACCCGGAGAAAGCCCACCGCAGATACGGGGAGAACATGCAAACTCCACACAGAAGATGACCTGGGATGACCCCCCAAGGTTGGACAACCCCGAGATTTGAACCCAGGACCTTCTTGCTGTGAGGCGACAGTGCTAACCACTGGGCCACAGTGCCGCCTTCTGCAGTGCTGTCTCTTAAACCGCGTCCTTCTTTTAGAAATAGCACTACCACATCCACTGGACATGACCAAAAAGCTAGCTCCTAATAAAGTGTTGGGTAATAGGTCATACTGCAAGAGAGTTAAACAGCACTAGGGGCTGCAAAATGGCTAAAGCGGTCTCCTCTGAGATTTTCCAGGACTTTCTGGGATGATGTCAGTGCCGGACAACATAATTCATCTTTGTTTCTGATGTAGTATTCCAAAGGTAAGTGACCCAGTGTATAAAGTAGTACAGTGAAAGTGGATGTCCTTCTCAAGACAGACGCAACACAGCAGAGCTTTGAAAAGCCAGGTAATTGTCACAGAACTATTGCAAAGAAAGGAGTGTGTTGACATAATCACTGCTTGCAGAACATCTCACGGCTAGTGTTGACGGCATGCTTCCCTTTACAGTCAGTATTCACTGCTGGAATATACTACAAATATTACCACTTGAAGGGAATAATCATGGTAGTGTTCTTATGCACTGTGATGGACTGGCGGCCTGTCCAGGTTGTCTCCCTCCCTGTTGCCCAGTGACTGCTGGGATAGGCTCCAGCATCCCCGCGACCCTGAGAGCAGGATAAGCAGTTTGGGTAATGGATGGATGGATGTTCTTATGCATTCTAGTGTCATAAAAGTAGTTTATGAAAGACAAACTCTTTTGTGGAAGAATTAAAATCAGAGTATTGGTGTTTACAGGCATTATAAGTATCATGATGTAATAGGAGTTTATCTACTGAGTGAAACATGAATAAATATAAAGTACTATATCTGCACCTGAGAGACAGCTTGGGAGATGTTTAAAGAGACTTTTGCCGGAGGGCCTACAATAGTCAAGGTTGCATCTAACAGCTGAAAAGGACACCAGTGTGCCATACGATATGACAGTGTGGGCCGGTGGGGAAGCTGATGAAAACTGATGAAAGGAACACTGGCATCAGAGGTCCTTTCTCCCCTAGCAGACCCCACAGGGGCCTGGCGGCTCACAGACAGTTGGGGGTGAAACCAGAGAACACAGTCAAAGGGGTGGTGATTGTGCGGAGGCTATTCAATCCCCTCTTAGTTTTCTTGTGTCCTATGTCTGCTACATCCAAGCCTTCACGCCACAGTCTGAACCGGCCTACAGTCAAGCCCTGACCACAGGTGTAAGGTGGACAGAGGTCGAGGTTGTTTGTGTCTGCCGTACCCTCATATTTTTTGATATTTTTATCTCCTGTCTGGTTGGTGCTCTGTCTGTAGAGGGGGTATTCTCTCTGCCTTAGTCACTGTTCATGCACAATCGAAAACATCGCTTTTAGCCTGTGTTTGTCAAACATCCAACAATCACATGGAAAAAAAACTCATATGGATATTATAGACATTAAACACTATACATGCATGCCAGATTTTGACAAAGTTGTTTTATTTGCTATAAGTTTTGGGTTTTTACACTTCCATAGAAGCTTATGTTATGTAAAAATGAATATTTTGGCATATTACATGCAATAAACACCCCCATTTTATGTACAGCTGTTACAGCCCAGTGAGAATCTTGCAGCATTGATTGGTGTTTATTAGGTTTGATGAACATTTCCCACTCACACAGATTATTTAAACAAATATTATAAGTAGGCATTAATCTGAATGCAATTATATATACTATTAAAATGAACTGTTCATTAGCTTCATCACGGGCCTACAAAGGAAATTATTAGGTTTCTCCAGAGATGCTGCAAGTGTGCTTCCATTCATAATGTTAATTCCCAGGTGCAACTGATGATTACTTCAATGTTAATAACAACTTTGACATCAGCTATATATTCGACAAATCAGGACAGAGTTGGCAAATAAAAATAGCCAGACTTCACCAGTTTCTTTCAAAGCTTCCTCAATTACTTGTACGGCAACATTAAATCTGATATAAAAAAGACATGTATGTGAATTAATTGCTGATTTCCTGCATGAGCTCCTCCAGCAGAACTTCAAACAGGCCAATTAATTTAGGTACTGCTAAATGAGCACATCCGCTTAGACAGCAGACAGCAGGCACACCATCCTGCAGCATCAGTAAATTGGTCAGTTGTCTCATACCGCAGGGGAAGAAAGTCAGTCCTGTCCGTGTAATTCAAGGTCTCGAAGCTAATTGATATATGTACAACTTATACATAACTTCCATGTGTGTGTGTGTGTGTGTGTGTGTGTGTGTGTGTGTGTGTGTGTGCACGCATGTGTGTGTGCACAATTTCCATAATTTTTTTGACATAAAACTTCGTTTAACAGTGACACACAAATTCCACCTAGTCTTTATGAATATTTATTGCAGATAGGCCGTGTCATTGAACTAAATCTCTTTGTGTCGCTGTTGGGGCAATAGTCCAGGAACCATACTGGCCAGATCGGCCCAGCATGACATCCTTTAGAGAACATAATAGTGGTGCTCATGGCTCAGGCTGCCTGCCAGTAAATTACCCAGCAGTACACTTACGTGGTGAGCTAGAAAGACAAGAAGTACAGAGAACCAGAGCTCTGAAAAATATGGCTGAACTCTATCAAGGTAGTCCGTTCGCAGCGTGTTACTGGTGCAGCCCAGATGTTTACAGCTGTCTAATGATCACTGCTGAGATTTAATGAAAGTAGATCAGTGTGTCAGCGGCTTATAGCAGGAGACTGAAACCAACAGAAGGCTACACACACAGATGGTAAAAAAGCGAGATTTGGAAAAGCACACTCGGTGCAGGAAAGCTGGTAGCCGGTACAAATATCCCGATATGTGGACAAAACCTGGGTGGGAAAGGTGAGTGAGTTACACTTCTCCCTCATCACTATTTTGATAAGGACAGATCAAATTGAGAATAATAAGATTCATCATGTATTCAGAGACGCTGAATTTGCAATGAATGGCGCAGCGGTTAGCACGGCCGCCTCACAGCAAGAAGGCCCTGGTTTCGAACCCCCCTTGGAGGTCATCCCAGGTCGTCCTCTGTGTGGAGTTTGCATGTTCTCCTCGTGTCTGCATGGGTTTCCTATGGGAGCTCCGGTTTCCTCACACAGTCCACAGACATGTAGGTCAGGTGAATCGGAGATACCAAATTGCCCCTAGGTGTGAATGTGTGTGAAGGTGTCTGTCTGCCCTGTGATGGACTGGTGACCCGTCCAGGGTGTTTCCCCGCCCTCTGCCCAATGAGCGCTAGGATGGGCTCCAGCACCCCGTTACCCTAATAGGATAAGCGGCTTGGATAATGAATGAATACACTGAATTTCATTTTTTTGGGGGGGGGTCCCCCCCAATTGTATCCGGGTAATTAGCCCACTCATTCCAGTTGCTGCTCCACCCCCTCTGCTGATCCGGGCAGAGCTGCAGACTACCACATGCCTCCTCCAATACATGTGAAGTCGCCAGCCGTTTCTTTTCACCTGACAGTGAGGAGGTGCACCAACCAGAGGAGGCGCTAGTGCAGCGACCAGGACACATACCCACATCCGGCTTCCTACCTGCAGACACCGGCCAATTGTGTCTGTTGGGACGCTCGACCAAGCCGGAGGTAAGATGGCGATTCGAACCAGCGACCCCTGTGTTGGTTGGCAATGGAGTAGACCACTACACTTTCCGGACGCCCCTGAATTTCTATTTTTATTTTGGTGGTTAGACTCAGTTGAGACAAAACTTCTCCATAGAACTCGGTAAAGAAGGTAAAGGAGATAAGACGGCCTGGAGTCTAGATGCCGGTGGTGGTTGAGACCCAGGAGGTGGATGCCCTGGACAAATTAATGCTTTAACAGGGTATAGGGGTGGAGGTGGGTTGGACTGCATAAACATCTGTCAATGGAGGATGACAGATTGGCGATGACTTCTTCAATTTCAACGTGCGACGGCTGATTAGAGAGCCGAGGGCAGGCGGCGATGGAATGGATTTGCTGTGATGATGCACTTAATCAGTGAAGGAGGCGTAGCACTTTGGCAGCATGAGAAAGATTTTGATAGCACTGGAAAGTGAACATGATGGAAAACAAATCTCATGGTAATGCTTGGAATTTTGTGAATGAATGTGACAGCGTGAAAGAAATTATCTTCCTTATTGCAACTTTCGCACACGCTTAATTTCAATTCCTTAAATTGAAGCTGCTCATTGGCACTAGTTAGGCACAAAACTGTTGTTGTACACTATAGGGTAGTGCTAAGGTGTGAGTGTGGCAAATGCATGCAGCTATTTTTCCTCTCTCGGGTTACCATCATGAGTAACACCCAGTAATTAGTCACACCCGTATTTGCACATGAAACTAGTCGTTGGTTTCAGTCGTTGTGCCACTGTATTGTTTATAAGGGTGGGGATAGCTGCAGCCAGTTTAGACTGGAGAGGTCACTTATAGATGAGGGATGAAACATTGTATCCAGATGAACTGATTCAACCTTCTTTGACTCAGTAATTAGCCAACTTCCAAGCTTAAGCAGGGCAAAAGAATGAACAAGCTTTTGACTGCTTTAACTGTCCTCCTAAATGGGCCTGAATTTCTCGGAGTACTTTCCTAATACCCCCATGACTCACTTTAACTCCTAAACCTGGATGTTGTGCCTCTCTGAATAGTCGACCTCCCTAATCAAATGAGCTTGAGTGTTTTCTAAACCTCGGTTAATTGCACGCAGCCAGTCAGGGAAGTACAACCGAGCTCAATTTACTGGCGCTGTCTGCCTATCTGCAATGTTTAAGCCGTTCATGCTGCAACCCCTCCCCGTCGTATAACGCTGGAGTATATCTTGCTTGATGAGCGGAGGTACTTGATGAGCAGAGGCTTGCATGCTAATTAGCCCTGGTGGTTAGACTCAAAGTCAGAGGCTCTCAGAAATACCACTCTAAAGGGCAAACATGTTCCGCACAAGAAGCCTTGGATTTCCTTGGACATGTCAAGAGGGGCCATAGGCAGGTAGAAGACGATGCTCTCATCTTTAATGGCTTATTCCTAGTCTTTGTGGAAGGACGGCTGACTCAGAGCTTTATTTAAAGTCCCGTAACCTCATTAGGCACCAGTTTGATGGTAGGGAACGAGGTTTGGTCCTCTGTGTATGCTGTAAGGAGAAGGACCCCGGGGAGGGGGTTTGGAGGACTCTTTGATGTGTGCATCGAGAGGTTGTGTATTTCTTACAGAGGGTTTCGCTGCATTGTCTTTGCACATCTACTAATTTCTAAATCCCACATCCGGCCCCCCCCCCACACAGAAATTCACATATAGAAATTCACACATTAATGCACGCTCTCTCACACACACACACAATCACATGTGCATGTGTGCATTCTCACACTAACACGACATGATCTTGAAATTTAACTCATGTAGTGCTTCATAAATAAAACCTCATTTTATAAGAGGGGAGCCTCAACTCTTTGTGATTCAGTGCTATATGTTCATCAGAGAAGATGTTAGTTTAATGGAACTGCAGTTATGTCATAAAAACTCATATTTGCGACTCTGTTCTGATGTTTCTGTCCAACCTGGTTCAAGTTTTTCAGGGGATTTTGGATTTCCTGCAAAGAATATGACAGTTTTTTTTTGTTTTTTTTTGGGGGGGTCCCCCTTTTTCTCCCAGTTGTACTTGGCCAATTACCCCACTCTTCTGAGCCGTTCTGGTCCCTGCTTCACCCCCTCTGCCAATCCAGAGAGGGCTGCAGACTACCACATGCCTCCTCCGATACATGTGGAGTCGCCAGCCACTTCTTTTCACCTGACAGTGAGGAGTTTCACCGGGGGGACGTAGTGCATGGGAGGATCATGCTGTTCCCCCCCGCTCCCCCCCTCCCAACAGGCGCCCCGACCGATCAGAGGAGGCACTAGTGCAGCGCTCAGGACACATACCCACATCCGGCTTCCCACCCGCAGACACGGCCAATTGTGTCTATAGAGATGCCTGACCAAGACATCAGTTTCTTCTCGTGACAAACTCACGCTCTTTTTAAAGGGAAGGAAAAGTGGAGGTTTGATCGGTTCATTAACTTCTAGTTCCACCCATATCTATCTTCTAATTCCATCCCATTCCCAAATGCGGTGAAGGTGCGAGGTCCACTCACCATGTGCACACTGAGCTGTACGCTGTTGATGGCTTTTTGCATCCTATGCCTTGATTGATGAAAACAGGGCCCAAGATTATATATCTGCATGCAGAGAGCTTTTCTTCTTTGTTATTTCTACATCCCATGACACAAATAGCGCCATGTGATGTAGGCTGAAAGGTACAGGCGACCGATTCCTGCATGCGTGACACACCCCGGATAGGCCCCTCCTCGCGGTATTGACCAGACTTCACTTGTGGAGTTGGTGTAACCTGGGCAGCACTCAGCTGGCTAAAGCCTAATGGGACCGTGGACTGGCAGTTAATAAAATCCCACACATCCCTGGCTCGTAAGTGCCTAACAAGTGGGCAGTCCGGACTCCCAATCCGACCATCACTCGGGTGCAACTTGTAGTGGAGCCCATCGTCTTCACTCTTGTGTTGCCATGGAACTAGATCCTCCCAGGCCAAGCAGTGCGGACCAGCGTCACGACCTGATCACCACTTTAATCAAGGCTTTAGCGAATGGCTCCAAGAGGTTTTCAAGGCACACACCTTAGTCTCTTGGAATGGATCCTCGGACACGAGAGACGCCAACGACGATGACGATGACTTCTAATGAAAGTATGCTGTTGGCCACCTCATGCTTTATTTGCGTCAAACGCGAGTCAGAGCCGAGTGGCCTGCCATGCCTTAAGGAAGGTACTTCTTCCTAATCATTCTAGCAAAGTGCTTTAGTCATCCCCTTGAAAATAAGCAAAACAAACAAGCAATCAGACCTCACATTACCATATTCACTTCCACGTCAAATATGCAAAATATCCTATTTTTGAATGGAGAAACATGTTCATTTCTTATAACTTTAATGGTGGTTTGTATCTACCGCACTCCAACCTGCAAAATACACCGCCTCTGACACATCCTATTACTCACAAGGGTCCATTTGATGATTCCGAGTAAAAGGCCACATTGTGCAATATACTACATGTCATGAATCTAACAACCATAGCAATTACAGGATATTAGAGCAAAAACCGAAAAGTTTGTATCGTTTTTAAATACACCTTTAATTTGGGGAATGATTCCTGCAGAGATGGGTGGTTGTAAAAGTTCATTTGTTAGTTACAACTCAAATAAAGATTTTTTTTAAAAAATTTTCCTGAGGATATTAACACAGTGGACAGTGTATATAGTCTCTTTGGCTTTTCGGGCATTAGTAGCAATACCATCTGAAGCAGACCAACTGGATATGTCACTGCATGGAGCAATACCAGCCCAAGAGCAATGTAGGTATGGTTGTGTGTGCGTCTGTGTGTTTGTTTGGTTTTATGTGTGCATGTGTGAGTGTGTGTGTATGTGTGTATATGTGTGTAGCTTCTCCTAGATCACCGCCTTGTCATGGTGACGAAGCTTGTGTGTACCAATGATCCCAAGAGCTATGCTGTCTGGAGCTTGGCTCCTAGTAGGGTCATCCAAGGAGGATAGGTCAAGGGGGAGGTTCCAGACGAAGTGTGAGCCAACAAAGACCTCAACGGCGGAACTGGTGGAAGGTGTCTCCAGGTCACAATGGCAGTGAAGGCAGATGAAGGCTGCGACAGAGGGTGGTCCCCAATCATCTTGGTTCTCCATGCCATTGGACTCTGGCCACCCCCTGCCAAGGACCGTGTAGTGGCTGCAGGTGCATCAGCCTCTCCACATAAAAAGTTATCACGCACGCCCCCCCCCCCAATATTTGGCTCCAGGATCGGCCTCTATGCCCAATTGAAGACCCAGAAAATGGACAGTCATACTTGACCCCGAGTGACCACCAATGATGATGATGGCGTTATGTTTTTGTGTGTGTCTACCACAAATGGGAAGGCTTTTATACGTCGATTTACTTGCAATTATGTGTCATCTGATCTGCCACATACGGAGTGAACACATGTACTTTGTTAGTTATAGAAACTGCTTGGTGGCACGGTGGCACAGTGGTTAGTGCTGTCACATCACAGCAAGAAGGTCCTGGGTTTGAACCCTGAGGCTTCCCCCACCATCAAAAAGACATGCATGTTAGGGTTAATACTCCTGTCTGTGCCCTTGACGGAGGCATGGCAAAACAAGCTGGAGTTGGTCCCCGGGTGCTGCACAGCGGCTGCCCACTGCTGCTAGCTACACAGCTAGGATGGGTTAAATGCAGGGTGTTATTTCCCTATGGAGATCAATAAAGTATCTCAAAATAAATAAAAAAACAAACAAAAGAAAACGAAAACCACTGTATGCCCTGATGATGGGATATGCTGTAACAGCAGATATATGCTGCTCACATCAACTATAAGGCTGGAACATTCAAAGGGTGGAGTTTACCCCTCACTAGGCTTGTTTTGTCTCCAACTTTACGTCTCGGGAGGAAGACCTTTCCATGGACATTGTATTCCTGCAATGATCAGTTGTAAAATGGTGAAGTATGTCGTATGTCCATGCATTTATTTGTACACTATATCTATAATTGATAGTTTTGACAGTAATTTAAAAGTTGCACCATTCTCATAGCGTAATTTGATGGGCTTGTCCTCTTTGACCTTGGGGAATTTATGCTTGTGCTCACAGAGAAATTACGAAACAGATTCCCTTGTAAAAATGTCACCATTTACTCTGAAATTGTAATTTTTAATGCAATCTCAGAGTAGCCGTGAAGTGAGGTTTCTGTGACATTACATAAACCCCTTCTCCAAAATACCCAGATGTGAGCTGATGTGAGCCTGTGTGGGAATTTCTGGAACTAATTTAAATGTTTTTACCAGGCATCACAGATGGAGGATGCAGATGATCACTAAGATACATGTCAGAGCTGATTTGCACTGACCTTGTACTCTTGGGGTTGAGTAGTTTAGAAAATGCAAGAACTCTCCATAGCAAAACTAAGCTATTATCTAATGTGATATTAGCCCCTATTTATGCCATACAATATTAGCTTGTTTGGCGAGTGTAAGGAGGGGACTTCTGAAGAGGTTTATGCAAATTGAAGTCGTTCTTCTGCGAAAAACTACCGCGTTTGTCCACAAGGGTGCGCAAATTCAGCAAAAACCCATAACTCCTCGCGGTAGCTGTATAGCAGCACAGGGTAAGGTAGGCTTTAGTCGTCATTATTCATCATTCAATTCATGTTGAATAAATACTGTGATGACTATGGGAGAGTGACACAATGGCCGTTCAGATCATTTCCATAGCAACCTCGTTTTTGCTGTGCGTTTTGTCTGTCGGCACTAAACCTCCCAGGAAATACAGGGATTGCTTTACAGCACATGTAAGTACAGCCATTTTGTTTTGCTTCGTCTGTGAGCACAGCCCCTCTTCTTCTACGATAGTCTTATGACCTAAATAAATCCATATGTCTTGTTGCAATAGTATGAAGTAAAAAAAAAGTGCCTTGGTTACGTTTGCGACAGTGGCGTCAAAGACGTTGCTGAAGGGGTGTCCGGGTGGCATGGCGTTGCCTAGCAACACGGGGATTGCCGGATGAGTCCCCACGTTACCTCCGGCTTGGTCGGGCGTCCCTACAGACACAACTGGCCGTGTCTGCGGGTGGGAAGCCGGATGTGGGTATGTGTCCTGGCCGCTGCACTAGCGCCTCCTCTGGTTGGTCGGGGCTCCTGTTCAGGGGGGAGGGGAAACTGGGGGGGAATAGCGTGATGCCGCGATCCTCCCACGCGCTAGGTCCTCCTGGTGAAACTCCTCACTGTCGAAAAGAAGCGGATGGCGACTCCACGTGTATCGGAGGAGGCATGTGGTAGTCTGCAGCCCTCCCCGGATCGGCAGAGGGGGTGGAGCAGCGACCGGGACGGCTCGGAAGCGTGGGGTAATTGGCTGGGTACAATTTGGGAGAAAAACGGGGGAACCCCCCCCCCCAAAAAAAAATAGACGCTGCCGAAATCTAAAAAGTTCCCTGTTGTCGCTTTAAAAATATGGCGGCCAAAAGAATCCTCATTAGTTTTTTTTCCTGTTTTATAATCTACTTTGGAGTTCATCTTAGGGTGCTCAGACTGTCTGTAATTTTGAGCTGCACTTTAGTTTCTGCCGTGCACATTACTTCCTTGCTGCAGTCAGTTAGGGAAGTGCTGCAGAGGTTGACTGCTACACAGAGTCAGTTTCAACATGAGAGAGGACAATCCTTGCACCACATCCGTCCGACAGGTTCTGTCACCAGGCTCCAGGCCCCCTGACGGGAACGAACGTGTCTTGAAAAAAAATCATTTCCACTGCTGAGATTTTTACACGTCCACGCACCCATTTATTAACCCATCCATCCATCTTTCCACCTGTCCCTTTACGCCTCCACCCAGGGGGCTTGATCACATGATATATTAGCTCTGTATGTAGACTCTGACTCTTCCCATTTCACTCAACGACCCTCCTTAAGGAGACTGCAGCACTTGTGGGCAGAACATTCAATATGAATGAGATTTGTTCAAATGTAAGTGTCTTATCTCTTGTGCACCACAGTGGTTAAAGCCAAATCAAGGGGTTATAACAGAGTTTTGCTATTTGTTGTCCAGGGCATCCACACGATTCAAATTAGCACCGCACTTCTCAAGGTACATACACTGCATGCGACTCATATATAAGACAATGAGAGAAAGAGGGAGAGAGAGAGAGATAGAGAGAGAGAGAGAGAGAGAGAGGGGGGGGGGGAGAGACAGAGGGAGAGAGAGACAGAGAGAGAGATGTTCTTTGCACATTCGAACATCTTTTTGGCCTTCGTGATAATGATGATGACAGAGAGGTGAGGTTTTTTTCTCTTGAGAGGGAAACATGCAATCACGCTTGAAAAAACAAAACAAAACAAAAAAACAAAGCCACCAAACAAATAATGAAGGGACTTCCGTCATTGTGTATTCGCCTCCATCTTCAAAGCGTAAAAATCCAAAATAGAAAAATTATAATTCTTTAGATTCATAAAATTGACAGCTGGCTCCGATAGTATTTCATCTCATCTCACCTCATCATCTTCAGCCACTTCTCCGGGGTCGGGGCACCAGTGGCAGCAAGCTAAGTAGGGCACTCCAGATGTCCCTCTCCCCAGCAATGCCCTCCAACTCCTCCTGGGGGATCCCAAGGCGTTCCCAGGCCAGATTGGACATGTAGTCCCTCCAGCGAGTTCTGGATCTACTCCAGGGTCTCCTCCTAGTTGAATGTGCCTGGAAAACCTCCAAAGGAAGGCGCCCAGGAGGCATCCTAATCAGATGCCCGAACCACCTCAACTGGCTCCTTTCGACGCGAAGGAGCAGCGGCTCTACTCCGAGCTCCCTCTGGATGTCTGAGCTCCTCACCCTATCTCTAAGGCTGAGCCCAGACACCCTACGGAGGAAACTCATTTCAGCCGCTTGTATCCGCGATCTCCCCCTTTCGGTCACTACCCAAAGCTCATCACCATAGGTGAGGGCTGGAACGAAGATTGGCTGGTAAATTGAGAGCTTTGCCTCCTGGCTCAGCTCCCTCTTCACCACAACGGTCCAGTACAACGTTCGCATTACTGCTGATGCTGCATCAATCCACCTGTCAATCTCCCGCTCCATCCTGCCCTCACTCGTGAACAAGACCCCGAGATACTTGAACTCCTTCGCTTGAGGCAACAACTCATCCCCAACCCGAAGGGAGCAATCCACCATTTTCTGGTAGAGAACCATGGCCTCAGACTTGGAGGTGCTGACTCTCATCCCGGCCATTTCACACTCAGCTGCAAACCGCCCCAGTGCACGCTGGAGGTCTCGTTCTGGCGAAGCCAACAAAACCACATCATCTGCGAAGAGCAGAGATGCAATTCTGAGGTTCCCAAAACAGACACACTCCTCACCTTGGCTGCACCTTGAGATCCTGTCCATGAATACCACAAACAGAATCGCAGACAAGGAGCAACCTTGGCGGAGTCCGACACGACACCCACCAAAAATGTGTTTGACTTTGTGCCGAGAATACGGACACAGCTCTCACTTTGGTTATACAAGGACCGGATGGCTTGTAACAACTGCCCCGGTACCCCATACTCCCGCAGTACCCCGCACAGAGTGCCCCGGGATACACAGTCATAAGCCTTCCCCAAGTCCACAAAACACACGTAGACTGGCTGGTCAAACTCCCATGCCTCCCTCAGCACTCCTGCACGGGTAGAGTTGGTCTGTCGTTCCACGGCCAGGACAGAATACCCATTGCTCCTCCTTGGATCCGAGGTTTGACAGTCGGTCGGAGCCTCCTTTCCGGCACCCTACAGTAGACTTTCCCAGGGAGGATGAGCAGCGTGATGCCCCGATAATCGGAGCACGCCGGGGCCAAGGGCATTTAAAATGATCAATCAGCACAAGAATCATTTGCAGTCAGTACAGTACTACCTGAGGGCCCTTTGCTGCAAGACTAATATTTACAAATCCTTATGGCAAGCATCCTGTCCATTTATTTGTTTATTTGTTCATTAAGGTCCCAATTGGCTACAGCATAAGCACCAGCTACTCTTCTGGGGGCCACATGAAACACAAAGACACATGTACAACACAGCGATGAACGTCAACAGTGGTAAAGAGTTACCAACACAGTGCCAAAATTACATTAAATTAAAGACAGTACAAGAACCAGCCAAAAAATAGAAATAAAAATTGTCTGCCTGAATTCACCAGGTCTTTTTTTAGCTTCATTGTCATTCCAGTAGTGTTGTAATGACTGTCATCTAGTCACTAGATATTGCTGTGTGTTCTGGTGCTGGAAACCACTGGATTTTTCCACATGCCTGCATATGTGTGTGTGTGTGTGTGTGTGGTGTGTGTGTGTGTGTGTGTGTGTGTGTGTGTGTGTGTGTGTGTGTGTGTGTGTGTACATTTGCAGTTTTTATTTTTGTCATTTTCCCAGTGAGCTATCTTGTCATATTCTGTGTGCACGACTCAAAACAATATTTTGCTTTTAGCAAAACAACTCCCGCTCACCCTGTCAAGGCTTCAAAACCGGATGACCACAAATACCCTGGGGTAAAGAAATTTGGAGCTTCGTCGTGTGTGACACCCTGATGTGTTGGTGAATTAGTTCACCTTTATTAAAAGTTAAGCAGCCCTCCCACTGAAGACTCAAAGACAGCGGGGGGCGGACAGCCAGCATCAGCCTGTTAGCTCAGCCACATGCAGAAGAGGAGGGGAGTGTGTTCAGCTCGGCCACATGCAGGAAGAGGAGGGGAGTGTGTTCAGCTCGGCCACATGCAGGAAGACGAGGGGAGTGTGTTCAGCTCAGCCACATGCAGGAAGACGAGGGGAGTGTGTTCAGCTCAGCCACATGCAGGAAGAGGAGGGGAGTGTGTTCAGCTCAGCCACATGCAGGAAGAGGAGGGGAGTGTGTTCAGCTCAGCCACATGCAGGAAGAGGAGGGCAGTGTGTTCAGCTCAGCCACATGCAGGAAGAGGAGGGCAGTGTGTTCAGCTCGGCCACATGCAGGAAGAGGAGGGGAGTGTGTTCAGCTCAGCCACATGCAGGAAGACGAGGGGAGTGTGTTCAGCTCAGCCACATGCAGGAAGAGGAGGGCAGTGTGTTCAGCTCAGCCACATGCAGGAAGAGGAGGGCAGTGTGTTCAGCTCGGCCACATGCAGGAAGAGGAGGGCAGTGTGTTCAGCTCGGCCACATGCAGGAAGAGGAGGGCAGTGTGTTCAGCTCAGCCACATGCAGGAAGAGGAGGGGAGTGTGTTCAGCTCAGCCACATGCAGGGAGAGGAGGGCAGTGTGTTCAGCTCGGCCACATGCAGGAAGAGGAGGGCAGTGTGTTCAGCTCGGCCACATGCAGGAAGACGAGGGGAGTGTGTTCAGCTCAGCCACACGCAGGAAGACGAGGGCAGTGTGTTCAGCTTGGCCACATGCAGGAAGAGGAGGGCGTGTGTTCAGCTTGGCCACATGCAGGAAGAGGAGGGCAGTGTGTTCAGCTTGGCCACATGCAGGAAGAGGAGGGCAGTGTGTTCAGCTCAGCCGCATGCAGGAAGACGAGGGCAGTGTGTTCAGCTTGGCCACATGCAGGAAGAGGAGGGCAGTGTGTTCAGCTTGGCCACATGCAGGAAGAGGAGGGCAGTGTGTTCAGCTTGGCCCACATGCAGGAAGAGGAGGGCAGTGTGTTCAGCTTGGCCACATGCAGGAAGAGGAGGGCAGTGTGTTCAGCTTGGCCACACGCAGGAAGAGGAGGGCAGTGTGTTCAGCTTGGCCACACGCAGGAAGAGGAGGGCAGTGTGTTCAGCTTGGCCACATGCAGGAAGAGGAGGGCAGTGTGTTCAGCTTGGCCACATGCAGGAAGAGGAGGGCAGTGTGTTCAGCTTGGCCACATGCAGGAAGAGGAGGGCAGTGTGTTCAGCTTGGCCACATGCAGGAAGAGGAGGGCAGTGTGTTCAGTTTGGCCACATGCAGGAAGAGGAGGGCAGTGTGTTCAGCTTGGACATACGCAGGAAGAGGAGGGCAGTGTGTTCAGCTTGGCCACATGCAGGAAGAGGAGGGCAGTGTGTTCAGCTTGGCCACATGCAGGAAGAGGAGGGCAGTGTGTTCAGCTTGGGGTTTATGAAGGCCTGTGGTGCTGGACTGCCTACGTTCTATTTCCAGCCAGCAATTAAACACAACATGGTGGCATTTTTTAATGCAACAGGTCAGAATCCTTATAATTTTACAATAGTTTCATGCAGGACATGTACACGTGCACACGCGCACACACACCCCACACACATATGCACACACATAAAGACACGAACACACACACACACACACACACGCACACACACACACACACACACACACACACAAAGACCCCCCACATACACACACATAAAGGCACACACACACACACACACACACACACACACACACACACACACACACACACACACACACACACACACACACACACACACAGACACACACACGTTTTGTCTCTCATTTCCTTTATGATGTAACGTTTTACTTGGGAAAGTTAAGTGGTGTGAATTGACTTGATTTGGAGCAGGTCATTTCATGTAAACGGGCGCAGTCCAGCATTGTAGGGCAAGAACAACGAGGGCACCCACTGGGCCCCAAAACACCACCCACACAAGAACAACATCATACCAGACAGCCAGCATCGCCACCACAGAACGAGAGAAGCAAATAACAGCTCTACATAGGAAGGCTTCCAGAGAAATGTCCAACGGTGAGCCGAAGTAAACTACTGACATAAACAACCTGTCGCTTCCCTTGTCACGACGCTGTCCTCCTCTCTGGACCGAGATCAGAGAAGCCACCCATTCAGGAGATTATACATGTCTGGAATTAGGAGGGATTTTTAGAAAGGATGTGGGCGAAAATAAGAGATTTGATTTTGTGGTGGTGCGGAAGGGGGGTGGTTGGGTGGCGTGGGGGACAGTTGGTGGGGGGGGGGGACTCGGTACATTTTATTTTTCTCTCTAAAAGTGACCAAGGGGCTCTACTGACACAAAACACACACGCTGGGTGTAGGTGTGAGACTGTAATTGGAGCCGTGCTGACAGGACCTGGCTGTGGGCAAGACGAGCCCTGCCTGTGATGCTGCAGCAGAGGAAAAGCAGAAGTCTTTTGATTTCCCTCAAAATGATCCATCTATCAAAAGGCAGTGTGTCCTGGTGAGCTGCACGGGGAGTGGATTTATGGTTTACTGGGCTATTTATTACCTGATCTTAGACTTAAAAAAATATTATATTTAGATACGTTAGATAAGTGTCCTCAATTTGTCAGTCTTTGTACTGCATGAGTAAAACACATGTATACTTCCCTTTTCATTCATTCCAGCTATCAACTGACTTTAACATCATATATAAAAAGTATGTGTTGTGTTTTATATGTATATATATATTTATATGAGTCATTGTGTTGTGTTATTTGCTGGGTTGTATGTGTTGGTGGTCTGACAGTGGAAAAGAAAGGATGATAATCAATCAATCAATCAATCTATCTATCTCTCTCTCTCTATCTCTCTCTCTCTCTCTCTCTCTCTCTCTCTCTCTCTCTCTCTCTCTCTCTCTCTCTCTCTCTATCTATCTATCTGGGAGAAGCGTAATTCCTCAAAATAAACTACATCACAGTATAATGCAGTATCAGAGTTAAATGTCATTGTGAAACAGTCTGGAGGACATACAGTTTAAGGATTTCTGCATCATGTTTATCTGGTCCTGGCTTAGCATCGCAGTGTGTTCGGCTGAAAGGATGGAGGGGTTCTGTGGTTACGTGACCCTGCATCCAGATGGTGAAAAACTGCAGCTCATACTTAGGAGGATTTGAAATGTCTGATGCACTCATCTGGTTTTGCATGCTTTAATCCAGTGAACCAAGTCTAGGTTCTTTTAACAAACTAACAAAATGGGTCATTTATCAAACAAAAATTGGGTACCCTAAAAGCAGAGGCGGAGTTTGACATTTGCGCTGGGGGCCAAACGTTTTTTAACTGACGTCAGTACATTGTCCAACTGTTGCGTGGCGTGTTACACATACAAACATTAACACAAGTGTGGCATTGTGGGCGGGCCTAATGAGCCTGGGCCCGCCCACTTGAATAACCGGCCCATCCTCAATGACTGGGAGAACATATGTTTTCTTACTTTTTATTTTTGATTGTTAAATTTAACACTTAAGTACACAATAAAGACAACAAAAGTTTCCCTTTCAAAAAAAAGTAAAAGACAACATTTATTAGGCTACAATCATGTGTGAAGTCTGGACCAATCACAACAGGCGATTTCACTTTGGTCCGGACCTATTAAACCTGCACATGCAGGTCATGGTACAGAAGTTGTTCAGCAGCAGATGATGGCCAAAAAAACTTGGAAAAATCTGTCTAAAATTCCTGCCTGACTTGATTGTCTCTATATTGCCTTGAAAGCATGGACAGTTTCTGTTGAGACAAGATTATGAATTGACAGCACAGTGCGCCGCTCTCTCTCTTGTTAAAAGTCAACCTAGGTCACCCAGCAGTCAATCTCTCTCTCTCTCTCTCTCTCTCTCTCTCTCTCTCTCTCTCTCTCTCTCTCTCTCTCTCTCTCTCTCTCTCTCTCTCTCTCTCTCTCTCTCTCTCTCTCTCTCTCTCTCTCTCACTCTGCAATCATTCATTCATTCATTCATTCATTCATTCAACATCAGCCGCTTCTCCGCGGTCGGGTTGTGGTGGCAGCAAGCTAAGTAGGGCACTCCAGACATCCCTCTCCCCCAGCAACACCCTCCAACTCTACCTGGGGGATCCCAAGGCGTTCCCAGGCCAGATTGGACATGTAGTCCCTCCAGCGAGTTCTGGGTCTACCTCAGGGTCTCCTCCTAGTTGGACATGCTCGGAAAACCTCCAAAGGAAGGCACCCAGGAGGCAATCTAATCAGATGCTCAAACCACCTCAACTGGCTCCTTTCGACGTGAAGGAGCAGCGGCTCTACTCCGAGCTCCATACAGATGTCCGAGCTCCTCAGCCTATCTCTAAGGCTGAGCCCAGACACCCACGGAGGAAACCGCTTTTATCCATGATCTCACTCTTTCGGTCACTACCCAAAGCTCATCACCATAGGTGAGGGTTGGCATGAAGATTGACTGGTAAATTGAGAGCTTGGCCTTCCAGCTAAGCTCCTTCTTCACCACAATGGTCCAGCACAATGTCCACATTACCGCTGATGCTGCACCAATCTGCCTGACAATCTCCCGCTTCATCCTACCCTCACTCATTAACAAGACCCCGACATACTTGAACTCCTTCACTTGAGGCAAAAACTCATCCCCAACCTGGAGGGAACAATCCACCATTTTCTGGTAGAGAACCATGGCCTCAGACTTGGAGGTGCTGACTCTCATCCCGACCATTTCACACTCAGCTGCAAACTGCCCCAGTGCACGCTGGAGGTCGCATTCCGATGAAGCCAACAAAACCACATCTGGAAAGAGCAGAGATGCAATTCTGAGGTTCCCAAAAGGGACACACTCCTCACCTTGGCTGTGCCTTGAGATCCTGTCCATGAACATCACAAACAGAATTGGAGACAAAGGACAACCTTGGCGGAGTCCAACACCCACCAAAAACGTGTTTGCCTTTGTGCCGAGAATACTGTGGGAGTACCACATACTCCCACAGTACCCCCACAGAGCACCCCAGGGTACACGGTCATAAGCCTTCTCTAAGTCCACAACACAAAACACATGTAGACTGGCTGGTCAAACTCCCATGCCTCCCTCAGCACTTCTGCAAGGGTAAAGAGTTGATCCATCATTTCATGACCAGGACGGTATCCACATTGTTCCTCCTGGATCCGAGGTTCGACAGTCGGTCGGCGCCTCCTTTCCAGCACCCTAGAGTAGACTTTCCCAGGGAGGCTGAGCAGTATGATGCCCCGATAATTGGAGCATACCCTTCAGTCCCTGATGCAAACTCATCTCATCTCATCTCATCTCATCTCATCTCATCTCATCTTCTGTCGCTTTTCTGGGGTCGGGTCACGGTGGCAGCAATCTAAGTAGGGCACTCCAGACGTCCCTCTCCTCAGCAACGCCCTCCAGCCCCTTCTGGGGGATCCCAAGGCGTTCCCAGGCCAGATTGGACATGTAGTCCCTCCAGCGAGTTCTGGGTCTACCCCGGGGTCTCCTCCCAGTTTGCCATGCCCGGTAAACCTCCAAAGGAAGGCGTCCAGGAGGCATCCTAATCAGATGCCCGATGCAAACTGTTAAATACAAACTGTTGTGGGTAAATAATAAGCTATCTCGGCATTGAAAATGTTTTAGAAAAAGACGTAAATAATGTCATAATCAACCAGACATGCTGGTCGCCTTCTACAGCATGATATCAGTCATTTCTGTTTTAGAGAGACCACCAGTTGGAAACTGTCGAAGGAAGGCAAACAGTAATAACTTCTGTAATTAAAAGGGCCTGCCAAAATTACTTTGGCATCCAAAATTGAAGTCCTGGCACCGTGACTGCAGTGATAGAAGACAATAGTGCCAAGCTGGCCATAAAGCCAAACCACGCAGTGCATCAAATCGGTGTCTGGCCATTTTGTACTTTATTATACATCGGCTTGTGTAGGTTGTTTGTCTTTCACATGAGTGCATGCAACTGAAGCACACTGGCAACCATCTTAGAAGTGAAATATCAGTTTGTATTATACTGTTGGGCTTTCATTTTTCCTGTATCCTTTTAAAACATTTAGTGTACTGACGAACTAATTTTGTGTTAATTTGAAAACTATGAAATATGCATACTCACTCGTATCCAATTTATGGTGCGCGCACAAGCACACAATTAGAAAATACACTGAGCAGCCAAAACATTAAAACCACAGACAAGTAAGTGAATAACACTGATTATCTCATTACAGTGGCACCTGTCAAGGGGTGGGATATATTAGAGAGCAAGTGAACAGTCAGCTCTTGAAGTTGATGTGTTGGAAGCAGGAAAAATGGGCAAGCGTAAGGATCTGAGTGACTTTGACAAGGGCCAAATTGTGATGGCTAGACGACTGGGTCAGAGCATCTCCAAAACAGCAGGTATTGTGGGCTGTTCCCGGTATGCAGTGGTCAGCACCTACCAAAAGTGGGCCAAGGAAGGACAACCAGTGAACCGGTAACAGAGTCATGGGCACCCAAGGCTCATTAATGTGCACGGGGAGTGAAGGCCAGCCCATCTGGTCTGATCCCACAGAAGAGCTACTGTAGTTCACATTGCTGAAAAAGTTCATGCTGGCTATGATGGACAGGTGTCAGAACACACAGTGCATCACATCTTGTTGCGTATGGGGCTGCGTAGCCGCAGACTGGTCAGAGTGCCCATGATGACCCCTGTCCACCACCGAAAGCACCTACAAAGGGCACGTGAGCGTCAGAATTGGACCATGGAGCAATGGAAGAAGGTCGCCTGGTCTGATGAATCATGTTTTCTTTTACATCATGTGGACGGCCGGGTGCATGTGTGTTGTATACTTGGGGAAGAGATGGCACCAGGATGCACTATGGGACGAAAGCAAGCCGGCGTAGGCAATATGATGTTCTGGGCAATGTTCTGCTGGGAAACCTTGGGTCCTGGCATTCATATGGCTGTTACTTTGATACGTAACCACCTACCTAAACATCATGGCAGACCAAGTACACCCCTTCATGGCAACGGCATTCCCTGATGACAGTGGCCTCAGGTGGTTTTAATGTTTTGGCTTATTTGGCTGGTGCGTTATTATTGTTGGATCTATTTTAGACTCAATGTAGTGACATATTTCAGCGGCTTGCAGGGAATGCTCCCCATCGCCTCCTCGCAAATTCCACGTAGGCCTAAAAGAACACTGACTTGCAATTTCGACTACAGCTGTTGATCTTTTTTTGTCACTCATTCACTATTCTGCATAGTTTCTAATAGCAAACAGAAAATCCATCACATATTACGAACATTGCAATCATTGAATTTACACATGACCATCATGGATTTTTCATTTGAGATTAAATGTATGATATATGACAGCTTATAAGTGGCTGGGCAGTGTCTTTTTGCAAAACAATCAATAAATCCCTGTTGCTTTTTTATTTATTTATTTATTTTTACTCTGCTTGCCTCCCTTTTATTGTCAACAGGCCAGTTATTGATTAGGCCCAATCAATTAGCCTGATGTATCACTTTGATGCCTTTTTCTACGGTAAACTGAGACATTTCCATATCCAATGACAGGCATTCCCTGTCATTGGATATGGCACCATCTCCATGGAGCAAATACCCTGAAATTGGATATTACGGCTCAGAGTATGGGACAGTGGTGGATGGCCAAGGCAACAGAGACCTTAAATTTCCCACTGAACCAAGGGGGGCAGCCATGCATGCACAATCACACACATGCACACACGTGTGCACACACACACACGCGCACACACACATACACACACACACACACACACACACACACACACAGACAAACAAACAAATTAACAGATGTGCACACATAAGCGTTTTCTCCAGAACGTCGAATTCAATAAAGCAGAAAATGGAGCGTGAGAGGAGAGCAGATTGACGAGTCTGCTGAAGGAGCTTCTTCGGAAACACTGTGCGGACATGGGAAAAGGGCGGAGGTTGATCGCGGCTGACACACCAGTTTTTATTTCCTTTTCTTTGTGTCTTTTTTTTTTCACCCCCAGTGAAAATCCCAGCCACCGTTCACTGTTCATGTGCGCCCGAATGACATTTGTCTCTCCTGTCTGTTCTGTCTGTGTACAGCTGACTTCACAGTGTCTGGGAGGAGAGAGACAAACACCAAGATCTCAAGGACGAGGGTGCAGAGACAGAGAGGGAGAGAGAGAGACAGGGGAGGAGGGATGGAGACACGGGGGGGGGGGGATAAAGGAGAGCAGGAAGCAGAGAGAGACGTCGAACAGAAAACCAAATGGGAGATAGACGGCGGGTGTGTTGTCTTGCACTAAGTCACTCAGGCGAAGGGGCGCCTTTGTTACTGGTGGTTACGGTGGCTCCTGTGAGGACCAAAAACTGCCTCCTCTCACTTCGGTTATCCAGCCTGTGTTATCATCATGTTTTATACATGTACATTTAGAAAAAGCGCAAGCAACTTTTTTTTGGTATCTCCTGTTAACTGTGTCAACACTATAACACACTCAGGCACAGTTTCTAGAAAAAGACGGAAAAAGACAGTCTCGTGCTTTGTTTTCATAGCATCGTTAGCCACACACCGCAAGAGGCTGTCCACGGTGGCCGGTGGCCGGTGTAGGTCACACGTTCTCTTTTCATTACTGCCCTGCCTTTTCCTGCCACCGAGGCACCAAATCTGGCTTCCAACCTTGGTTGCCGCTTAGTCTTTCATTCACTTTCCTCCATCTCCCTCCCGCAGCCCGCACCCGCTCCCACCCTGCAGTGGTGGTGGCCTGTTTATTGGCAAGGGCACATGAAAAGTGCTGTGATAAATGAATGGGAGACACCCGTAGCTGCCCACGTCCCACTTCTAATAAGCTCACACACACACACACATAATGCACATAAAATGAGATAAGGTTTGATACCTGTCTAGAGTCCATCTCTCCTCCCTTATTGGTTTACTTGCACCCAGCCTCCCATCTCGTTTTCACCAAAAATGAAGTGTCACAGCCCTGACAAGATAAGACATAGCTATACTATTACAGTGGCAACCTGGGAGTTACAGGGTGGGGTCCCCCCCCCAAACCAAAAACAAGACAACCTTCAGTATTGCAAAATCCACAGATTGTCGCTGTCTGCTTTTGCCTCATTACAGTTATATGCAGCAGCAGCAGCAGCAGCTTAGTGAGTTTCAGATTTCTTGTTCATCCATCCATTAACCAAACTACTTATCCTGCTCTCAGGGCCACGGGGATGCTGGAGCTTATCCCAGCAGTCATTGGGCAGCAGGCAGGGAGACACCCTGGACAGACTGCCAGACCATCACAGGGCCGACACACACATTCACACCGAGGGACAGTTTGGTACGGCCGATTCACCTGACCTACATGTCTTTGGACTGTGGGAGGAAACCGGACCCCCTGAGGAAACCCACACAGACTTGGGGAGAACATGCAAACTCCACACAGAGGATGACCCAGGATGACCCCCAAATTTGGGCAACCCCGGGGCTCGAACCCAGGACCTTCTTGCTGTGAGGCGACCGCGCTAACCACTGCGCCGCCGTGCCACCCCTCTTGTGACTCATGCTCATGCCTAATTGCACTTAAACGCTGAAATGATTGGATTTTCAATCTTAAGGGGAAATCTTAACGTTTGCATCAACTGGAATATGTGAGGCCTTACAAGTCATTTATTTATTTATTTTTTGTCACTCTACACTTTAGCCATGTGTTTGTGTGTATACATACACATTTTTTTCTTCGGTCTGACGTGTGCCTCTGCGTGTACATGAGGGCGAGAGGACCAAGCAGAGAAAACTGACAAGCAGACACAGCACAGTGGCATGAAAATAGAAGGTGTTGAAGCTTTTCCAGCCCCGAAACAAAATGCCAGCCCATGTTTGCACAACACAGCGCCTGAGGCTCTGGGTACCCGTGGATCAATGAAGAACCTCCTTCGCCAGCATTTGAGAAGTGGCGAGCTGACAGGCCACATCGCTGCCTCTCCTCCCCCGAGGATGTTGTGCTTCTCTGCTGCGGCCATTTCCCCCACCTTTCATAATTAGTCACAGTGTTTACTGATGGTGTCTCACCACCTGCGATCACGTCTGTTCGGAAGGACGGGTAAAGTACACACAGCCAGGAAATGTGCTCCCTCCAGTCTGGCATATGCGTTGTCGCCTGCTTATCGAAGACTGTTTGGTCAGAATACTCTGCCAATCTGTAAGACCTACGAGTCTGATTTCACGATCTGAGCACATGGTCGAAAGCACATGGCACAAGTGCATTTAGGGCACGTCCAAATCCACTTTTGCTGGTTCAAGTTAAGATTCCTTTATGAACCGCCTTGGGGACATTCAGTTACTACAAATTAACCCATGCTAGCTGTGATCTGTGTAGCTAGGAGCAGTGGGTGATGCTTCGCCCGGGGACCAACTCCAGTCCTTTTCCCATTGCCTCGATCAGGGGCACAGACAGGAGTATAAACCCTATGCATGCATGTTTCTTTTGATGGTGGGGGAAACCGGACCACCTGGAGAAAACCCACTGCGGACACTAGGAGAACATGCAAACTCCACACAGTAGATGACCTGGGATGACCCCCAAGGTTGGACAACCCCGGGGTTCGAACCCTGTACCTTCTTGCTGTGAGGCGACAGCGCTAACCACCGGGCCACCGTGCCACCCAACAGCTGATAATCTGAGTGCAAAGTAAGGCACAAGACGCAAAGGGGTTGTACTTAGTCTCTTAAGTAACCATAGGTGTGCTTTGGGCATAACATGAAACAAACCAATCAGAGTGTCATCTCCCATTCCCTTTAAAAGCCAGCTGCACTTGCACCTTGGCGGGTTGCTATTTAAATGGCGGATTCGGCAAGTTGGAGAAATTAACAGTTTTCTGCTGAGGACACGGGTCTACTCTGCTCGTGCGCGAAGTCAAAGTGTGTGAACAGACCATTGCATTGGGAGGAGTTCAGACAGGCACTGGGTGGTAGTAAAGAGCTGCCGGATGGCTGGGCAACCACTGCAAATAGTGAGGGAGACATCTAGGAAGGTACTTGGTGTGTCATCTGGGCAGGGGAAGGAAGACAAGGAGACTTGGTGGTGGAATGAGGAAGTACAGCAAAGTATACACTCACGGTGTGCTGAGACTACGTGATGCCCTTGCATCTATGCAAGTGGTCTGGGGGATTTGCTCAAGTGGTTTAAAAGAAGTTTTAATGGCGACACCCATGAAATCGTCAATCTTGCTTATAAACTGACTTTTGGAGATGGAGATCAGCTGTGCTTCTACGACCTCCATAGGTTATGGAACTAATGATGATGATGATGATGATGATGATGATGATCTCTTCTCTACAGGATGTTGCCATAGTCTTTCCATTTCACCATAAACAAGCTGCTGTGATGGACTGCCTCTGCCAAATAGGCCTGCTAACTGTCCTGATCCTCCATATGAACGTTTGGCCCCGGATGTTGAACCCATCAATTCTGTATGATAATACCTGCAGCTGAACTTCAGTCGACTCCAAATTCCCCCCGTAGTAAGGAGCCGGGGGGGCTCTGCACTCCAAAGTGGTTCAAATGAGATGATCTTATCTCTCCCTCCTCTGCAACGTCCCCGGTAGAGGAGCGGCAGTCTATTAATAGGTTCCTCTCAGTCCTCAAAAGAGATGGGCCCTCGAGTCTCTTTTGTTTCAACTATTTATCACACTTTTTTTCTTATTTTTTCCACTTTTATGTTTTATCAGAATCAGAATCATGTTTATTGGCCATGTAGGTTTGCACATACATGGAATGTGACTCCGGTTTCGTGGCTCTCTCGGTGTACTTCACATGGAATAACCACACTACAACACAACAATCTTCAGATATATACACAAGGATGGACTTATACAGGTGAAATAAGAGGTGATAAGGTGCAATGGTGCAGACAATATACCAGAGGTGCTGAAACAGATGTTAGCAGGTTACTTACATACATGCCTGAGGTCGACGGACATGACAGAGCGTATCAGTATAAGTACGTTTTTATCTTCTAAATATCACAATCTGCAGGACATATTTTATCATGATGATTAAACCTGAAGAAATCAGGGCCCAAATGAAAAACAATGAATGCATCAGCTTGTATAATATTTCAGCAGAGAGACGTACCCGGAAGGTGCCAGTCTGGACTTGGAATCCATGTTTTGACAAGTGACGTCATATATACATCAGAACAGCGCCGTGTGAATTGCATCGTACGTCATCATATTTTGCATGGGCTTAAAATAATCAGGTTAAATTTTTCGCCACTATTACTTCAGACATATTCATCTTTGTTGTAGAGTTGCTTTGATTTTCAAAAATACCATCGTGCTCATGAATAACAATGAACCATTACTCACACAGCGGTGGAATACTTCAAACGCAGGCCTCCGTATTTTGGGCGAGACATTTATCCAGCCCTGACCACGCTACCCAGTAAATTGCTTTAGAAATCATAATCCATCTCTGGTTATTTCCATGCCTCCTGAAAAGGGGTTGTTTTGATCGAGGGCCTTGCTCAAATAGAATAACTGATAAGGGATTCTGATTATCGTGGGGCAATTAAGTAATCATCATGTTACATTTATCTGCTACCCATTTCTGCCGCAGTCATCTAATGGCTAGACATTTGCCGGATTCACTGAAAACACCGGCATCTTAATCGTGTGTGTAATAAGACTTTGGTAATCGGGAAATGTGATTAGGACAATGAAAACCTTGCTTTCCCAACTCACTTCAAGGTAATATTCACGTCTTTATATAAGCTTGTATATTTCCCGACTTTAAGTTCATACTCAGGTTGTTTAGATTGACGTCTTATGCAATATGTGTGTAACTCTGTTATGATGAAAGGTCCTCTAGATTGTAGAGATCCTGAACAATTAACATTTTGTGCCCCCAATTCTTAATTAGGATGCATAACGTTTTAGAAAAATCTCTTCTATTGCAGTATTCACAGAACTCTCCGAAAGCTACAAAATGTAATCGGTGGTCACTTGGGGTCGAGTGTCCCCGTCCTCCCTCTGGGTCCTCAGGTGGGCGTAGAGGCCGATGCTGGAGCTGCATAATGGGAGGACACCTGCGCACGACAGCTTTTTATGTGGAGTGGCTGATGCAACTGCAGCCGCCACACGGTCCTTGGTAGGGGGTGGCCAGAGTCCAATGGTTTGGAGAACCAAGACGATTGGGGACCACCCTCCGTTGTGGCCTTGATCCACCTTCACTGCCGTTGTGACCTGTAGACATCTTCCACCACTTCCGCCGTTGAGATGTATGCGTATATCTACTGATATAGTATTGATATAATGACATACTGATGTAATTTACCCAATTTCCCCTCAGGGATTAATAAAGTATTCTGATTCTGATTCTGATTCTGATTCTGACAGACAAGTGGCCATGAATAATAAACTGACTTTGTGGATTAATACAATACTTCCTTGACTTGTCAAAAGAAAATGAACTTCATGTTATTCCAAACCGAGTAATGTTCCCCGATGCCTTGAACGTGACTTAGATATGACAGTTGACTTCTCCATCTTTTGCAGTGAATCCTACATGATGGTCTGCGTCAGGGGCCTATCACATGTTATGGGGCAGGTCAGTCTCTTCTCTCTCATTCCCCGCATCAGCAGAACAGCAGACGAAGTTGCGAGGCCGATTGAAGTTATCCATCCGTTATCCAAGCCGCTTATGCCAACCGGGGTCGCCGGATGCTGGAGTCCATCGCAGTAGTCATTGGGTGGCAGGCGGGGAGACATCCTGTACAGGCCGCCAGGCCATTACAGGCCCCCCCCACACACACACATTCACACCTAGGGACAATTTAGTACAGCTGATTCCCCTGACCTACATGTCTTTGGACTGTGGGAGGAAACTGGAGCTGCTGGAGGAAACCCACGCAGACAGGGGAAGAACACACAAACTCCACACAGAGGACGACGCGGGATGACCCCCAAGGTTGGACTACCCCGGGGCTCGAACCCAGGACCTTCTTGCTGTGAGGCGACCGCCCTAACCACTGTGCCACCGTGCCGCGTGACTGAAATTATACTCCACTATATTCCAGCTTTTATTACAAACCTATAATGCAGCCTTTAAATCAACTCATTAAAACTGTGCTACACAAATATCCAGATGCTTGGCATATGGGCCGTGAAAAAGGTAACAGAGCAGCAATCCCCCATTCCCCAAAGTGGACTATCAAACCATTTGCAGGAAAATATAATCTGACACACATAAAAAGAAAAAGGGTCACCAACTGCAATTACATTTGGGTCGCCACAACACCCGGGCTGAATTTCAGCTGCTGCACATTCACTTTGACAGAAGCAAATAGTTCGTTTTCTGGAACATAACGGTCTGCAAAAACGAATGCTGCTTGCAGCAAGAGCAGTGGGATCCTCATAATTAGGTGTCAGAACGAACGCAGGTGGTCCAAAACAGAGAGGTGCCGGATCCTGCTTTAGCCGGTAGCGGCACGGTTTAATTTATCTGTGCGTAAAGAAAATCGGTGTGTGAGTCTTTGCAGAGCTGGTGCTGAACTAGGAAAAGGGTAATTTGCCCACACCGAGCATAACAAGGGTGTGCTGGACATTAGTTTTTATCATCGCGTTGGTGTCCTACTTATTTTTGCTGCCTCCTCCTTTACTTTGGCAGCTCTAATAGAGTCAGGGCATTTGCGGAGGGAGCGGCGTTGATTGTCATCTCCAGTGTGGCTTGATAGACAGTTTTATACTGGCCTGACAGAGGCCAAGGGAATCACCGGATCCCCTCCCCAAGCTGAGGTCTGTCACACTGGCGAAGATTAACAATTGTTTGGAATTTCTTAACTCAAGTTGCAGTCTTAGCAGCTTGCAATGCTGCCTCAAAGTAAGGTAAACTATCAAAGCAAACGCAAGGCTTTCAGTAAAGCCGTGAGCTGGCACTCGCCTACGAGGGAGGTTTTTTGAGCAATTTTATTTTGCTGCGGTCATATTTAGCAAGGGGATATTGACTGAGAGCGAGGGGTTTTCTTCATAAGCAAGCTTGGAAGTCACGGGCTTTTATCAGGTAACGGTAGACGGAAGCTTTACAAGGCACTCAGGCTTTCTTTTTCATGTAGCGCTAACATGATGTGTGCACCTACTCTTTTTCTGCCTGGATGCTCTTCTTGTCATTTCACCGGTTCTTTTACTTCAACTGACTACAAACACTTTACGGGGTCATAGAGGATAGAGGACAACCGTTCCCTTGTGCTGGCAAATGTATACATAATTAACACATACACATGCAAACATCTGCAACAGCGACCACTTCAACCACTCAAAGCGCATGGCTGGTGTTGAATGTCGAACGCATATACAGGATTGGGCGGAATGATTTGATGCTGAATACACTTTCCTAGATGTAATCGGTAATGTCTTCAGCTACAGTGCTCAAAAAGAGTAACTTACATTGAGGATACATCTTCAAAAGGCATGTGTGAATCAGTTGTGCTGCATCATGAATATTATTTATGTCAAATTGTTACATATTCCAGGGCGGCATGGTGGCACAGTACTTAGCGCGGTCACCTCGCAGCAAGAAGGCCCTGGGTGGTTCGGGACCCGGGGTAGTCCAACCTTGGGGGTCGTCCCGGGTCATCCTCTGTGTGGAGTTTGCATGTTCTCCCCATGTCTGCGTGGGTTTCCTCCCCCAGTGCAAAGACATGTAGGTCAGGTGAACTGGCCATACTAAATTGTCCCTAGGAATGAATGGCTGTGTGTGTGTGTGTGTGTGTGTGTGTGTGTGTGTGTGTGTGTGTGTGTGTGTGTGTGTGTGTGTGTGTGTGTGTGTGTGTGTGTGTGTGTGTGTGTGTGGGAGCCCTGTGATGGCCTGGCGGCCTGTCCAGGGTGTCTCCCCGCCTGCCGCCCAATGACTGCTGGAAATAGGCTCCAGCATCCCTGTGACCCTGAGAGCAGGATAAGCAGTTAAGATAATAGATGGATGGATGGATGTTCCATATTCCTTGGTGTTACTGATATAGCCACACCATTATCATGACCAGACCATATGTTGACCAAGATGGCATCCTTACTTTTAATTAGGAGCGGGATGGGCACTGGGCTGTGCAGGTTTCAGTGTGGGAGGCTTCTCAGTTGACCTATTGCTGTTGTTATTATTATGTTGCATGAACAGAGAAGCGCACATCTTGGCTACACACTGGAACTGCGTGCGGACACATGCACCAACGCACTACACGAACTACGATGCGCGGAGTAAATCTATTGCCGCAATTTCGATGTTTTTCCACATGCTATAAAGTATTTGCCGAGTTCCAGTGTGCAGCCTTAGACTACATTTTAAAAGACGATTTCCTCCGATTCGATTGTCAATTTGTGCTCGTCGCTCGCACTCGCCCGCCCCCACCCATGACGGGCAACAGAGCGCTGATGAGGAGGGAGGTCCTTTCTCGAGAAGTATTCACCTCAAAATTTATGGAGTAGGCCTAACGGTCATATCAATGCTGGTGTTCCGAAACATGACGTGGGCTGAATACAGATACTTCATTTTTGTATGCTGTACAAGTAACACCCTTAATTAAATTCTGTTGCAACCCCACCCTGTATATATGTACCAGTATAGTGCACTGCTATCTTGCACCTTCCCTCCTGTTGTCCTTGTACCATATGTATCCATGTCTGAAAGTGTAACAGTGTCGCCAAAATGTATCCCTGTAGTTATTTTACTCTTATTCATGTGTGTCTGACTTCACAACAGATTTCCCCCTTAATGCTGTATGGTAACCCCTGGTCCAGTGGGCTGAAAGGGGAACTTACGTTCGAGCGGGTGTTGGTCGTTCGTTTGATAGTGGACATGGTTCTCCTCCTCAATTCATCCAAGGTGTGTAAATCACCCCGAAGGCCTCTGTCTGGGAACAAGGTTTGGATGACTTACTGCCACCTCAGAGGTTACCCGACAGATGCCTCATATCACAGTAGGAAAAACAGCACCCTTTATTAGGAATATGATGAAAAATTGTACAGGAGAGCCATCTCCCCCTCCCTTCACCTTGTGTTCATTATCAACAGGATAGATGCTGTCTGCCATTTTTAATTCCTCCACTGCAGCGAGTAAGATATTAAAGTCAAAGCTGTACCTTGTTTTGTTTTGGCTGTTTTGTAAATATGATTTACAAGAGCAATTTAAATTTTTGCATGTTCATGCTCCTATCCCAGTCGTTACCTCCCTCAGGTGCGCCTCCCCCCGATTTCCAGACACGTTTTCCCTCAGATACAGAGGCATTCGGAAATGTTTGTTTGAATTACATGCCGCAGTACCTCCAAAAGCCAAAAGAGCACACGTCCTCTATTATACCCGAGAGCCATGGCTGAAAGCTTTCAGAATTGTCTTGTGCCAATTTTCTCCCCCTCTTTGTGTTATTGCCTTACCAAAAAATTTTTTTCACAGCTAATATGAAAATTGCCGGATGGAAGCTGCAATACGGCATGCATTATTCATGGAGTGAAAACAGCCATGAATTCTGATGCGGGGGGGGGGGGGCAGGAAAGCAAAACTTGCTGACTGGTGACGCACTAGTAGAACACAAACAAATCTCTGTTTGTTGTGGTTCTGCATGCTTGACACTACGCTCCAGGGCATCAGGCCTGAAGGGACCTCGCTACTCCATTCACGGGCAACTACGCAGACATCTGCATTAACATTCACCCCTCATTTGCCTCACACTATTAGAATGCACCAGCTGACGCAACCCCCGGAGAGGTCTCTATCCATTTTAATCCTCGACTGGTAATTTCATTAGGAAGCCAGAGCACTCCAGAGCACTTGGACACACTCTGACTAATGTTAATTGCTAATTAATGTTAATTGCGTTAATTGCTTCAAAATGACAAGGTTGGGTAACTGGTGAGTTGGAAAGAGGGTCATGTGGTGGACACGTATTGGGGACAGAATTCAACCCAGGAACTAAGGGTTAAGTCATGGTTGCCCTGGCAGGTTAACGCAGGGTTAAGTTATGGTTGTCCAGCCAGTTTTCTGATTATTCTTGCCACCTCCGCTCAGTCGAGCTGTGGTTTGGTTGCTCTCTGATTTACCGTGGATTAAAGTTGCCTACACGGCTAAAGTGTGAACCTACGGTCTTCTCCGTTCCTTCGGCTCTACACTGGTGACCCCGACGTCGGTTTTCGGATAAGTTTTCTGAAACCACACACATTATGGCTACGAACGCCGTTGCAATTAAACTGCCGGAGTTTTGGGAGTCTTCCGCGGCTACATGGTTCGCGCAGGCTGAGGCACAGTTCGCGCTCAGAGACATAACAGCAGACGAGACCAGGTACTACTACGTAGTGGCAGCGCTGGGGGGCGCTACGGCTTCCAGGATAAGCGGTTTCATAACCAACCCACCGGCCGATGGTAAATACGCCGCACTTAAACATCTCCTCCTTGAAACTTTTGAACTGTCAACAACGGAGAGAGCACGTCGCCTCTTCGCAATTCAGGGCTTGGGAGATGGCAAACCATCGGAGCTAATGAGCAGGATGTTAAACCTACTGGGTCAAGAAAAGCCATGTTTCCTGTTTATGGAGCTGTTTCTGCGCAACATGCCGCCCCACGTCCAGACTGCGCTCGCTAACTCCACCATCACTGATCCCCGTGAGCTGGCAAAGGAGGCTGACCGATTCTTCGTCGCTACACAACGTTCCTCCCATGCCGGGGTGCTGGCTCCTACCTTCACTGGCCCCCCGCCGACATCGCGGGCGTGGCCCGACGGTGGCGCCACAGCATCAGACCGCTACAAGCCCTCTGGACTCTGTATGTACCACGCTCGATTTGGTGCGAAAGCTAAACGGTGCCGTTCCCCCTGCAACTACAGGCCGACGGGAAACGAGAGGGCCAACACTCAGTAGTGGCCATGAGTGTTGGCGATACGAGCAGGCTACTCTTCATCCTCGACACCATCTCCGGTCGGCGATTTCTTTGTGACACGGGCGCACAGAGAAGCGTGCTCCCTGCTACTGACGTCGACATCATGGGCGGGGAGCGGGGCCCCCAGTTGGCGACGGCTGACGGCAGCCCTATCCACACCTACGGCGTGCGGTCTGTAGAACTGTGTTTTGGTGGACAACGTTTCACGTGGGAGTTCGTCATGGCCAATGTAACGCTTCCCCTCCTCGGAGCTGATTTTTTGTGCGCTTACGGTTTGCTAGTGGACATTCAGAACAGCCGTCTGGTCGATGCCTTAACCTTCTCCTCCTTCGCATGTACGCGGAGGGAAGCGGCCTATGCAGGTCTAGCCAACTCTCTCTCAGAGGCAGACAAGTTCAACCGCCTCCTCGCTGAGTTCCCTGACCTCACCCAGCCTACCTTCTCTGCACCCACCGCTAAGCATGGGGTGGAGCATCACATTGCTACGAAGGGGCCCCCGGTCTACGCCAGAGCCAGGCGTCTCGACCCCGCCAAACTCGCCATTGCCAAGTCTGAGTTCGAGCACCTGGAACGCATGGGGATCATCCGCCGCTCTGACAGCCCGTGGGCGTCCCCACTCCACATCGTCGCTAAGCCTGATGGAGGTTGGCGCCCATGCGGGGACTACCGCCGACTAAATGACGCCACCACGCCCGACCGCTATCCTGTCCCGCATATCCAGGACTTTTCTGCAAACCTGTCTGGCAAATGCATCTTCTCAAAAGTCGACCTGGTCCGTGGTTATCATCAAGTTCCCGTGCACCCCTCAGACATCCCCAAGATAGCGGTGACAACCCCATTCGGCCTATTTGAATTCCTACGAATGCCATTTGGACTCAAAAACGCGGCCCAGTCCTTTCAGCGGCTGATGGATTTAGTGCTCCGTGGCCTTCCTTTCCTCTTCGTCTATTTGGACGACATACTCATCGCCAGCGCCTCCAAGGAAGAACACCTGTCCCATCTTCATGCCCTCTTCACACGCCTCAGCCAGCATGGGCTGATCGTCAACCCGGCGAAGTGCCGGTTCGGGCTGACAGCCATTGATTTCCTCGGGCATCGCATCACTGGGGACGGGGCAGTCCCCCTGCCCTCAAAGGTGGAAGCGGTGGCGGCCTTTCCGCGCCCCCAAACAGCTCGTGCGCTCAGGGAGTTCATCGGGATGGTGACATTCTACCACCGCTTCATTCCCCGAGCCGCCTTTATCATCCGGCCACTGTACGAGGCGCTGAAAGGCATGTCCCCCAACCAGGCGGTCGACTGGACAGCAGAGCGGGACCGTGCGTTCACCGAGACTAAAGCTGCGCTCTCCCAGGCTACCCTGCTAGCGCATCCTTCACCTACAGCGCCTATTTCCATAACCACGGATGCATCGGACTATGCTGTTGGTGCGGTTCACGAACAGTGGGTGGGGGGGGCTTGGCAGCCTTTGGCCTTTTTCAGTCGCCAGCTTACACCCCGAGAGCGCAAGTATAGTACTTTTGACAGGGAACTCCTCGGTCTCTGGCTCGCTGTCCGGCATTTCAGTTTCCTGCTAGAGGGCCGCGAGTTTACTGCGTACGTGGACCACAAGCCCCTCACGTTTGCCATGTCCAAGACGGCCGAGCCATGGTCCGCTCGCCAGCAGCGACAACTCTCCTACATTTCGGAATTCACTACCGACATGCAGCACGTCGCTGGTAAGTCTAACCAGGTAGCTGACTGCCTCTCTAGGGCAGTGATTGGAGCGGTCCACCTAGGCCTTGACTATGCACAGATGGCCGCTGACCAGGCCACGGACCCGAGCATCCTCCGTCTCCGGGCCTCCGACACGGGGCTCCGCCTGCAGGACGTTCCTTTCAGCGACACAGGTGCCACCCTCCTGTGTGACGTCTCCACAGGACAGCCCAGGCCCATCGTCCCACACAGCTGGAGACGCCCCGTATTTGAAGCTGTGCACGGCCTCTCTCATCCAGGCGGTAAGCCATCCGTGCGCCTGACCTCTGCTAAGTTTGTGTGGGAGGGACTTAAGAGAGACGTGAAAGCGTGGGCCGACTCGTGTGTTGCCTGTCAGCGGGCTAAGATACACCGCCACATTAAGGCGCCCCTGGAACGCTTCGCAGTGCCGGAGAGACGATTTGACCATGTCCACGTCGACCTGGTTGGTCCCCTACCCCCCTCCCATGGGTTCACCTACCTCTTCACTGTGGTGGACAGGACTACGCGCTGGCCTGAAGCTGTTCCCCTGGCATCCACGACGTCTGCTGATGTGGCCCGGGCTTTTATTGGGTCGTGGATCTCACGTTTCGGTACGCCTTCCGACCTTTCATCTGACCGCGGGCCACAGTTTACCTCAGAGCTATGGAGTGCTGTGGGTGAGGCTCTGGGCGTCAAGCTTCATCGCACTACCGCCTACCACCCTCAGGCGAACGGCCTATGTGAGCGCTTCCACCGGTCCATGAAGGCTGCGCTTCGGGCTACTCTCAAGGACTGCAACTGGGTCGACAAGCTCCCATGGGTCATGCTGGGCCTGCGGACCGCCCCGAAGGAAGACCTACAAGCCTCCTCTGCGGAGCTGGTGTACGGCACGCCGCTGCGAGTGCCAGGCGATTTCATGCCCAATGCAACGCGTCCCTGGTCAGCTGTGGACCAACGAGCCTCCTTGCTGGACGGGGTCAGAGCTTTCACACCCGTCCCTACCGCCCAACACAGCGCGCCGGTGTCCCAGGTGCCCCCAGGTCTGCAGTCAGCGGACTACGTGTTCATCCGTCACGACGCACACCGCCCCCCTCTGCAACCCCCTTATGACGGCCCCTTCCGCGTCCTGGAACAGGGAACTAAGCACCTGGTGGTGGATTTTGGGGGCACGGCCGAGCATGTTTCAGTGGACCGAGTTAAACCCGCACACCTGGACTTGACGCAGCCGTTGGAGTTAGCCCAACCTCCTCGTCGCGGTCGTCCCCCGGCTCCGCCTCCTCCCCCCGTGGAGGCCCGAGCTGCCTCTTCTGCTCCTCAGGCCGACCTCCACAGGCCCGCGTCAATGCCTCCCAGAGACACTCCGGCCCCTGTTATCCGGAGCCGCCGCGGACGGCCTGTTGTCCCCCCGCGCCTGCCTGACTTCGATTACTAGGGCGAATTCTGGGGGGGCTCATGTGGTGGACACGTATTGGGGACAGAATTCAACCCAGGAACTAAGGGTTAAGTCATGGTTGGCCTGGCAGGTTAACGCAGGGTTAAGTTATGGTTGTCCAGCCAGTTTTCTGATTATTCTTGCCACCTCCGCGCAGTCGAGCTGTGGTTTGGTTGCTCTCTGATTTACCGTGGATTAAAGTTGCCTACACGGCTAAAGTGTGAACCTACGGTCTTCTCCGTTCCTTCGGCTCTACAGTCTTGAATTAAGGACGGCTTAGCAGAAGTCAGACTAGCAGCCTTTATTATATTCACGCTTGACTCAGAGCTACGTTTTCCAAAGACCCGGACGGACATTTTTCCCCACACAGAGACAAACTTCAAACAACTCGCTCCTTATTTGAATCTTTCTCTCTGAGACAACCATTCATTGAAAAAGAAAAAAAGTCTCAGCCACCCCAGCAGATAGGCGGCTGGTAATTTGTCAGCGGGGATTTGCTGGTGAAGGAAAGTGATCCTGGCTGGCAACTAGCGGTCATGCCACCCAGACTACCACCCCACCTGTTGGGATGAAAAAGAGAAAAGACTGTTTAGTCTAGAAATGTAAATCAAGCGAAAATATATTGTAACGTGCATGGATAAGAAGACACGCTGGCCGCTGGCTGGCTGGTCTGACCCTTTAGTCTAGCAGTCAGCGATGTCTCCTGCGGTGCGGGCGATACAGGTTCGCTTCCCGGCCACGGTAGTTCCTGTGGTTGCGTTATCCCCCGAATTCGTTACATTACCGCTATCTGTAACAGATATGTTCGTTTTAACATGTTCCATATCCCACTTCTGACACCAATGTAGCGAATTCGGGAGACAACGCAACCACAGGAACTGCCGCGGCCGAGAAGCGAACCTGTATCGCCCGCACCGCAGGCGACATCGCTAGACTAAAGGGTCAGACCCGCCAGCCAGCAGCCAGCGTGTTGTGGAGTTAGAAAACAACGAGACAGGAGACGTGAGAGTAGACGTAGTTTACTAGCTCCAACTTAGCATATCATACATCTGACAACGACACTGAACTGACTGTGAACCGGAAGCGGAAGTGCATTATCTGACCCGTCGCCTCTTCCCTTAAAGGTACACCGTCCTCTTAGGTGAATGTCTCTCGATATACAGATGTGGGTCACCACAGTGTCTTCTTATCCATGCACGTTACAATATTTAACAGGTTGCCTTTCACTTAAAGGTGTAATTTGTAATTTTCACATATTAAAATCATATTTAGGCGTCCGGGTGGCGTGGCAGTCTATTCCGTTGCCTACCAACACGGGGATTGCCGGTTCGAATCCCCATGTTACCTACGGCTTGGTTGTACATCCATCCATTATCCAAACCGCTTATCCTGCTCTCAGGGTTGCGGGGATGACGGAGCCTATCCCAGCAGTCATTGGGCGCAGACCCAATGGGCTGTCTGCGGGTGGGAAGCCGGATGTGGGTATGTGTCCTGGTCGCTGCACTAGCACCTCTGGTTATGTTTGGCTTGGTATCTAATGCTTGGTTATTCGTATCTGTATTTATGACTTAATTATATGTAGAACTTAAGTGACATGGGAAAGATGATTGGATTTGTCTTTTCTGAAAAACAGGATTTTATTTGTTGAATTTCATATCAGTGTAACCAGTTATTTTCTCGCCCGGTGCGGGATTCGATACGGAGTATACTGCACCACAAGGCGACATCACTTACCGCTCGGCTAAAGTGTCAGACCCGTTAGCTAGGGGCTAACGTGTGTTATTATTTGTTTACATCAGTAATGATGTTAAGCATACACGTTTTTTTTAAGATAATATTGATCACTGAGAATAAGTGATATGTTAAGAGTAAGGGACTTTACTGGGCGAAAAAAGAAAATAAAAGTGGTCACAATAGTATTGTTGTTCCTAGTTGGTTGTTCCGGGGACCAATTTGAGTGTGACACACTACAAGCTGAATGTAACGTGCAGTCTGTTAAGCGAATAAAGACACAGGTAAGCAAGTTCCAACTGCTTTAACCGTCCATTCTGTACAACTCAAGAAGAACAGAAGAGAATGAAATATACACTACGCCGGATCTACCATATGGACAACCTGGGGGCCCCCAAGCGTAAAAGGGCCCTCCGCGATGGGAGAAAAAACTATGTATGCGGGTTTTTTTTTTTAATGTCGGGCTCCAATACAATATGTCAAGCGGCAATACAGATACGCGCTATATAAAATGCAACGTAACTATAAAAGTGAAGAAGAGGGCATTCCGATGGAGGATGTCGAGCTGGCAAGTTAACGATCGCCTGGAAGCGTCTACTATCGGTTGCAGCAACGCACAGCCTCGGCTAGCTAGCAACGAAGACGTTAGCCTGGAAGTCTTTAGCTCCAGCAGCGACACGCTGCCTCCGCTAGGGGGACAAGGTAGGGAAAATGACGAAAAGGCAGAAGAAGAAACGGAAAACTACGGGGATAACCAAACAGCGGAAAGTAACCTTACTTAAAGCTCATTTGCAGTGGTAGGATTTTGAGGAGCTGATCGCAGAGTTTGCAAAGAAAAAGCCAGGAAAGAAGAACTAAAGGTAAGAACCATTTGATCATGTTTCCTGTTCATCGAGCAGTATTATCTGTTGTGATTGTGTCTTGCTGTATATTTTGTGAATGAGTTTATTTGATATGCTGTTTGCATAAAGTGTATTGCGTCACTGTGGTGTGATGCTGCTATATTGTATTGGAATCGGTTTCAATCAATCAGTCAAATCTTTCTTTATTCAGACACGAAGGTAGGTCCATATTAAAGACAACAACAAAGAAATACAACACAGGACAAGAACACAAAAGTATAGCTGAAAACAGCAGTTCACAAATCCACAATGATTAAAAGCTATACAGACTTTGTTCCAATGTTTCCAGAAACAGGAAGAGTACCTTGTGTCACTTTGTGTAGGCTCAGCTAATAATTACATTCTTAGAATCAATTAATCGACACATAAATTTGTACATAAAATTCCTCAGCACAGCATGAAAAGTGGGAACATTACCAGTCACAAACATATGACTTGCCCTTGTCCATCTTGGAAGCTTGAGCAAGATTGTAAGTGCATCATTATATGCTACCTGCAGCTTTTTCATTTTTGCTTGGCTGTAAGTGCACCACAAGTGGGCTGTATAGAGTGGAGTACAGTAGGTCCTAAAAAGAGCAGTTTTAACATCATCTGTACACATGAAATTTGCATACAGTTTGCAACACTGGCGCTGCACATCATCGTCATCACATAGATCATTCCTGATGATGTGACCCAGATACCTTATTTTGTTCACCAAATTTAGTGCTTGGTCTGCCAAGAAGAATGAGAGAAAAATTTGCATCTGATCCTCCTTGGTTTTAGCAATCATGACAACGCTCTTTTTAGAGTTAAATTTAATGTCATGCTGCACACCATAACGTGAGCAGACTGAGCACTTGCTGTAAGCCAGCACTATAAGGGGACAGTATGACTAAGTCATCAGCGTACATCAGATGGTTAATAAGACTATCCTCCACCATACAGCCAGTCTTACACTCTTAACTTTTTGGAAAGATCATCCGTATACACATTGAAGAGAACAGACGACAGTATTCCACCTTGTCGGACCCCATTGGTCACTGGGAAGGGTGCAGATATACTCTTACCCCACCTAACTTGCATGACTTGATATGAATACCAAAAATGCAAGATCCTTATCAAATAAGAGGGGACCCCTCGCTCTTGTAGTTTAACAAATAATTTACCATGATTAACTCGGTCAAAAACTTTTGATACATCCAGAAAACACGTAAATACTGTGGGGTTACGTCTTCTATGTTTACTAACAACTTCCTTCAGTGCATACATACACAAATCTGTGCCGTGTTTATTTTTAAAGCCAAACTGATTGTCAGTAGTTGATATGTATGAAGATTGTCAAGTTCATTGTATGTTGGTTTTTGCAGTTCTGTGTGAAGTTGCATAGCTCACTTAATGAGCCTTATTTTGAAACCTGCGTTCAGCTGTGCTGTGATTACCTTGGGATGGCGTTGTTGTAAGCCTATTCCAAGTCAGTCACATTGTTATGTATCAGTAATAACTGGTGTGCTGTCTGCTTGGGTGGTTTTCCATGAACACAAATATTGCCACAGTCTAGAGTCACTGCCCTCGGATGATTTAATCCATTGTTTCATTGTCTTGTGATTTGTGAGTGAAATGGCAGTACTTGGTCTATTGAACTGAATATGCATACCTGCTCAGCTGGACTGGTTATCCAGTCTTTGACCAATAGGTGTGTGCTTATGGTCTGGTAGATTTGATATGCCAGCTTGACTGGAATCTCAAAATTATTAAGGTGGGGCGTTGGGTGTGCGTGTGTGTGTGTGTGTGTGTGTGTGTGTGTGTGCGGGGGGGGGGGGGGTTATTAGCTTCAGTGTCCAGGGGCCTCTGGGGGTACTAATCCAGCCTTGGGTAGACAATAGATGTTAGGGGGAAGGAATTTAAGATAACCCATCAGGTGTTCTTTCTGACTGTCAGACAATCTTGAAAGCTAAAAATAGATAAATCCAGAGGTGTGTAAGAACAAATTGGTACGTCCGAACGATTGATGAATGAGGCCCATTGGTTTCAAATGGTATCTGGGACTTGCAGTATGAGAATCAGCCATTTTGACCACCAGATGGTGCCAAATCCAGCAAAATTGAAAATTAAGGATAACCGCTAGAACGATCAATACGGTCATTATGGCCGTTTTGGATTTTCAAAGTTTAATAACTTTGGGGGGGATACAGACCTGCCGCTCCCTGGATTCCCCTAAAATTGCATATATTTGCATTAAAATGAGTTTTAGATCAATTGCACACAGAAAGTTGTGATAAGATCTACCTAAAACGACCATGGACGGCCAACACGACCGTCTCGTAATTTGCGCGTCATAGTGCGCGTCATGCCACTATTTATGACGTGTTTTTGTCGCATCGTTTCCTTCGCGAAGTTCATTGCTCTGTCCTAGAAACACACTAGCCTTCTCCAGTGCAGAGACATAGCCTAAATTTGATTTTTGATCATTGCCAACATGTCTGGTTACAGACGCTGTTACAGACGCACCATGACTACCACCGAGACGTTGCGGATGGCCTGGCGGCCTGTCCAGGGCGTCTCCCTGCCAGCTCCAGCATACCCGCGACCCTGAGAGCAGGATAAGCGGTTTGGATAATGGGTGAATGGACAGCGGCCATTTTAAATTGTTTGAAAAATAGTATTAAAAGTTGTTAAAATGTTAATATTGGTGGCAGTTGGTTTCATAACAGACAAACTAAAATGTGTAATGCATTAATATCTCGATTGGGTATTCATCTTGGCAGAATATAGAGTTTAAAACCGCGGCGGTCAAAATGACCGCCGACGGTCGTTCTAATAGTTTTTAAGTTCCGGTCGTTGTTTGGGACTGTTAATATTTATTATCAGTTCTTTTTTCTTTCTTTTTTTCAAATTTCACGTTTTATAGGCCCTTTTACGTTTGTTAGATTAGCAATATGTGTTTTCCGTTTTGTTTTCAGGTAATATTTTCACTTTTTCAATTTCGCTATTCAAGTTCGACCCTGTCTCTCGGAAGTTTAAATCGTTTAAAATAGCATTATAGTTGTTAAAATGTTAATTTTGGTGTCAGTTTCATAACAGACATACTAACATATTTAATGCGTTAATATCTAAACTGGGTATATATCGTGACAGAATATAGAGTTAGCGGCCATTTTGACCGCCCATGGTCGTTTTAGGTAGGAGTGAAATCCCGGTCGTTCTAGGTTCTAGTGTGTTCGGGAGAAACTGCGGGAATGTGACCGTTCCTTCTGTACAGCATTGACATCAAGTCAACAAGCCTAGATGAGAGGTGATGAATGTGTTAACCTGGAAGGGTCACCCCCTCCCCTCCACTGATTAATTAATCCATCAAGGGTTTCAAGGTTGGCAAGAGCATTATCTTGTGTCACTTGTGAAGACGGATGATTTATGGGACGACAGGGACAGATGGAAATCGGGGGTCTTCACTGAACTAGATGTGCAGCGTTTTTGCTTGATCTTCACCAGTTATGAATGCAGTCTTCATGCTGCTATGTATACCTACATGGACGATGAAAGACCTTGGAGCAAAGCGGCTTCGCCATATCTGCACCGCTTTCCTGCCTTTTAAAAGTATTTATAGGAGTTTAACCAATTAGTTGATGAAACACCCCCCCCCCATCCTATAGTATAACGGCCACACGTTAACAAATTTGAAGAGGTATGAGGGGAATATGTTCACCTCCTGTGGATGGCACTACAGCTGTCCATCTATTTCAGAGATTGCTTTGAATGAAGCCATTCAGTTCATCATTTAATAATTTAAGTGCCTGTTAACTGCTCATTTAAAAAGGTCAGACTCTTTGATGGTGGTTGGGGTTTTTCTCGCAATGCCTGATCATAATTACTGATCATATAGCATGAGTGCTCTTACCCATTAACTGTAAACGAATGTACAATTATATCGTACATAAAAAGTCCATTTCAATTAACACTTTCTTGTGCCTAACATTCAATGTGGTGCAGCAATCAACAGCAATTTTAGGACATTAAGGTTTTATGGTAAATGGATTGCATTGATATGGCGCTTTCTAGCCACAACAGCCGCTCAAACTGCTTTACAATCAGTGAATGACTCGCATTCACCCATGCACAAGGGTGTAACTTTGGTTTGAGACGTGGGGGGACAATAAAACAGAAAAAAAATTTGCAATTTGAATCCCATTTCCTGCATTTCTTAGGGGACTACAGTAACCAATACAAAATCCAGGAAATAATTAAGTTGGGATCATGGTAAATTCTGCCAGAATAGTACTAAATCAGTGTCCTTTATTTCTAATTCAACTGTCATAGAAGGTTGAATCAGTTCATCTGGACACAACATTTATTGACAAATGGGTATCATCGCTCATCTTAGTGAGCTTTTCAGTCTAAACTGACTGCAGGTATCCCCACCCTTATAAACAATACAGTGGCATAACGACCAGCTTGCTCACTCGATACAAGACCATTAAGCTTCATTTCATTAAGATGTAATTCTACAGAAATGGTTCTTTAATTTTCTTGTGATGTTCATAATGAAACATGCCATGAAGACATGCACAGCTTTTATCGGGTAGGCTGCAGTAATAAAATGCATTTTGATTACCTCTATAGCCTATACTTATGCATATATCTGTATCATGATGTGGTTGAATATTATTTCTGGCCTACATGATTCAAGTAACGTTTAATACAGTAAGTAATTCATTCATTATCCAAGCTGCTTATCCTAGTTCGGGTTGCGGGGATGCTGGAGCCTATCCCAGCAGTCATTGGGCGGCAGGTGGGGAGACACCCTGGACAGGCCGCCAGTCCATCACAGGGCCCACACACACACACACACACACACAAACACCTAAGGACAATTAAGTACAGCTGAGTCACCTGACCTACATGTCTTTGGACTGTGGGAGGAAACCGGAGCACCCGCAGGAAAACCACGCAGACATGGGAGGAACATGCAAACGCCACACAGAGGATGACCTGGGATGACCCCCTAGGTTGGACAACCCCGAGGTTCGAATCCAGGACCTTCTTGCTGTGAGGCGACCATGCTAGCCACTGTGCCGCCTTAATACAGTAATTATTTTACACATTCAAAATAAGTTTGTTTTGTTTTTTTAGTCGTCAGTTGGAAAATCTGTCATGTCTGTATTGCAGTGAATTGTGGGTAATTAAACCAGTGAAGTCCAGTGAAGTCTGCACCCCAAGCAGACTCTCTGGAAGTCTGCAGAAAGTCCATTTGAGGGCCCCTGTGGACTGGGTGAATTGTGAATTTGACACCTCTCAGAACTCCCAGACTTTGCGGGGATGTTCCCGTGAAGTCCGTCCCCAGTGGAAATTACCACCCCCCCCACACACACACACACTCATACACACCGACGGCAGGGTTAACCATGCAAGGCCCTAACCAGTTCATCAGGAGCAGTTGGGGGTTAGGTGTCTTGCTCAAGGACACCTCGACATCTTTGCAAGGAGGAGCCAAGCATCGAACCGGCAACCCACCTGCTCTACCTCCTGAGCCACTGTTACCTTGTTTAACCAGTGAATTGATTCTGAAATTGTATACGTTTTATAATATTGAGTGCCAAATCTTACCCGCGAAGGCACTTCAAGATTTGTCCCATCAGTTTATGTTTTTTTCTTCTTCTTTATGTTCTGCAGAAAAGGCAGCACGATGGCTTACTGGTTAGGGCTGCAAAAGGTCACCCTGTGCTCATGTGAGTTTCCTCCAGCTAAACAGTCCAAAGAAATGCAAAAGAGGTAAAACTATAAAATGCCCATTGGTGAGAAAATTATCTGTCATGTGATGGATCCGTGTCCTACGTCTTCCTGCTATGGACTCAATACCTGCTAAGATAGGATAGCATAGGATAGCCATCCACAACCCTGAGCTGGATAAAACTGCTATAGAGAATGAATGAATTAATCAACAAAGATTAATTCTTGAACTAAATATCAGAAATGCTTAGTAAGAATTACCCACATTTGTCAAACAAACAAACAAATTATTTGGGAAAAAAAAACATTTACTCAGTGACAAACTTTGGTCAGAGTGATATGGAGTACTGGTTATGTTCTCAGCCTCGATTGCATGTTTTCACTTCATGGGTGCAAAATGGGCAATGTTCAGATACACATGTCCACTGTTCAGAGAGACACATCAACACTTAAATATTTACAGGAACAAATGTTCACTGCCACAAAAACACACGAGGTACACGTGCACACACAGAAACCGTTACACTTTCATAGACACAGACAAAAGCAGATAGCTGCAAGCACACTGACACACACACACACACACACACACATATCTGAGCAAAGTTCGAGTGTGCTGTTCTGCCTCGGTGCTGCAGTGTGTTTAACTTTTACTGCCCACATAACCTTCACTGTGTCATTATCGATCTGTGTACATTTGTATGCAAGAGACCAGCAGAAGGGCAGATGTGAAACGCCTGGCTCTAATTCATATCAGCAGGGCAACATGGCAGGTTGATGCTATCATTTTGCAGTCACAAAGTACTACAAAGCCTCCGTACAACTTGAAACCAACAACAGTGTCAATGGTTTACAAACGGCTTACAAGCCACCTGTGAAATAAACTACCTGTTGGCCAACCTCAAATACACACACTGCCGTAAATGCTTGGTGTGGCTGCATTGAGCTTAATTAGTTTGCATATGTATATCACACACATCTCTTTCATCACATTTTAATATGTCTCAGAATTGATGATTATAATTTTCCTTGTGTACGTCATCCAAACCATGGCTGCTGGAGGCTGAAGTCTATCACAGCAGGCACTGGGCAGGAGATAGGGAGAGACCTTGAATACGTAGCCAGTCCATCGCATCACCAACACCAGGACACATGATCGTTCACACTCCCCTTCACGAGGGGCCTGTTGTCTCCGTTTCACCTGCCATGTGTGTTTTTGGACTGTGGAGGAACCTGGAGCACCCAGAAGAAACTGCTGCATCACAAGAAGAAGATGCAAAACCTCCACGCACAAGGGCTGGATTCACACCCACAACCCTCTTAGAGATAGGCGGCAGGGGTGTCTGGGTAGTGTAGTGGTCTATTCTGTTGCCTACCAACACGGGGATCGTCGGTTCGAATCCCCGTGTTACCTCCGGCTTGGTCGTGTGTCCCTACAGACACAATCGGCCGTGTCTGCGGATGGGAAGCCGGATGTGGGTACAAATCCTGGTCGCTGCACTAGCGCCTCCTCTGGTCGTTTGAGGCGCCTGTCCGGGGGGGGGGGAATAGCGTGATCCTCCCACGCGCTACGTCCCCCCGGCGAAACTCCTCACTGTCAGGTGAAAAGAAGCGGCTGGCAACTCCACATGTATGGGAGGAGGCATGTGGTAGCCTGCAGCCCTCCCCGGATCGGCAGAGGGGGTGGAGCAGCGACCGGGGCGGCTTGGAAGAGTGGGGTAATTGGCCAAGTACAATTGGGGTGACAAGGGGGGGAAATAAAAAAAATAAATAAAAGAGAGAATGTTAACTAAGTCACCATGTCCACCAAAATAATTATCAAAAATAATGATCAATTACCTTAAATGGTTGGGGTTAACGGTTATGTTTCAAACGTTTCAGCCATCTTCAACAGATATTCAGTAAGCAGGCAATGCACCTTTATCATCTGAACACAAGATGGCAGATGAGGTCTGACCGTCAAAACTCATGCCTGGGATAAATTCACCTTCTTGCTTTCCCTTAGTATTTATGAGACTATATAACACCCTGATGTTTGGCTTCTTCTTATGTCTAAAAGCGTTCTACAAGTTTCTAGGATGGAGGTGTCTTTACTCTATTTGACAGGTCCCCTTGTGTCTTGAGTGCTTTCCTTGATGTACTGTTTTAACCAAGCGCCTCATTTAACAGACGTGTAACAAATTGCTTCTGAAGTGGATTTTGACACCGAACATCATATGGCGTTAACACAGTCACAAAGACATTTCAAAGGATTTTTCAAGCTTTACTCAGACATGCCGGGGTCAGAGAGAATAACAACTTACCAACAACTGACAAACACCCATGCAACTTTAAACTACATACTACATCTGTCCATCCATTATCCGAACCACTTATCCTGCTCTCAGGGTCGCGGGGATGCTGGAGCCTATCCCAGCAGTCATTGGGCAGCAGGGGAGACACCCTGGACAGGCCGCCAGGCCATCACACAGCCCAACACACACACACACACATTCGGGGAGACACGGGGAGAACATGCAAACTCCGCACAGAGGACGACCCGGGAAAACCCCCAAGGTTGGACTACCCTGGGGCTCGAACCCAGGACCTTCTTGCTGTGAGGCGACCACGCTAACCACTGCGCCGACTAAACTACGTACATGCACAAGCAAGTTCACATGTGTATACATACAGGATAATGTATGCCTAAAAGCACACACAAACATGTGAAGACACACACACACAAATGCAGATGCATACAGGTGCATACGCATTCCAAATCATGTGCACGTGCACGTGCACACCCAGGTAAAGTTGCATGCTGGTGCATGCACATGATGAAATGCGTGAATGTAGAGAAAGAGCCAGAGCAGAAAATGAAACGTGGCCACATAAAACCAAACAAAAACTTTCCTCATGGCTTGCGAGATCAGTGGCGTCGGTCTAAACCAGAAACAATGGGCTCCACACGAGATTACAGGGGAGGTCTTAAAACAACATAATTTTGTGTTGTTCTCAGATGAGATTTTAGTCATATGGCAGCTGTATTGTGACTGCTCCACTTTGAGAGCTGTTAAACTGCTCTAATAGGGCTTATGTAATTTAGGAAAGCTGACTTGGACAGGATCATTTTGGGGCTTTAATGGATCAGTTAGCATGCAAGGATTAAGCTGCTTCAGTATTGCTGTATAGTTTTTCTTTTGTTTGTGGCCCGGGCCCGTCCCGATAGAGACGCGAGACCCGAGTCTAGAGAGAAAAGGTTTCTGCTCGAACCCGATCATATTCAACACCTGTTTGCTTATAACTCTCATAACATCAGGCACGACATAAACTTCCAACTATTTTACCGAACGGGAAATTAACTAAGAGTCTTGTTGACAGAATTATGAAACTCAGACTTTGTTTAAGATAAGGTCACAGTGACTCCTGACTCATTATTCTCCACAGTTTAGGTGATGATTTACCTCCCAAATGGCCCCATGGTATATAAAACATGCGCTTTAATCTTCAAATTAAATTATATCAGTTTGAAAATAACTCAGATATTTTGTACATTAAGTCTTCTTTGCCTGTGTCTGTTACTCTGATGTAGACGGGATAAGGTAAGTGAGGATATTGTCTTGCCGGGATTTGATAAAACATTAACATTAGAATATGACATTAACAAAGCTGTGCAGTATTGCTGCCTTTGGCTCAGTTTATATATATATATATATATATATATATACATTGTCTGAACAATGTGGGGCAAGTTCACACACACAGGCATACACATTAATGCACAGGTGGAAGTACATGTGCATGCACCAAAAATAATATGAAAGAAGAAAGCCATTTTGTTTTGTCGTTGTAGTTTCTTACAGCAAATTTGTCTTCTGCATTCAACCCATCCTATTGCATAGGAGCAGTGGGCAGCTGCAGCGCCCGGGGACCAACTCCAGTTCTTCTTTCCATTGCCTTGCTCAGGGGCACAGGCAGGAGTATTGGGGAGAACATGCGAACTCCACACAGAGAAGACCTGGGACGACTTGGGGTTCGAAGCCAGGACCTTCTTGCTGTGAGGTAACAGTGCTAACCATTGGGCCACCGTGCCGCCCCTCCTGTATGCACCTGTACTTTAGGGCAGTATTGGGGAAAATGGATAAAAAAAAGTCCCGCGAGGCTTTAAGAGTTCTGGTTTGAAGTCCCCGATCAAACATAATGCACACATCATGCCATAAAGAGTCCAAAAGGACGTAACTCAGCACTGCTGTACTATGATATTCATTTACCCACTTGCAGTATTTTGGGGGTGGATTGCCTTGCTCAGAAACACATCAGTTGTAAGAGTGCAACGTTCACAACTCTTTAAAACTGAGACGATCATGAGGCGCGTCTCAAAGGGAGCTTCATATTTTATGGAAGGATGCCATCCGGTGGTTCTTTACAGTACATGTGAGACGCTCACCACACAGACACGCAGTACTGTGTGTACAGCACAGAAAACCACAGCGCCACACACGACAGAGGGCAAAACTACAGGAAATATTTTTAGAAAATATCTATAACTTTTTTATGACGATAATGGTTTTATGAAACTCCCAAGTCATCTCTTGTTCCTCTTTTTCTGTGATAAAAAAAGAGTATTTTTCCATTTTGTTTTGGTTGGAGAGCCTTCCAGAAGCTGAACAAATGTGGTTGTAATCTTAGCACCAAGTCACACTGACCAGCTTTATCGGGAAGGCCTTGGATGTTTTTCCACATACAGTAGCTTGGCCAAGTAACCACCACATCACAACACCCGTCTTCCTCACCCCTCTGCCTCGCCTATCTTCCTCAATCTTCATCTCTGTCGCAGCTCAGCTCTGCTGTTTGAGGGTCCAGTAACCTTAAACCGCACAACTGGTTTCTCTTTTGGTCCCCCAGTCTGACCACGACTAATTCTTACCTTTTGGAGCTCACAGCCGGATTTCCTGCTGGTTTATATCAGATCTTTTACAGGTCAGCTGTGAAAGAAAAGAAGGATGCTACCCTTCAGAGAAGCACAAATGTTGTATTAGGTATATCCCCTTTTTACTTCTGTGAAGACGAGGGCTGTGGAGTGTGAAGTATGCAACTGAGTTACACAGTCCCGTCAATTTTCTCACTTTGTTTTACAAAATATAGTCCAGTAGGCTATCATGAAAATGCCAAAAGTCGGGTGTCCGGATAGCGTAATGGTCTATTCTGTTGCCTACCAACACGGAGATTGCCGGTTCGAATCCCCGTGTTACCTCCGGCTTGGTCAGGCGTCCCTACAGGCACAATTGGCCATGTCTGCGGGTGGGAAGCCGGATGTGGGTATGTGTCCTGGTCGCTGCACTAGCGCCTCCTCTGGTCGGTCGGGCGCCTGTTCAAGAGGAGGGGGTGGGGGGGAAAGTGTGAGCCTTCCAAACGCTACGTCCCCCTGGCGAAACTCCTCCCTGTCAGGTGAAAAGAAAGCGGCTGGCGACTCCACATGTATCAGAAGAGGCATGTGGTAGTCTGCAGCCCTCCCCGGATCGGCAGAGGGGATGGAGCAGCGACCAGGACGGCCTGAAAAATAGGGTAATTGGCCAAGTACAATTGGGGAGGAAAAAGGGGGGGAAATCCAAAAGAAAAGAAAATGCCAGAAGTATAGGGTATTGATAACACTGTGTGTAGTATTTTGGTACCCTAGACCTGAGATAGTACTATTCCTACTAGTGATCTACAGATCTAGAACGGGGTTATCTGGTAAGTGTAGCCTCTTTACTTAAGGAAGGCTTTTGGGGCCTAAGAGGTCATGGAAAAGACGCATAAGTTATAATATTTTAATGAAACTTATCAATTATAAATTTACCTTCTTCAATATTTAGTCTGAAACTGAGTGGAACGGATTTTTTTTTTTTACTTAACGCCCCCCCCACCCCGAAGCACCTGAAAGAGCACAGGAAATTCCAGAGATCTCAGAGATAAAATGAACTCTTTCAAGCAAGAGCAAGATTCCCCAGGTTAAAAGGCATTTTCATCCCTTCTTTAATCAGGGTTTTCATTGGTAAGGCCCCCTGGAGCTCGTCTGTAGTGCTAAAGAGCCTACATCTGTAACAGCTACAGCCGTGGCGTGTCCTCTGAGCTATCTGTACTATAGTCCACGATCCAGCACCATCAAGGATTTTGCACATTGTCCTTCCAGTTTTATGGTTATTTGCGAGTTTATTATTACAGGTCAGCTTCAATTCACGAGGCAATAATTAAAGGGTGATCCTTCACCATTCTTTGTTGGCCTTATGCTGCCCAGCAGTGCTCCGGGTGTGGCTGGCTGTGTCAAGGCCGCCTCACGTCGTGCACGGCCTTGGCAGTCGAGCTCATATAGAATGACCAGGGCCATGTGACATATTTGGTGACCATTTCTGACTGTGCGCTAATGATCAACTAGCACGCAAGCAGGTCGTTAGCCAGCCAAATTAGCAGGTTGCATGCGAAGGACTTGGGATTGGGCCAGACCACAAAATAGTTGGGTCATTTTCATCCTTCCCCTCCCTCTCCCTGGCAGCGCTGCGGGAGAGAGGCGAAAGCGCAGATAATCTCATTAGTAAAACATAACTTTTGTCAGAGCTTTAGTCTAAACCCTTACCGAACATTTACACAGTGGCTTATACTAATGCCACTGCAGAGCGCCACGGCGGGTTTTCCTTCATTGCTATGTGCAAAAAAAAAAGAAAAAAATCTCATGATTATATCCTGATCTGGTAATGTTTACCTTCTGCTTAAACATGTTTACATCGCATTACGTTTAACAGTATGGATTTTAACTTGCGGTTCAGTGTCACTGCCCACTTATCCGCCCCAGCTCGCTGAGCTGATGCTTTGCCCTGTTGTACCATCTGGGTTGAACCTTGACCCCCACCCTGGTGTGAAGGAGTGGATGATTTGGAAAGCAGTAATAAGGATCATCTACCATATGGGCTTAAAACCACAACAATCTTGACCCGTGTGGTAATTAAGAAAGCGTTCATCACCGAAGCGCCGCCCTTCGGTCGCAGTCGCATCGAGGACTGTTTGACCATGTGTGGGAGGACAACTCGTGCAAATGTCGGCGTGAACGACTTGGACACTTGCTGCAATGGTGATGGTGGAAGATTTAACGAAAGCACGGTCCACACCATCTCAGCAGTGCATGCTTTAGAGGTTTTATTCGAAGCAGCACTCATCTCTGAAGGCTAAGCATATCCCAGTTCTAGACCTTATATCCAGCCCTAATTGTATTTGACATTTATAAGTGTGGAATGTGCTAGTCCAAAGCTGATACAAATCTGGGTGGTCTAGACTCTAGAGAGCTGCTAGTTGCAATAGAAAAACCAGGGAATAATCCTCTTAATAAAGTGGTTGTGACTCTTTGAGGTTTTGGGCACTGACTAAATGGGGCCACCCGTGGTCCCGTGACAAAAACCGGCGGAGACACAGTACCACTTTCCGAACGGCAGGTGGCGCTGCTGTCTTCTCGCTCATCCCGATGTCGCCGCAGCCATTTTTATGTTCTGTCCATTTTCATTTGCGTGATCATGCGTGACAATGATTCTCCTCATTGTGCAATATCTTCAGCTACGTTTTAATAAAACCACTCTGATCTTTGAAAGCATACAGATCCTTTAATGCCCAACAGGTGAAGGTGTGAGAACATGCGGTTCTTCAGCTGCATTGATAGTTTGACCTAATGGATCTCCCCCAGGTGTACAGTAAATGCAGTAGGGCTGTGGAATGAGTATATTGACCTTAAGCCTGACCGATCTATATGTAGCTGTGAATACAGCTTCCGTGTAGCACAGATACTGTTGGCTATTTACTGCATGTCTTTCCTATTGATTCGGTTATCCCTTAGTGGAATTCAACGAAGCCTACTTTTCTAACCTTGAAACTAACGAGCTACAGCCATCACCACCACTACTGTTGTGTGTGGGTTCTTCATCTGATTACCATTTGGTAATCCATCACCTTCAACCCCCCAGGACAGCATAGGGAGTATTTCCAAAGGTTTGATGGGACAGCAGAATTCCTTGACATCACCTTAAAGAGCGCAACACTAATTGTAGTCCTCAGCAGTCATCCCCTTTGACATCAGTGATCCATATCTGGCCAAGGGTATGTTTCGCAAATAACCCATTTTTTGAGCTCTGACGGCCAAAAAAACCCCAAAAAAACAAAACAACTTTGCATCTGGGAAGCTTCACCCTGGTATTTATTTTACGTCAGGAAACTTTGTGACCTGTGGTCTTCTGAGGAGGTGAGTCATCCAGTGCAAGAGTGGATATGCTCAGTTCATGTGACGATGTAGACCAAGCAATGGCATCTACAAGGTAGAAAATCTGCTATATTTCCTGTGCGATGAGCATAAAGAATTTACCTACATGTGTGATTCAGCCCTATTACACATTCTGCCCATAGAGGGCCCACTTGATTTTTGTTCTACTTTATTTCAACTCTCGTGCTCGGATGATGGACTGCACTCCTAACAATGTAGGCAAAGATGTCTGCAGAAAAGGTAGCTTTCATCTTCTGGAGGATACGGCGTCATTCTGTGAGGTGTACACGCAGTTCCATTCCTCCGTAGTGTACGATGTTCAGCCGGTCTTGACATTGCCAGTAGTCATTTCATTTTTAATTATAATGCACACGATGGGAGTCTATCCAAGACATTCCAGATGTTGGCTGGGCTGTATGAGCCGAGCAGGTCTCCTCAGTTCTCATGTTGATTGACAATCCAGTGAGAAAAGCTGAAGTATAAGCCGCTGCTATTGCTCTATTCCCCACAGTGTCGAATGGAAAGGGGATACATTTCACAGGCGTAGCTTGTTGTGTTTGGGGTGAGACGCGATGTAACTCTTGAGGACGGGTCAAAGGTCACATCGCTACCAGACATCACTCGGCATTGACTTACTGACTTATTGCTTGTTTTTTTTGTTCTTGCTTGTTTGTTTTTTTTGTTTTTGTTTTTTTTATAAAAATGGACATTTCTACATTCCATTTTATTTTATTTTATTTTTTTGGCTTTATATGCCTCACACACTGCGTGTTGAGTCATTTTACTACCTGGTCATAATTCAACTCTGTAAACCTTGAGTATAAAGGCTTCCCCCAAACAAAACGTAAAAACGAACGGCCACCAGCTGCAGTGGCTTCTTCGGGTCGACGGAGGGGAGCTGCTGGAAACCTCCTGCAGATTTGATAGCATGGGCGGCTGGTGACACCTCATAATCGGAGAGCCCGGGGCACCCGGTGAGCCCCCCTGGAGACGGAGGGATCAAGGAAGGGGAGCGGGATAGAGAGAAACAGAGCGGGGTCTTACCTTAAAAGGCAGAATGCCGAGGGCGGTTGGCCATAAGAGCTGGAATGTATTCGTCTGACCTGAGCGCTGTGTGCTCTCCTCGACTCCCCTCTGCACGGCTGGGTAACTGTGTGCAGGTAGAAGGATAGCAGCCATGCTGTTGGGTTTGGAGATGAGCTTGAGAATGCCCTAAATGGAATTAAATATGATAGCTGAGTTGGTGCAGTCAATGTTATGGGATTCAGAAGAATAAAAAGAATAAATAAAAAAGAAAAACGCAGATGTATTTATTAGTATGACTTGCATAGCTCCATCTAGACACATGCCAATGAATCAAAGAAACGAGGGTACATAATGTCATCAAGACACAAGTGTCTGACTTTATGGGGTGTGTGACAGCGGGACGGGTGGGTTTCTCAGGTATCCGGTGAACGACTATTTCAGACAAAAACCCTTTTATTGCTCATAAAGTGTCAAAGTTCAGTAATATTGTGTGAATAGACACGATCGTTCCCCGCTTTCGTTGTCCGTCTCTTGCTATGTCTGGAATTATTGATCGATACATAGATATTGTGCGTACCGCACTGCTGTGATTGTTTCCTGTAGTACGCTGCCTGGAGAATGCCACTTTTCCAGCCCCTTGAGGGTTTTTAGGCAATTCTCCTTCACATTTTCTTTCCAATTATATATATTGTATATTTAAAATGTTTCATATGTGTAAACAAACAAGCAAACAAACAAACAAGTGTTGCAGGTCAAGGGTACATCTCTCAATATCACAGAATTAGAGTGTTTGTCTCTGGTTTTTGGCATGGCAGGGCAAGTTTACTTGTACAGCATCTTATCATCACAGGGGTCATTCAAGGTGCTTTACAGGCAAAATAAAAGCATAAAATAAGATAAATAAAAGTACAGACAAATTTTTATAAAAGCACAGACAAGTTTAAAACTGAGTTAGTAAAATAAATAAGTACCATTAAAACTGATTAATTAAAAAAATCAGAGCAGATATATAAAATAGCAACCAATAAATCAATTAAAATTAGAATTTAAAAAATCAGATAACATAGACAAAGAGTAAGTCACAGTCATTTAAAAGGGTCCTTGTGTCTAAAGTACATTAGCAAAAGTAAAATGCAACACAAAAAACAACTAAATTATCGAAGAAAAAGATGCCAAAGGCTATTTCTTTTTCTTTTTTTTTCCAGTTCAAATTCTTCAGCATGTCCTGTGTGCTGCCTATGAAAGAGATACCATCTCCCCGCCCGGCCTTGCAGGACACCACCAGGGCCACGTGATGAGCTGGTGTCTCTCACACGGGGTCCCTGAGATGGTACGGTGGTTATCCCGTCTGGGCGACTGAAGTGTTGTTGCACTTGCAAAAGGAAAAGAGGGCAAGTGATGTCACCCGCATCTATAAAGAGAGATGCCCCAAAGTCCCGCGACCCTCCCTCTGCTTGGCATTGAAGGAATTCTCAGGGGGCTGTTTGGCGGAAATGTAGCAAAGAGCAAATATATAAATACCTCCGGTTATGTGTTTATATAGACTTTAGACGCGAACCGAACACCCTTCTGCGTTCGTTGCTGGCCTGGATGAGGCACATGCCATTTGAAATGGGACAAAATATAGACAAGGACGATATTAGAAGGACTCACATGAACTGAGCCGTTGCTTTCATCTGTACTGTCTCCCTTAAAAGGGCAGCTCAGATGCAGGACCCACGCATATATTACTTTCACATTCAGCTGGATTGAGTCAAAGTCACATTATTCCAGGGAAGAAATGAGTGTGTGAATAAATTATGAATAATTCATGGATTGTTTGAAGTGTGGGGGAGCTGTCATAAATTAAGCCGATTAGAATGGCAAGCACAGACGCCGTGCATGGCCCAAGTCTCCAAGACTTCACCCAGGATAATTCCCAGAGCTGACAGAAAAACAAATGCTGTGACTGCAGCCTGAACATCTTAAAAAAGTGACACGAGGGAGTACAGTATGTGAAGTTGAGGTCAAATTTATTTCTTGTCATACACCTTCTGCTTATCTTCCGCTTCCGGTGTGGGAAGATGGCGGCACGAACTCACGTTTGCAGTGGCCTCACCCAGTACCGCTGTGGGAAGATGGCCACACCCAGTGCCGTCCATGCAGTGTCTTTGTCAGCATCTGGGTTTGTGTCTTCGTCTGATGGCTGGGGGAGCATGGTCTGCTGTGTACTGTGGGCTTGGAGACCGCAGCCCTGCCTGGAGCTGTGCCTGAAGAGGAAACACCGAGGGTGTTCTGACAGGACGCAGAAGCGGGGCAGGCTAAGCTAACTGTTAGCCCATGCAGACCGGCAGCTCCAATAACACAGAGGGTGGTCTGGCAGCAGCCTCTCTGGGCGTTGACTGTGTTTTTGGTGTCATCGTGTGGAGTGCGGGGAGGTATGTCGAAGGTGTCTGGCTGGGAGAGCTGGCATTGGATCAGCTGGGGGAGCCTGGTCTGCTGGATCCAGTGGGCCCAAGGACCATGGCCTTGCCTGGAGCTGCACCTGAAGAGGAAACACTGAGGGCAGTCTGATAAGATGCGGAAGCAGGGCAGGCTAAGCTAACTGCTAGCCCGGCGACAGTTCTGACAGTCATCCTGGCTGGCGTTCGCTCTCTTGAAGATTTTTTTTTTTCTTCTTCTGGATTTGTTGGATATGTGTTTTTGTAGTTTTACAGTTGTTTTTTTTTGTCGTTTAGATATGTGTTCTTGTAGGTTTTGGATATGTTTTTGTCTCTGTGTTGCACTGCTGTGGGCTGGGGGAAACAAGATTTATGTTCCTGATTCCTAATTCACGGGTCGAAAGTATGTGATGAACGAAGGGAGGTGGTGAAAATCAACAGCTGTCGTGAATAGGTGTGGGTGCAGGATACCAGGTGTAGTATGTATCAGCTGATGACCCTTCCCATTTCCCATGCACTCTTTCTGGAAATGAACCCCACTCCTTGAAAAAAAAAACAAACAGCTGAACAGGACGCAGAGAATTGCAAAATCAGTGTGGGAGACTTCCTTGTGCTTTGTACAAATGTTTGCCTTCTGCACTTTAATTGTGGCTTACACATCACTAAAGTTTAATCTGTCACTTTGGTTTTAGCCTCCATTTATCATAGAATTAAAGGAAAACTGTATTTTTTTTTAACCTAAGGCCTATTTTACTATTGTTTGAAGTCAACTGCGTGATGGGTTGCAGAATCATTAGAACTGAGTCGGTATTGAGCAAGCTCATGTGAGCTGACTGCTACACACTCAGATGCAATGTAATCCTCAGGGGCAAGAGCGCTCGTCAAATATCGTCCCCTAAAAGAACTCCTTTTTGGTACAAACAGACTCATAATATTATGAGAGAAGTCTTAAAAGCCTTAGCTTATCAATCATGGAGTTATATAGATGTCAACCATTTCTAACTTGGAGAAGATGTCCTGCGAGGAGTGAGTTGTTGCAGGAAGACAACATGGGGATTTATTTTCCATAAGGTGTTTTCAGACAGTATACAAAATATAAGCCTGTTAATTAAAAAAAAGAGCTCTTTTAATAGATGCTATTTGGAGAGAAAGATTGCCCCAAAAGACTACAATGCAGTTTGGTATGGGGTGGCGAATTGTTGCTGTTAATTTCAGCATGCGCCACTTTCCAATCGGTGCCCCATAGTTTGGTGTGGCTGACGCAAACTCGTGCAATACTGAATCAACTGAAAGGATTCTGTTGGCCTTCGCTCGGGTTGACTCCCAATGATGGCAAAATAGGGCTTAGATTAAAAAAATAACCAGATTTAAAAAAATGCTTTAATTTTATCAGTTACTCTTGAGGTACAAATGGGTCTCCTATCTATGTAACTGACCTTGTGTGCAGGCTAAGATTGTTTTGTTCCTCCTCTTTGTACTGAAGTCTCCGCTCAAGTCTGAAACTCCCTGTGCTTTTTGCCACTGGGGCCTCTGGACTGTGGAGTAGCCTGTCTGGAAAGCTCAGGCTAGCCTATTTCATTCTCATACTTAACATTTTTGTTTCTGTTTTTGACTTAATTGTTAATGTTAGCTTAACATGTTTTCCACATTTATTGTTTTCCTTCTTTATTGGTGAAACGGTGTCCTCTTTAAAGTCACTAGGAGCAACTTTTCTTTATGAAGTGGCTAACTTTTAGACAACCTCTGCCCACTTTGCACCAATGGGGCGAGTTCACATACCCAACACTTGTCAGTCATCTTAATGAGCTGAAACAGCAGCTAGCCCCTGTGGTGGGGGTAAGTGAAATCCTCACCACAGGCATGTTTACACAGGGTTTGAAAGACAGAAAAACTGTCCTTATGTAGGTTTATTCTGCTTTTCATCAGATATTGTTTGACCATCATCGGTTAGGCATGTTAAAGACATGATAACACAAACATGAAGTTGAAACCAAACAGCTGTAGATAAGGAGATGTTTGCAAACAGCGACTGCTTCCCATCTGCTAAAGTGACTGCAACTGCTGCCATGAACTAATCCATCTAACAATAATATATCCTTGATAATCCTTAACTCTGTGGGCCTTGCTGGACTGGTAATCTGGCATACCGTGCATTTTCCCGGTGGGTCGGCCCAGTTTGGGGCCGATATAATTTAAAATTTTAATATTAAAAAAAAAAGGAGAAGGGAAAATACAGAGGCACTGCCTGCGTATCGCCATTTCTTCGGTGCTCAGCTTTAGGTGAAAAAACAGCTGAGGAGGTAGCGTTCAGTTGCGGTATAAAACAGGTTTTTCTAAGGTTTTGAATCACTGCAACGACGAGGTCCTTGAGCATACTGTCATAACTGTGCACAAAAATGATTAGGCTGACAGGCCCAGTTGTATGGGAGATTAGTAGCGGACAGATAGGCTACTCTCAAACATGGACAGAAAAAACAAGTGTTTTTCCTGCCATTGCAAGACTTTTGCACAGAGCCCAAGTCGACTGAACGCGAACTATAGGGAAAAAAAAGTTTTTAATGTGCAGCACTCAAGCTAAAAAAAAATCTGCCCAATAAAAAGGCTCCGCCTGTCAGGCTGTGGATGCACAGCCTGACAGGCGGACCCTCGCATGAACGCGACCAAGTCTACTATAAAAAAGAAAAGGTTTACTATGCGACCATTTTGGTCTAGCCATAGCTTTCATAATATTGTAACGACCACGGATGACTAGACTCGCTAGCCCTTGGCTAACGGGTCGGACCCTTTAGCCGACTGGTTAGCGCCCGGGTTCGCGTCCCGGCTGCGGCGGTGCCCGGCTGCCCCACGATAAAGCTGGGTAAACCGTTAACGCTTATGCATGCGCGACTCACATCTATGGTTCACTCGGATTGGGCAGCGACAGTAATATTGTAACGTGCATGGATAACAAGACACGCTGGCCGCTGGCTAGCGGGTCTGACCCTTAAGTCGAGCGGTTAGCGATGTCTCCTGCGGTGCGGGCGATACGGGTTCGCTTCCCGGCCGCGGCAGTTCCTGTGGTTGCGTTGTCCCCCGAATTCGCTACAATCTGCAGCACTTCCTGTTTTGACTGCGCCCTAGAGCAGTGTTTCTCAACCAGGGGTCCACGGACCCCTAGTGGTCCGTGGTGTAATTGCAAGGGGTCCGTGAAAATAAAATACCTTTAAAAAAAAGATCCTATGACATTTATAGAAATAGGATTATTTTACTCAAATGTGACTGAGACCTTTATCTACCTAAACTATAAAGGGTAACAGGACTTTTTTCTCTTATTACATCTGTTTCACAAGTGCAATTTATTGTATTTTAATAAGAGATCTCGCTCCCGTTTGCATTGTTAAAAGTTACTGCATAAAAATTCTGTTGTTACATATATCTGAAAGTTACTGAATACATATTCTGTGTTGTTACATATATCTGAAAGTTACTGCATAAGAATTCTGTTTTGTTAACTATATCTAAGTTACAACTGAAAGCTCTCATTTTTGCCCCAAAGAGTGAATAAATGCTATAATGCAATTTAAAATGCAGTTTCTACTGTTTCTATCAAATTGCAACCCCCGTCCCCCAAGATCAGGTATAGGGGTCCTCAGGGTAGATCAAAAACACGCAGGGGGTCCAGGACCCTAAAAAGGTTGAGAACCACTGCCCTAGAGGAAGTTGTTCCTTCATAACTTCTGCATTTTTTGGACGATCAAAATTCTTTTAGTAACTTGATCCTGTCGCTGCCCGATCCGAGTCAACTGTAGATGTGAGTCGCGCATGCGCATGATTGACTTAGATCGGGCAACGACAGAGCGCGGCGTTGGTCGAGCGAGCTAAGGAGTGAATGAAGAGAGGGAGTGGCGATGACGAGAACAAACGTTATTTCAAAGGGTTTGAATCACCGCAACCACAGGACGTTCTTCATCATACACTTATAATTGTGCACAAAATCTTAGGCTGACAGGTCCAGTAGTTTGTGGGATTAGCCGCGAAGAAACACACACACACACACACAGCGGCTACCCGCCTAGCGAGGATAATTATTAGGCTAAGGGTTCCCTTAATAAAGATGTTGTATAAAGATAATGAAGAAGGCTGTATAATAGTCTGTATAATAGGTTGCAGATGTAGCTCGGCGGTGCTAAAATGTATGCCTGCTTATGTATTAACCCAGTACAGGGGAAAATAGTTTTCATTTACAACACGCAACAAAGTTGTCCTATGTTTGTTTTCAGGTATGTGGTAATTATGATGTATATATACATCCAGTGAGTCAAGTAAATTCTTTATGAGCCAGTACAAGCCTGTTTCATGCCATAAGCAATCATCAGCTGTCAATATGTGTGTGTGTGTGTTTGTGGGGGGTATGGTGCTGTTATTACTGCCTGAATAATACAGTACATGTATTTAAGGTGACCGCAATGATGGTGAACTGGTGGGTGGTGTCCGACCGATTGTGGGGTGCTGGTCTTGGCCAAAAATGCCAGGCCGATTTTGTTTTAGTCCCAGTCCAGGTCCAGCCCTGTCTGTGGGATAATCTATCACTGTTAACTTGCTACGTGGAAAGTGCGTCAAACTGGCTAGCATCCTATCCAGCCATGCACGAGCCAGCTCTGCGTTGCTTCTCGTTCCTTTCATTTGCTTCCAGGCACCGCTGTGGAAAAGCAACAACAGCTCTTACCCCAGCGTTCTTCAAAAAGACAGCCACATAATAGCTGTGTCATGTGTCATTTCTACTTAGAATATTCTGCACTTTTTAAGGACAGAGCGATTGGCAAATTGGATCCAGAAGTCCAATTCATTTTGCTGTAAACGAATAAAGGATTTTTGCTCCCTCTGCCATTGAAGTTCTAAACTCACTGAACCTCTAAACTTTCGTGTTAATGTGTATTTGCCTGTTGCCTGTTCCTGTGGTATGTATAGTATGTGTACGTACATTTACTGTGTGTGAGGCTCAGTACGAAAGGTGAAAACAAATCTCCTGTTGTGGGATGGTGAAGCATCGATCTATCATAACTGAAATAAATGGATTGCACTGAAGGACGCGAGTTTCCATCGTCATTTCAGAGGTTTATGCCAGTGTTTACCCCAGTTTTCAACAGGCCTCATCTGTCACACATTTTGCTGCACTTTCTTTGCATACTGTTCTCCACTTTGCTCTTGTTGCTGTTACTTGCATATGTTGTGCTGTAGCAACACCGGCCTCCCCCAGAATGCATGCACACATATATATATATATCGTCCAAAACATCCCACAAATCAATGAAATGCAGGCTCCGAGCACATGGACGGATTTATGCATGTACACACCGGGTAGCAGACAGGCAAACACTGTCAAAACATGGCTAAAAAAACGTTTATTAATTTGTTATTTCAACCCGAAAATATTGCGTGTGGCAGCTGTAAATGGTGTCTGTTTCTCATCTTGCGAAGACATCCCCCAGCCTCTGAAGTGACATTGTTCTAGTCCCTCTCTCGAGCGGTCACGTGACTCCGATACAAATCTAGCTCACTATGGTTACAGTCGGCCAAACAACAGTCAACAGCGCTGCGGACCCGAGGTATCCATTGTCTGCGAAGGCGAGCTGCATGTGAGCGAGCTCGTATCTGCACTGCATCAACCCCTTCTCCCGTTTTATTTATCCGTCTCAGAATATAAATGCCCACCACACTCCCCTTTTGTTTGCGGATGTAGGTGAGCTCTGGTTTTCATGCTGTTAAATCACTACTGTACGTCTGGGGAACATTTGATTCCACTCGTCATGCTTAGTATCCCCAAAGAAATGCTGCCCCCCGAACAATCCCCCTGCCTAGGCCCTATACTTATCCAAATTATGGCATTAAATTACGGATCATTATGCATTTCCACAATGAATGATATCTCAGCCCGAGCTGAAAAATAATAAAAATCAATCATAATATTTCTTATACAAGCCCTTGCTCACATCTCAGACATTCACTCTTGTCCGGTCTGTTTGGTGGGTGGAAACTACTACAGCTGTGTTTGGACTTCTGTTTAAGAGTCGGACAGAGGAGGAAGACAAGAGGAGCTTTATCCTGCAGGCCCCATCACTGACTCCGCTGTCTCCTTCTAGGGCCAGAGAGCAGGGAAATGTCTTATTAAAGTTTCCCTCCGATCCGCGTGACCCGGCTCAGGTCCCGCTATGTGGGGCGCCTTCACTAACACCTCTATATGAAAGACAGAGTGCACATTATTCGGCTCTCTTGTGGAGCTGGGATGGAAAATTTTGCTGTGTCTGAGTTCTGCTTTCTTTGGCACCGGTGGCCCAAAATGGACCAGAGCTTATTCATCTGTGAACTGACAGCCTCACCTTAGCCCAGGAAACTAAAAGGGTTGGCTCCCCCGTCTTACCGATGTTTGACTTTTCGGAGAACGCTTGCAACATGTTTTCGAGTCGTTTGAAAAAACAACGGCAAAAAACAAATATAGCCGCTGGAGGAGCAATTTCTTCCATTATATTTCCTGACTCTGGTAGGGGTTAGTCTGGTAGAATCCTCCAGGATATGCTAAAAGTAAACAGGCTTTTTACACTTGTCTATCTTTTTTCTTGCATTTGTCACCAAAGGGTGTTTTGTTTTGTTTTTTAATACAAAACACCTCACGAACCTGGCTTCTAAAAACTCACTCACACTGACATTTAGTCGCATGTTTAGCTGTACCGTCTGCATACATTCGGGGGTTGTTGCGACCCTTCCAACTATGTTTGTGAGTGAGTGCATCAACTACAAATGTATTAGGTCATTACACATTTTATGTTTTTCAATGAACATTATAATCCTCACTGGTGAGAAAATTCCAAAACACATTTTTTTCTGCACCTCCATCAATATTCTCTTAGCCTCCTCCTCGTATTCTGTTGCTCGGCAATTGTCCATGTGGTTTCATTCGAGATACATGATATATGGCGTATATAGATGTAGGAGTTGATGGCAGCGTGAACTCATGTTTGCAGCGGCCTCACCCGCTGTGGGAAGGTGGCGGCGCGAACTTAACGTTTGTGGCGGCCTCACCCAGTACCATTCATGCAGTGTCTTTGTTCACGTCTGCGTCTAAGTTTGTGTCTTTGTTTGATGGCTGGGAGAGCTGGCACTGGATCGGCTGGGGGAGCTTGGTCTGCCGTATCCGGTGGGCCCAAGAACCACGGCCCTGCCCGGAGCTGCGCCCGAAGAAGAAGCCCCGAGAGCGGTCTGACAGGACACAGAAGCGGGGCAGGCTAAGCTAACTGCTAGCCCATGCAGACCGGCAGTTCCGACAGTCATCCTGGCTGGCGTTCGCTCTCTTGGACAGTGAATTTTTTGGGGGGGGCGGGGTATATGTGTTTTTGTAGTTTTGTAGTTTTTGTAGTTTGGATATATGTGTTCTTGTATGTTGGATATGTGTTTGTGTCTTTGTGTTGCACTGCTGTGGGTAGGGGGAAATGACATTTCATTTCATTTCATGTACACAAGTGAAACGAAATGACAAAGATGTTCCTGATTCCTAATAATCCCCTACCGTCCCACAATAGTTGTGCTTGGCATCTTTGTTAAGGGTGTTCTTGTTTTCCTTGCATTTCATGCTTAAGGGTTATTTAAAGTGTTGAAATTAAATTTCTCAAGCAAGCAACTGGTCACTAAAATAACGGGGTACCAGATTCCGTAAAACATCCCTGACTGGAGGACACAACGCTCTGGTGTCATTTGCAACAATCATCCACCATCTCGGTACCAAGCACCCTTGTGCATCTTGATCTGCAGAGGAAAGATTATTATTAAGGTTAAAATTAGGAGTGATTCATCACACTAGGAAGGACAACACTGCAAATGAAAAAGCAACATCAATTTCAGATCTAATTTATTATCAGGCGAGTCAGAGACAGAAGCAGTATACTGGTTTACGGGGAGTCTGTGGGTGTATGTCATACCTGATTATATTGCCGTACATCATTTTTATGGGGTTGACTTTTTGGATTTACGACGATTGGCTCTAACATTTCTTCAGGTCACACTGATGCTTTTGTAATAGAAAACACTCCAAAACTTTATTTGTACCTTCTTTCTCCGGTACTTTCTGTTCTGCCCTTGGGGGGTCCCGAGAAAGACTAAACGAGAGAGGACGGTCAGGAGCCGCCAGTGGTCGATGCATAACTGAGGTTTCGCAACTCAGAGTCGAACCCGAAGAGATTTGTTATGTAGATTTGGCAAATAAAAGTTATGCAAACAGAAAGCTTACATCATTGCGTAACATAAAGCCAAGCAAAAATAACTATTTTCTCACCCAAACATTTTACGTGTAGCACTAATCCCTTAGTTGGGGAATGTAGGAGAGGGGTGTTCAGAATTTAACAAATGTTGAGTATTTGTACCTGATTTCATATAAAACTGATTTTTCCTAGTATTTTGATTCAGAAGGGTTTGGCCTCTCTTTGGCATCTCCGTAATACTTTTGATATGTTACACAACACACTATACTGCCTTTGGTCACGACATGTTCTGTAAACAGTACAGATTTCGCTACGGGTCCACGCCTGTCAGAGAAGACTGTCATCAAGTCAATGATGTACTATTGCAGGTGTAAACATAGTAATTACCCGGACTACAAACAGCCTTATTTCTCAGTTATGCATATACAAAGTCTTTAGCACTAACGCAGGCATTTTTCAATTGCTAGGGAATCTGCCACAACATGGGTTTTCTTGCATTGGGGAACGGCTCGTCTCTTTTCTCAAGTCTGGTTTTTTTTTTACCCCTTTTTCTCTCCAATCGAATTTTGGCCAATTACCCCACTCTTCTGAGCCGTATGTGGAGTATATATGTGGAGTCGCCAGCCGCTTCTGTTCACCTGGCAGTGAGGAGTTTCGCCAGGGGTACGTACCATGTGGGAGGATCACGCCATTCCCTCCAGTTCACCCTCCCCCCCAAACTGGCCAGACCAACCAGAGGAGGTGCTAGTGCAGTGACCAGGACACATACCCACATCCAGCTTCCCACTGACAGACACGGCCAATTGTATCTGTAGGGACACCCGACCAAGTCGGAGGTAACACAGGGATTCGAACCAGTGATCCCCGTGTTAGTAGGCAATGGAATAGACCGCTATGCCACCTGGACGCCTCTCACATCTGGTTTTTGACAGCGTGAGATGCCTCAAATGGGATAGTTGCTGTTATTTATGGACATCTGAGGTCTTTCGATGATATGGAACGGTCTGCCACATCGGCCCAAATGGAATCAAACCCAACTAATTATGTGTATATGAAATCAGCCGTTTGACTCAGACGTGACCTACTCTGGATTGAGCATGTGAAGGGGGTTTAGAGAGGTCATCTAGTCTTTGTCCAGCATGCGTGACACTGTGGCACGTGGAGCCAAAGTGGAAGTTAAGGAATATCTGTCCCTTATCTTGGATTTCTGAAGAGCTCTCTTGTGGCATTCAAGAGGAACAATATAGGATCCCATAGGGTCTTGTGTTGACTCACCCTGCGTATGCCTATGAAAGGCCCTTACAAGATAGATGATGGGAGTGAGGAAGACAATGTTAGCAGAGGGTTCAAGGGGTGGCAGGCATGCCTAATCACTGCTGTCTTGCTCTTTCAGACAGTTGCTCCAACTCTGCTCAGTCAACAGTTCTTTATTGTCCATGAGCCATAGCAGAGGGCCCGTCCTTCTCTCATTGCTGAGCAAAGTTTGCTTACGGGTAGTAAGTGGATGTTTTACAGCCCAATCTCTCTATACACTCGGGGTGATGTATACTGTAGGTCTAACAGCAAACCCCTCCCCGCTTGCCCGAAACAGCTGATTTATGTCTGGCCCAGGACACTTGTGCTCTTTGTGAAGAATGCAAGGAATTTTGCAGACCCCCCCCCCTACTTGTTCCGTCCACATGCAAACAAGTAGAACAGGCGCCTCATTGGGCCGGTGAAGGCCCGCTCCTTCAGCAGCGCTCCCACTGCAGGGCAGGCCGGCAGTATGTGAGGAATCCCAGAGGCGAGAACATTAATCCATTCTATCCTCCTCTTCATCAATCTGTTGTTCTCTCTTTCTGGGACAAGCCACCTCTTGATTTGTCTTGTTACTCCCTTACTACTTTTTCACTCACAGTTTTGAATTAAAGTCTCCCCTTACAGACTGATCACGGTCTATGACAATATACCCCCGGATCATGTGCGGCTTTTGCAATAAATAAATAAATAAATAAATTTTAAAAAGGCAAAATAGGACAAAATGTATTTATTTGTGTTACAATATTAAAAACACAAATATGCATAGTATTCTGCTCTTTGAAAACGCTATGTAGCAAACCTATCATGTGACAAACAAACAGTGCTTCATTAAAACACGTTAAAAGTCACACAGAATGCGTTATGTTTATGGAGGAACACAGATCAAGGTTGTGTAAAAAAAAAAAAGTAATCCTAAAAGTTGAAAAGTATTTAAATACTGCGGAACTCAGGGAAAAAAAATAACATAATTCTATTACTTGTTACCTTTACAGTAATCCATTTTCTAAATAAAAGGCACAATGGGTGTCTTTTAGTTGTAATTCAATAGCGCATGCATCTTAAACATGCTGGTAACATGACAAACAAGAAGGAGCCACACTCCACAGAAGCAAGAGGAGTTATTTGTTTCGACAGTTAAAAACGTAAGCAGCTCCGTCTATTTCAGCTCATTTTCATCACAATGATATAACCAGACACCATTCTGATTTCTTTTTCGAGTCTCTCTCTCTCCTCATAATTCCCTTTCTTCTCTTGGGGCCTCAGCACTGCTTAAGGTCGGCTCTTCGCTGGAGGTTTGTCCATTATGTTGAGCACGTCATCCAGGATGGATGGGCCCAGATCAAGTTCGAGGGAGAGGAGCGACCCTGTGATCTGGGTGAGGGAATCCTGCGACGTGCTCTTCTCCTTGGAAAACTCGGAAAACTCAAAATCACAGATGCGCCCCTCCTCCATGCCGCTGTCCCTGTTCACCCAATCCCCATTGCACTTGGAGAGCTCGTTCTCATGAGCCAGGGTCACAACAGTGTCAAAGCGTCCATAGCCATTGCAGTTGCTATTGCCGTTGCCGTTGCAGATGTCGCGGCTGTGCCCGTTACTCTTGAAGTTTCCTTTACCATCGTAGCTGTCGTAGCTGTCGCTGCTGCTTGTGTTGCTGTGGAGGCTTCCATTGGTTTTATAGGTGCCATTGCCATGCCCATTGATGTAATAGGATGATGGCTTTTCAGACCTGTTTTCACCTTTATTAATTTTGTTAGTTTTAGCGACTGTCTTGGGTGTTGGTTTCTCTGGTTTGTCCAGCAGATCCAGAAGGACGTCGGGCTTGGACTGGAGATCTGCGGAGGATCGTGTGGGCTCGCTGCTTAAGACGTCCATGGATCGCAACAGAGCATCCATCTGCAGGATGTCCAGCTCCTCAGCCCTGTCAGAGTTCATGGGCATTGTGGGCCCCACTATGTCCTCCAGGGGCTCTGGGGGCAGGGGGAACACAGCGGAGGAGATTAGGGGTAAGGTGAGGGCTTGACAGCCACCAATGGTAGGGAGGGAGATGGCGTTCTTGAGAACTGGAGAGGGGGTCTCCGCGAAGGAGGCATCAGGGGTGCTGTTTGCCCGCAGGAACTCACTTTGGATGCCAAACTGAGGGTGGACCACCTCTCCCTTCCCCGGCAGGAGCTCAAAGTTGCCCTGGAGGAATGACATGTCTCCAAAGGCATCTCTCTCCCCACCTTTTCCAATGTGGATGGTATGGCGAAAGTCCCCCAGCGGTGGACTGATCATGTCTGGGGACAGTATATCTCTCAGACGACATTTTTTTCCCTTCTTACTGTTGGTGGGCTTCAGGTAGATGGGCGCTTTGGCCGGCATGGCTGTAGTGATGAAAGAGCTCACAGATTCGTAGGGATTGAACACTTGAGGGCTTAATATATGTTGTGAATGCTACACAGAGTACAGGACGTTCCTGAGGGGATGATCAAATTACATTCTCAGTGATAGACCGGTCATGTGCCACTCCAATAATAGCCTCAGTCGCTGAGCTGGGTCATTGATCAGGAAATGGCATTCCAAGCCCCTCTGTCTGAGGCTGCAGAAAGGTCACCAGGGCGCTTATCTGAAACAAACGAGAAATAGGAGACGATTGCATTTTCAGTTAATACAGCAAAAAAATTCGATCGAAGTATTCACCTGGCTTCCCCCACTGACCTGCTTCTCCTGCTCTACTGTACAACTCGAGTCATTAGACGTCCAGATTAGGAAATCTGGTTACCAACACTGGGGCCAAAAAGATAGATAAATCTGGAACCCTCACAAAATGACCTCATCATCCAGCTTGCTTCCAGATAATATGGGAGCCAGCAGAGGATGAGGACTGATCTAAGGCCGCTTGCTGCTGCTTTTGCTCCACTCACATCCACATTTCCACACGTGAGAACCCCGCTGGCCTCCCTGCTCCCAATGTGCTAATGTGGAACAGCTGGATCACAGATTGGGAGAAGAGAAGCGAAGGGGACTTTAGTAGGATCAGAGCGGGGCCAGTCACTGTTAAGGGAGGGCTACCGCTCAGACACGCACAGAGATAGGAAGAGATGGAGCAGAATGAAGAGCACGGAGAGAGAGGAGAGGAAAGGGGCTTAAGGGTTTTAGGGGCTTGTGGGGGGAGATGGATGGAGCGAGGGATTACATGGGGTGGATTTTAAAGAGAGAAAGGTGATGCAGATGGTGATTTGATTTGGACCTCTGATATACAGAAGATCTGCGTCAGACTTAAAGGGAGCCGGGGTAACAGGAATATATCACGACGAGTCTACCTTATTTGGGCTTAAGTGGCCACGATGCCCTTTCAGAACTCTGTTTTCACAATACCAACAATCATCTGGTTTCCAGGTCAATGTGGGATGAGCTCACTAGGAAGAGAAGAAAGTCAGTTTGGCTCTTTGAGATGACACGGCATCCAAGGACAACGATATATATAAAAAATGTAAAAAAAAACACCTTCAAGGAAGGGAGTCTGGCGTGCGTGCATGTGTGTGTGTGTGTGTGTGTGTGTGTGGCTGGGTGGGTGGGTGGGTGGGTGGTTGTGGGGGAGCGCGAGAGAGGAGCGAGCGTGCCCATTTATAGACATATTTACTTATGAAAGGTCTGTCAGCGGTGACCGCCTGACAGAATAATGCACTGCCGGACGAAAAGTGCGTGGGCGGTCAAGTCCACCCTGAATAAAAAAAAAAAAACAAGTTTGATAAAACATCCACATTCCTGCTGCAACCGACCTCACAGGCCAACACCGCGGCAGTCTCATCACATCCTCTGTATAAGTGGCCTACAGTTACCCAGAGGACCCAGAGAAACACGGCCATGCAGTATTCGTTTGTTAGTATTAGTATATTATCATTAGTACATTAGCAGTAAAGTTTATTAGTATATCATCTTAGTATGGGAGTGTAATGGTATTAGTCTGTCAGTATAATTCAGCAGTATAATTACAATTTGCACTTAATCATTAAAATCTATTAGCATAAATCTGCCTTAAGGTGGGGACTACACACTAAGTTTCCTTTACAGAAGTAGTTATTCTGTTTTATTCTGTTGGATGCGTTTTATCGCATGTCAGAGTGGTTTCACTGCATAAACGCCATGCAAAAATGGCATTGCCGTTCTCTTTCTCCATGGAGCCTGCCGCTTTGAAACGAAGGGGGAAAAAAAATCTGCTTTGTCAAGTCTACATAGAACAGTGTCCATAGTTTCTTTTGGCCGTAGTTTCTTTTGGCCGGGTACGACCAGCGTGTCTTTCACCATCCACGCCGCGTCACATCTGAAGCCTTTGAGAAAGCAATCTCGCATAAGGGGGGATGTCATTACAACGCAAATAAACCCGTCGCCCAGCGAGCGCTATGGCGTCTATATATAGACATGAGCAACAACTTGGAAGGATGCAGAACATGTGTGAGTCTGTTGAATGGCAACGCCGCTCTCCAAAGGGCCCTTGTGTATTTGAGTGTTGGTGCGACTGCAAGTGTTTGTATGAAGTGCTTGACTGGGCCGGGGGAGATAGCCGCTCCGAATGCACGCCATGTGTGCTAAGGAGACGGGGTTTGTTTGCCAGCAGAGATTGAGAGAGAGAGAGAGAGAGAGAGAGAGAGAGAGGGAGAGAGAGAGAGAGAGAGAGAGGGAGAGAGGGAGTGAGAGCATGAGAGAGGTGTGTGAGAGAGAGCGTGAGAGAGAGAGAGAATGAGAGAGAGAGCGAGAGAGAGGAAGATGAGGAGGAAGAGCCTGTGTCACCACTGCTGTGTCTGAGGAAAGGAGGATAAAGTAGGATCCCTCACTTTTTTTAGCTTTCACCTCTGTCTTTTTCCCTCTCTCCCCCTCTATCTCTCTGTTTCCCTCTCTTTTAGTTTCCGTACTTTCCCTTTCTCGGTGGCCCAGTCCTCCCTGACCTTGACAGCTGATGCACTTTGCGGCGGGGGAATGTGGCTGCTTTGGGAGTTCGGAGAATCGCGCCGTCAAACCTGTCGATCAAAAAGCCTCCCGCGGGTTGTGCTCGGCGTGAGCCGCCTCCGTCGCTTTATCATCCACCGTGCTGATAATCCCGCCCAGAGACGGGGGTCACTGCTTTACCACGTGTTCAAGGACTTTCTGCCAGGCGTACAGTACTTATTGATTATCGGTCCGACCTTGCATTAATTTGGACCATCCGCCCTATCTGTGCGATTTGTATTGACCCTGTTGTCTCAACCGGCCGGCGGGGGCGGGGTGGGGGGTGCAAACCTTATGCATTACAATAGATTATTATCTTGTTTAAAATCAATACCGTGGCTGGAGTGTTTAGGAAATCCTGCATGAGCGGAGCGACCAAGCTCTTGGAGGCTCTCGTAGGGAGACATCTGCTGTGCATCCTCCCCAAGGTCAACAGTTGCAGTCTGTGAGAAGTCAGCTGGTATGGTGAAACCCTGACCTTCATGTCAGCCGTCCCGCTGACAGCTCAGCTTGGCTTTTATGGCAAACATGTCTGGAATGCCAGAGGCCACCGGCAAACTATGAGGAAAACAATGTACATCTAAGTGGTGTCAGTCTTTGGCGATTTGGCATCCAACGCCTTGCTTAGGATCCAGTGTGTAAATAGGTTCATTCGGTGAAGGGAACTAAGAGGGAGTAGAAAGAACCGGCTCTATGGACTAAGCCGGTGCTGGACCAGGGATGCAAGTAGTTATTTACAAGCTCCCAGGATAATAAAAAAAAAATCCTTACCACTAGCTGACCTAATGAATCCATTTTTATCTCTGCATGGGGGGGGGGGGTGTTAGTAACTGAGCAGGTGTGTCTCGGTAATGCCCTCAGCTGAGGCCAGATTTGCACCCTCCTTTTTGGAACGAGCCCAGAAGAAGAGGCAGCCGGGCACGTGCTGCCGGCGTCAGGGCCAGCCGCCGACGCCACTGCAGAATGCGGTCACGGGTTTCATTTACACCTCCGGGGGGAAGGTGGGTTGCGGCGGCGCCTCCCTCGGAGTTGTTTGGCCGTGCGGCTGTCCAATCGCAATGAGAGCCGCAGGATAGAGCCTGTGTGTCATTGGGTCAGCTGCAGGCGTGAAGAGATCCGGTGACTCCTGAGCGCTCAGCGAGAGGGCTTTGCCTCATCACAGTAACTGGGGGGGTGGGGGTGGGGGGTGGAATGTGGTGCCCACCCTGAGGGTTGGTTTATGGTAAAAGGGTGAAGGCGGGGGGGGGGGTAGCATGCAACGTGAGTGTAATGACAGACAGATATGGAATAATGCAAGGGGGTAGCTGGTAATTGGAAGTTATTGCTAATGCCTTGTCTGGCTATTCTGGGACCACTTACAGTGTCACGGGCAAAATAACTGGGCCACCCTATTCTTAGAGCAAGGGCAACCGTGCCCTCGTCTAAAACAAACACCCCTGCTTTGTAGCTTGGCATCATTCGCCGTATGCGGAAATGACCCACAACGACTCGCGAGGAGCATACAGAGGAAAAAGCGAGGGTTCGAAGGAGAAGCTGTTCACATTATTACTCTCTGTATGCGACTTATCGGTCATGACTGCCGCACATCCTGCAAACACTCTTCCTGTCAGGGCAACACAGGCCGTGCATGCAGTGCCCTCTGCGAATATGATATACTAATTTGCTGGGATAGAGGGTTTGCGCACAGTGTAAGAATAGAAGTATGGTGCGGTATTGTCTAAAACACAACTCAGTGGAAGTATGAAGTTTCCCAACATGAAACCGTTACCCTGGCCTTGACTTGTGTCAGGTCTTTGAATAGCAGAGCGACCCTCGCTTTTGGCCGTTATAAAAAGAATAGGCACATACCACAGAGCGTAATGCTAGCTTTATAGAAGAGGGCTTGTTGTTGCATAAAAAAAAAAGAAAAACCTCAATTATAGGCGAAGGCCTTCTCTCGGGGGCCTGGTGGCTACGCCGGGACCGTGGTGAATAGCAGGGTGGAGTGTTTGCTCTGTCTTTTTTTCTCGCTCCCCCCTGTGCCACCCGCAAGCATGAGCACGGCTTGCCAGAGTTATCCTTGGCAGACCCGGGGGGTCAGGAAACCATATCAAAGCATATCAGACATGAGGGGAATGTCAACACAAACATAAACTGGCAGAGCGACGAACCGGGTCCCATCTTCTCTCGGTTCAGCCTCGGAATTCTTCAAAAGCGGCTCGGTCAAGAGATCACGGCGAAGCCCGCCGTGCTTTTCAACAGAACATGTCTTAAGTGTGTAGCCCGACTGAAAATGTCCCTCTTGGAAAGCCGGCGTGGTATCGCGTTGCTCTTAACAGCTCAGCCCCTGTCTTGTATGTATGTAAGAGGGCATTTGCTGCACAAATGCTCTTCTACCCGACTAACTTACCACGCTCTCACGGCGTTTCACACTGTCCGGTTACTGCGTAACGTCATATTCTGGTGCGTACCTGCCACATACCTTCGCCACAAACCTAACACATTCCCAAAAGTCGTGAAAGTTGTCCTCGGCTCAGACCGTGGCGGACTAACAAGTCTGTTCACATTGGTCAACCAACTAACGGTCAAACCACCTCACAGCGAGCACCTCACACAACCGCCAGCTAAATTTTTCCCTCACTCTTTCACTCACCTGGAATATTCCAGTGGAGAGATCCTGATCCTTCCCGGTTATCGGTGCTGTTCTCCTCCGTGTTGCAGCGCCTTGCCTGATGTGCAAGTGCACGGAGGCTGCTCCCGTGTCTGCTTAACTCGAGCCTGCCTTCTGTCTCTGCCCCGGGCCGCACTCCTGTCTGTTGGGACGTCTGCCGGACAGCTGTTTTGGAATTCCTCTCAAGCTCTATTCCCTACCGAAGAAGTCTCCTCCTACCCACCTCCTCCCTCTCCCAGCCTCCCTCTCTCTCTCTCTCTCTCTCTCTCTCTCTCTCTCTCTCTCTCTCTCTCTCTCTCTCTCTCTCTCTCTCTCTCTCTCTCTCTCTCTCTCTCTCTCTCTCTCTCTTTCCCTTCTTGCTCTTATTCCTCCCTCACTCGTTCTCTCTCTCTCTCTCTCTCTCTCTCTCTCTCTCTCTCTCTCTCTCTCTCTCTCTCTCTCTCTCTCTCTCTCTCTCTCTCTCTCTCTCTCTCTCTCTCCTCTGTGTGTGTGTGTATATATCTATCTCTTGCTTCCTCTAGCAGCACCTGTGCATGTCCGTCCTCTTCCTTAACCAGAGCTTGTTTTTAGCAGGCTGCGGTGGTTGGGGATCCTCTGGGCTTCCTGTGGCTGGTTTTGCTGCGGTGTATCCTCCGGACAGGCCGCTGTCCACTGGGCTGGGGACAGTTTCAGGAGCTCAGGGCTTGAGGGCTGGTTTGCAGCTTACGGCTTGCAGCTTGTCCTGTGCGCAGCAACAGAAACAGACATTGCGCTGCTGTTTGAAGGGGAGGGCAGCCATCCTCTCCAAAACAATGGTTTCTGGTATGAGAGCGCGAGCTTCTTTTCCCCACTCACTCTGCCTCGCCTGAAGACTACTGACATCTGATAAGACCGGTTCTGTAAATGCAGCCGGCTGCAGCCGGCAGGCACTTGACTGGCTGTATTCTGGTTGTATTCGGGGGAGGGGGGAGGGGAGGCTGTTTCTGAACACTCTCTATTCGTCTCTTTTTGCCTCGCTTGTTCTCTCTCTCTCTCCCACTATCACTCTGTTTCATGAACGTCTCCTCTTTATCCCTATCCGTCTCTCTAACACTAACATGCACATGCACACACAAGTATGTGCACCCCTCCACAACATGCATCAACATGCATGCATGCACGCACACACACACACACACACACACACACACACACACACGTTTTTCTTAAATTCTGAAATTGTAAATCTATTGTTTCTTTTTTTCACTGCTGCATCTGTGACGGTGCTGGCAGTTTTGACAGAGGCAGCAGGGGCAAGCCAGTGTCGGCAGAACGGAGCCATGCTGCAGAGCACTGCAGCACTGCAGCGTGTCACACAACGGATATAAATTGGCTAATGGACAACACATGAGCCACTACAGTAAAAAAAAATAAACTTCCTCGGCTGTTATCTCGTTTTCCCCATTACCTTTCCAAATGCACAATGTGAGAGGAGGGACCTGATTATCCTTCACAGAGCAAGAGGCTGTAACCTGATGTCCTCCGTTCAAGGACAAGGAGGAACCTTGTTCTCACATTTGGTATTTTGCAGCTCTCAACATTTTGTTATATTTTCCACGAAAAAAAAAAAACCCCAAAAAAACCTGTCACCTTGGAAACCGGTGCAGCTCAGAAGTGATGTCACGCTTTGTATTGCGGGGGATAGGGAAAACATGGCAGAGGTGTGTGTCTGTGCACGTACGTTGCGAGAGAGAAGATGATTAAAGTGGGGGGGGTGTTTCAATCATTGCATGTGTATGTGTGTCTGTTTTTGTGCAGTTTTGTGCATGGTTGTGTGTGTGTGCACGTGTGTGTGCTTGTTAGCATCTTTGTGCATCCACATGCGCATGCTTCTGTTCGCAAGGGGAAGGGGGTGCATGCATGTTGCCACAAGTCTAAGTAGCACTCTTAACAGTAGTTTCGCCTCATCCAGCATGGGAACATGCCCACCCTTTTGCAAACACCACCAATCTCCTCTGCTACTCTGACAAATTTGTGACCTTTCATTCACCTGGTCTGCTTTTTTTTTCTCTACAATGATGTGTCGTGATTAATGTACAGCTGTATAGTCAAACATTGCAAAGTCTAAGGGTGAAATGAATGTAGTGATGGGTTGATTTGTGATGTGTGGACCGCTGACGGTTGCTGAGACACCTTCCACTGAGGTTACGCAGCCTTTGCCCGGCCGCAGCGGTCAAACAGCCGTTGTGACTGAGGCCTTTCAGCGCGGTGCCGTGCCTTGTCGCCAGAGGTGATGTCACCGAGGCGTCCGTGTGGCTGGCACGTGATCTGTAAAGGAGAACACACACCGCTGTCTGCCTATTTGAGAAGGCCATTAAACCTCGGAAACTCCGGAGAGGCTGGGCTTACCGCGGAACTGACAACAGCCTAAAAATAACTCCTCCCACAAGATGAATTACCCAGGCGTGCAGGGATGGGAAACAAGGAGACTCACACATGTCCACCGTCAGAGTTTCACCTGACAGTGCTTTTGACCTTTGGATTTTGGTGAGCCTGGTGACACAGGTCCTCTGGAGTGCGGCTCCATCCTGTCTTTTACTGCAACTATTCCATTTACGTCCATTGCACCAATTTAGTTAAATGCACTGTGAGAGCCAGGAATATGCTTGTCATCTAATACAGTGTTTTTTTTTTTTCTTTCGTTCGTATTTTCGTCACCAGTTGTGTTCTCAGTTATGCCACTGGAGGAATTAGTCTAACTTATTCATCCAGTTCCACCAGGAGACATTTTGTTTGGCCCATGTACAGTATTTGCCTCTTCAACAAAAGGGCTCTCTGTACAGGGGCTTCTCTGTCCAGCCCTCAGTGTCCCGTCTGAATCACTCCGCTGAGGTCACTTCCCCCAGAGCCGACACATCATGCACGGATCCGTGAACAGGTAAACAAACCTGTCTCAGTCTATCACATTGAAAAGTCCAAAGAGAAAGAGCGAGAGTAGCTTTCAAAACCGCGACCCACTCTCAGGGAAGTGTCTGTGGCCCTCTGGCCTGTTGTAACTCATGAGGATTAGCATGACTCCTGTTGTGTGGTTGATGACTCTGTCCTCAGTCGCTCAATTTAAGGTTCTAATTCTGTCTTTGAAACTTGCTCAAACAACATATCCACCCTTCTTCCCAGAACTCTTCCCCCAGCTGCTGCGACAGGCGTGCTCACACCCATGATGGTGTAAGCTATGCCATTATCACTCGCTCATTAAGACGGGTACCAGGAGTAAACGGGGAATTGTAACATTAAAACAAAGCACTGCTTTCAGGAAAAAAAAATGTGCGTGTGTGTACACACACACACATATGATATGTATGTTTGTGTGTGTGTGTGTGTGTGTATATATATATATATATATATATATATATATATATATATATATACAGTGTGTCCAGAAAGTATTCACACCCCTTCACTTTCCCCACATTTTGTTATGTTACAGCCTTATTCCAAAATGGATTAAATTCCTTTTTTTTCTCATCAATCTACACACAATACTCCATAATGACAAGTGAAAAAGGTTTTGTAGAAATTTTTGCAAATTTATTAAGAATGAAAAACTGAAATATTGCATGTACATAAGTATTCACACCCTTTGCTATGACACTCAAAATTGAGCTCAGGTTCGTCCTGTTTCCACTGATCATCCTTGAGATGTTTCTACATCTTGACTGGAGTCCACCCGTAGTAAATTCAATTGATTGGACATGATTTGGAAAGGCACACACCTGTCTATATAAGGTCCCACTGTTGACAGTGCATGTCAGAGCAGAAACCAAGCCATGAAGTCAAAGGAATTGTCTGTGGACCTCCGAGACAGGATTGTATCGAGGCACAGATCTGGGGAAGGGTACAAAAAAATTTCTACAGCTTTGAAGGTCCCGAAGAGCACAGTGGTCTCTATCATTAGTAAATGGAAGAAGTTTGGATCCACCAGGACTCTTCCTAGAGCTGGCCGCCCAGCCAAGCTGAGCAATCGGGGGAAAAGGGCCTTGGTCAGGGAGGTGACCAAGAACCCGATGGTCACTCTGACAGAGCTCCAGCGTTCCTCTGTGGAGATGGGAGAACCTTCCAGAAGGACAACCATCTCTGCAGCACTTCACCAATCAGGCCTTTATGGTAGAGTGGCCAGACAGAAGCCTCTGCTCAGTAAAAGGCACGTGACAGCCCGCTTGGAGTTTGCCAGAAAGCACCTAAAGGACTCTCAGACCATGAGAAACAAGATTCTCTGGTCTGATGAAACCAAGATTGAACTCTTTGGCCTGAATGCCAAACGTCACGTCTGGAGGAAACCAGGCACCTCTCATCACCTTGTTAATACCATCCCTACAGTGAAGCATGGTGGTGGCAGCATCATGCTGTGGGGATGTTCTTCAGCGGCAGGAACTGGGAGACTAGTCAGGATCGAGGGAAAGATGAATGGAGCAAAGTACAGAGAGCTCCTTGATGAAAACCTGCTCCAGAGCGCTCAGGACCTCAGACTGGGGCGAAGGTTTACCTTTCAACACGACAACGACCCTAAGCACACAGCCAAGACAACGAAGGAGTGGCTTCGGGACAAGTCTGTGAATGTCCTTGAGTGGCCCAGCCAGAGCCCAGACTTGAACCCCATTGAACATCACTGTAGACCTGAAAATAGCTGTGCAGCGATGCTCCCCATCTAAGCTTACAGAGCTCGAGAGGATCTGCAGAGAAGAATGGGAGAAATACCCCAAATATAGGTGTGCCAAGCTTGTAGCTTCATACCCAAGAAGACTTGAGGCTGTAATCGCTGCCAAGGGTGCCTAAACCAAGTATTGAGTAAAGGGTGTGAATACTTATGTACATGCAATATTTCACTTTTTTATTTTTAATAAATTTGCAAAAATTTCTACAAAACCTTTTTCACTTTGTCATTATGGAGTATTGTGTGTAGATTGATGAGAAAAAAAAAGGAATTTAATCCATTTTGGAATAAGGCTGTAACATAACAAAATGTGGGGAAAGTGAAGGGGTGTGAATACTTTCCGGATGCACTGCATACACACACGCACACACACACACACACACACACATACACGTGCTTGCTTGCTGGTTGTCCATCGTATCCGATGAGGACCATCTTCTCCTATTTGTGAGTCCTTTGGTGGCTGAATAGTCCGATCCTGGATGCACAGTTACGGTTGTAGACCGGGCATGTAAAAGTGGTGCTGGGGGGGGGGGTAGCTTTGCGAGCATGCCTCTTCGCACGCTTTGCCACGCACACGAATAGTAATGTATAATAATGATGCCTGTTATGCATACCTCATAGATTTGACTGTCTTTGAAAAAGCCATGATTTATGAAGTGTGTATTATGGGCATTTCTTTCTTACTTTTTGCACTTGGCCAATTACCCCACTCTTCCGAGCTGTCCCGGTCGCTGCTCCGCCCCCTCTGCCGATCTGGGGAGGGCTGCAGACGACTATATGACTCCTTCGATACATGTGGAGTCACCAGCCACTTCTTTTCACCTGACAGTGAGGAGTTTCGCCAGGGGGACGTAGCGCATGGGAGGATCATGCTATTCCCCCCAGTTCCCCCTCCCCCCCGAACAGGCGCCATCGCCGACCAGAGGAGGCGCTAATGCAGTGACCAGAACACACCCACATCCAGCTTCCCACCCGCAGAGATGGACAATTGTGTCTGTAGGGACGACCGACCAAGCCGGAGGTAACACAGGGATTTGAACCGGCTATCCCCGTGTTGGTAGGCAATGGAGTCAGCCGCCACACCACCTGGATGCCCCAAGGGTATTCTAATATATGGACACAGAACTGTAAATTCTCGTATGATTTCTATGTTGCTCATTTATTATGATCTAGTGCAAAAAAATGAACCGAATGTCACATGTTACATTTTCCAAAGAGAATAACTGAGATAACAAAGACAACTGTCGCAATAACACAAAATAGCCCCACCGTTGTCTGCTTTAGTTGGCGGTTTAGGCAATTATGGACTCCCTTATTTCACAATTCCAATCTGACAGCATTTTTAAAACGTTTAATAACAATTCATGAACAAAATGCTCCCTTTGGCCTTAAGCAACAAACCGAGCAACATGGAGCCTGGAGACCAGATGTTAAATCTGTGTCTGTAATTGCTTTATTAACGGTCTTATCAGCTTTGCTCTCTTTTTCTGTAGGTCCTTGTGTGGTCATTTATTTTCAGCCTGACAGTAAACATTTCAAAATGTTCTCGACCCTACAGGCAGGACACAGGGAGAGTCTCCACACTGGAGGGTGTTGGTCAATGTTCTGGGAATGCACACAGAGAAGACTTATAGCTAAGTGGTAAGAGGGGGGCATTGTGGGTCACATAAACACTTTCTTGCTCTGTGGCCATGTGCTAGAATGATTTTCATATGTATGAATGTAATTCAACATTGTGAATAACAGTAGACCACACAGACACACCAGCGATAGCACCCTGGCTCATGTCTTAGCAACTGGAACAAGTTGCAAACAGGAAACGTGCCAAGGCAGCAACAACTGTCCATATCAAATTCACCAAATTTCCGCCAATGACACTGAGTGACATACAGTCACTCTGTTGACCTTTTTCGACTGCATACATGAATTCTGACCAATTTCCATTAATTTTTGTGCCATCCTTCACATGGTAAACCTAACTATACATTTGATAGGATAGGATGGGATGGGATGGGATGGGATAGGATAGGATAGGATAGGATAGGATAGGATAGGATAGGATAGGATAGGATAGGATAGGATAGGGTAGGGTGGTGACAGGCATGGGTGCAAGTCCATGAATACTGGGATGGCATCCAGCGCTTTTCCTGTGGTTAGTGGTTGTGTCAGGAAGGGCATCCGACATAAAATGTTGCCAAATCAGCATGCGGATTGACAAGACCATACCGGATTGGTTGAGGCTCCATACCGGGTCAGTCGAGGCCCAAGTAAACAATGGCTGCCATTGATGCTGTGTCCTCAAAGGTTACTGATGGAAACTGTAAAATCTGCTGTGGTGACCCCTGAGAAACAGGGAATAAGCCGAAAGAAAAAGGATTGGATGGGATAGGATGGGATGGGATAGGATAGGATAGGATAGGATAGGATAGGAAATATAATTCCTGTGAGGTCCAATATGATAGGATAGTAAATATAATTCCTGAGATATCAAAGCTCTTGACTTTGGTGCAACAAACTCCCTCTTCTGCAATCTGACCATCTGACCAGATTCAGTCTGGTGTGTGCATGTCTGGCACACATCTGGGAAGTGAGTGAACTAGCTATCTCATATGGTAGGAGGCAGTGAACCTTCCCCTTGGAATTCTGGTAGCTTTACCACAGGCCACCCTCTTGCAATCAGCTAGCGGACGTCCATTTCCACCAGCCTTCATCCTGCTCAAAACGCAAACCGCGGCACTATTATGTCCATGTGAACTGGCGCGCTGCCTATATAGCCCATGTCAAAGCGTGGTGAGAGGAGTAGGATACCAGATAGAGTCAAATTAAGGCCAGACTGAGGCCTGGATCTGAGCTCCCCTCACCTCATCGGTCATGATGTAGGAGAGAGATGTTCGCATTGACAAGCAATTGCTGATGTCTCTTGTTGCGCTTTTAGAAATCTTCTGGTAGCTTTAAGGCTAAGTCATATTTACAGCGGCTTTAGCACACTCTTGATTTATTCCACAAGAACAGAAGACATGGCCCCCGGCAAAATGTGTTTCTCGTTAGAAAAGTGTTTAGGGCTCCAGGAACATGCTCCACCATGTAGGAATTTGGAGAATGTATGCTGACGGGGTTATATAATGCAGTTTTTTATGTGGGAAGATAGTGTGAGTAAACTTGCTATATTGCAGTTGTCAAGCTCAGACGTCAGTAACGCTTAAGGTTGGTGAGGCGGTATCTAATTGGGCACAGGAAAACATGAAAATAAACATTTAGCATCCCGTGTGTATAGATAGGGCGATATAGAATGAGTTGGCCCATGATGTCATGGCTCCTACTGAAATACAACATTGGCAGTTCACCTCCAATCTGTTGGGCGTCTGGCTTCCTGTTTTTCTCCATGCCTATTAGGGTGTCCTTTGGGAGTCTATGTGTCGCTCTGATTCACGGTTTTACGGAAGTCTTATCTCTGTGGTCGGTAAATACCATTGCCAGGTTCTGTCCCATGCTGAAATGTTGACTTTAACAAGTGCAAAAATACAGGCCATTCCTTACCGGCAGTATCAGCATGGAGTGTTATCAACCATCAGAAAGTTGTGGTTTTCCAAAATGTGTTGCATAGTTGCATTGACAGTAGCCATCATGCCAGGTAACATGTGATCACATTCACGTATTATACCGGGTGTGAGACCATGTGTTGGCCTCCCTTCTTCGACTGTAAGTAGAAGTATGTTTGGTTTCCCTCTTAGGAACAGCAATATGCTTCGTAACATCTGTTGAGATTTTCTTCAGCCTCTTTAAATCCGTCAAAGGCTCTGCAGTTCATTAACAGCCTTGGAAGCTCCCATCTGCCAAGTCAGAAACACTATGATGACAACGATTGCATCGAAACGTGTTATGAAGTCACTGAATTGTGTTGTCTGAAATAGGAAACACATTTTTGAAAATTTCTCAGGCGTTGCTGCTCATTTTAAGAGCTATGCAAGGCATTTATCCCAGAGAGCGGAGCAAATCAGTTCAAGAGACGAGGATAAAAGCATGAGTGGGGGGGGGTTGAGCCAGTGGGTTTTTGACAGAACCAGACACCGTCTACTGTACTGTATACTGACAAAAGGTTTAATTTGACAAGTTCACTCACATTAGCAGTCAATAAGCAGCACTTATTTGCAGTAAATAGATCCAACTCATCTCGTCGCTCATCTACAATTCTGCCAATCATATTAGGTGGCAGGGCTGAGGAGCATATGGAATTGGGCATGCCAAATTGGAATGAAGGAAAATGAGAAAAAGGAAAAAATAGAAAAGGAATGACAAAATAAGATTAGCACCATAACATTCTAGAAACTTCTGAAATATCCTACGAAATGATGACTTTTTTTTTTAATATATATTTCACTCCCAGAACTGATATATGGTATTTTGGAAAATAAACAGCTAATAAAAATACAAGGATGTCTTGTATCCACTAGCAGCTTTGGGGTAAACCTAATTGCTGTGGATGTTTCCCCCCCTTCCTAATGGTGTAGCAGTGGTGCAGGTCGTGATTTGACTGGCTACCTGTTCAAACCTGTCTGGAGAAGAGAACAACGCTTCAGGGACCAGGCTTGAGTTTACCTTCTGACTAAGCCAAGTCCTCTGACTCTTGCATTCCTTTTAACTCTCACTACAACTCACTCTGCACTTTACACAGCATACGCACCACGCAAAATACCACGCCGGGCCTTCCAAGTTTCTCCAACATGGAAATTAGTGCAGAAACTATTGTGCGGAGGCCTGCAATAATGGTCTGCTCCTCAGAAACTCCAGTGTGCGTCAAAGGCAGAGGGAACTTGTGCAGGGTCTCGGTGCATGCCACAGATACCTCAGCCTTTAGAGTATTCAGAGCCACTGAGCGTGTGCAGAAGAGGTGAGACACCAGGCGTGTGCAAGGGCACAAAAGACCTTATCATGCGAAGGGAAGGGCATTTGATAGCTGGAACACCAGCCGTGAGCAGTGTCAACATGAAAGAGTGACCGTGAAAGAGTCCATTGACAGGTAACCTGGCTGATAATTGACTGACATATGAATATTTCAAAGATCCCAGTTAATTTCTCAGTTCCCCCAAACAGCAGGGTCAGGATGTATGCAATTTTGAAGGAAGTTACAGGGATGATCTGATGTTCCATGAAAACATCCAAAGGAGTGTTTTCAGCATTTTTGACAAAAAGATAAATAAAAAGGATTTCAGTATAGTAAAGGATTAAAAGGATTCCATGTACCCAAGATATGCCCAACATATGTCTGTTCATTATTAATATATTTATAAATTCATTAAATGAAACCTTCAATGGTAGGGAAAGTGCTCAACAAACAAGGAGCAAAATAATCCAGTGAGTCAAGTATTTTTTTTTAATTAGCCAGTACAAGCCTGTTTCATGCCATAAGCAATCATTAGCTGTCAATAAAGCAATAACGCTTTATGCTGATGATATATATATATATATATATATATATATATATATATATACATACATACATACACACTCACTGGCCACTTTATTAGGTACACCTTGCTAGTACCGGGTTGGACCCCCTTTTGCCTTCAAAACTGCCTTAATCCTTCGTGGCATAGATTCAACAAGGTACTGGAAACATTCCTCAGAGAGTTTGGTCCATATTGACATGATAGCGTCACGCAGTTGCTGCAGATTTGTCGGCTGCACATCCATGATGCGAATCTCCCGGTCCACCACATCCCAAAGGTGCTCTATTGGATTGAGATCTGGTGACTGTGGAGGCCATTTGAGTACAGTGAACTCATTGTCATGTTCAAGAAACCAGTCTGAGATGATTCGAGCTTTATGACATGGCGCGTTATCCTGCTGGAAGTAGCCATCAGAAGATGGGAACACTGTGGTCATAAAGGGATGGACATGGTCAGCAACAATACTCATGTAGGCTGTGGCGTTGACACGATGCTCAATTGGTACTAAGGGGCCCAAAGTGTGCCAAGAAAATATCTCCCACACCATTACACCACCACCACCAGCCTGAACCGTTGATACAAGGCAGGATGGATCCATGCTTTCATGTTGTTGACGCCAAATTCTGACCCTACCATCCGAATGTCGCAGCAGAAATCGAGACTCATCAGACCAGGCAACGTTTTTCCAATCTTCTATTGTCCAATTTTGGTGAGCCTGTGCGAATTGTAGCCTGTTTCCTGTTCTTAGCTGACAGGAGTGGCACCCGGTGTGGTCTTCTGCTGCTGTAGCCCATCTGCCTCAAGGTTCGACGTGTTGTGCGTTCAAAGATGCTCTTCTGCATACCTCGGTTGTAATGAGTGGTTATTTGAGTTACTGTTGCCTTTCTATCAGCTCGAACCAGTCTGGCTATTCTCCTCTGACCTCTGGCATCAACAAGGCATTTTCGCCCACAGAACTGCCGCTCACTGGATATTTTCTCTTTTTCGGACCATTCTCTGTAAACCCTAGAGATGGTTGTGAGTGAAAATCCCAGTAGATCAGCAGTTTCTGAAATACTCAGACCAGCCCGTCTGGCACCAACAACCATGCCACGTTCAAAGTCACTTAAATCACCTTTCTTCCCCATTCTGATGCTCGGTTTGAACTGCAGCAGATCGTCTTGACCATGTCTACATGCCTAAATGCATTGAGTTGCTGCCATGTGATTGGCTGATTAGAAATTTGCGTTAACAAGCAGTTGGACAGGTGTGCCTAATAAAGTGGCCGGTGAGTGTATATATATATATATATATATATATATATATATATATATATATATACACATATGTGATATATTAATTGATTAGTTGACCAGTAATTGTTGGTCGTATTGAACATCTTAAATTATAAAACATTGATTCAAAGATTCTGTAGGATTATATGTTCCTAACTAATCACAGCGCCATTATGAGTGGATTGAAATCATTAATGCCCACAATTGAGGCCTTTGCACGCCAAATCTGAATTTTTGGTATGTGTTTTTTAAATCCATCACCATGGTCCAGCAACTCTTAAAGTGTCTTAGAGCTTATGGACAGATGCAAAAAAAAACAAACAAAAACAACAAACAAACAGAAAGCTGAAACTTCTGAAAACCTTTATGACGGGTGACTTTTCCTGAGTCAAGATCACTTGTAATATTGCTGTTAAACTGCAAATATTGTAGTCTAATGTTTGTGTCAAAGAAGGTTGAATCACTTCATGTGGATACAACGCCTACTGACAGATACATTTCATCACTTAGATGAGTCTCTTAGTTGAGTGATGGAACATAGCTGTCAATAAACATTGTAGCCAGATGAACCGATTCAACTTTCTTTGATTTTCTTACCTGGATTCCTGAGCATGGATAAAGATATAATGTTTGTATTGTATTTTGTCATTATGTTTGACGTTGTAAAGTACAATTGATTGTAAAAGATGTAGTTCTGAAACAAAAGTTTTTGGGGGTTATTTTTCCCTGTGGAAGCTGTTATCTGTATGTCTTATTCCATCATGGCCTGTTTTGATGTCCTTACACAAAGTCAAACAGATGCTACTGATCACCTTCAACTCAGGTTCCAGCCTTCGCCGTATCACAATAAAAACCACTAGCTTGTCCTAATACTCTTACCTTAACATTCACCTGGGTCATAGAGAAACACCACTTGCGATATTATAAGATCCATGACTAACACCGACCCATTTCTCATCCCGACATGATTAATGGTCATTTTTCCATCCACTGTAGTTTACTGGAGAGTAATGTATCTCCACTTCTTAATGGTGCAGCAGGGTCATAGACAGAGACACGTTTTGTAAAACGATAAGATCAGATCCTCATATCAGCCCATTACCTATATCTGTAGCAGTAAAACACAGCATCCTCTGGCTCCATGGTAGCCGGGTCACGCAGAGGCTGCTCGCCACCATCAGCCGGAGAGCAAGGTAGCCTGGATATCTTGATTGTCCCGCAGGGCAGATCAAAAGGTGATCTTTAACTCTCCCATGCGGTTTGCATTTGACATGGGCGGGGGTGGCTATAGGTATAGCCAGGTCTAGTCCCTTTCATTGTCCCAGATGCAGACGTAAATCATTTGGGCTACACGTCCGACCTGCCCCATCTGGGCCTGCTTATCTCTCAGCCTGCGGAGCTCGTGCTAGCCATCACTCAGACGCTTCAATCACAGACACGGACGTGAGTGTTTGAGTAGAGATGTGAGAACGAGAGCAGTGTTGATTTCAGGCCTTGATTGGGAGACAGAATGTGTGTTGCAGTTTTTGTTGTGTTTTTTTTTTGTTACAAATTTCTGCATCAAACCTCATTGAAATGTGTTGGGAACATGGGGACTGACAATGTGTGTAAGAATGATGTAGGGCAGAATATTCTTACGCGTGCTATCCTTCCAGAGAGGAATGTGATGCTATTAATGTATGCAAAGAAGAAAATGCAGCGGTTGGCGGGCATCCAGTCTTTGTGTGTGTGTGTGTGTGAGAGAGAGAGAGAGAGAGAGAGGGAGAGAGAGGGAGACAGAGCAAGACAGAAAGAAAGAGAAACAGAGAGATAGACTGATTGACATAAAGAAAGATAGGGAGAGTAAGAGAGAGAGAGATTTGATTTCAAAAGCACATTTATTTAATTTACATTAGAAACACAAATATGTCTGTACATTTATTCCACATATACCTTAAATAGATAGCTATTCCTCTGCAACAACAAATTAAAACACATTTAAAGCAGATTTCAACCAAAAACACTTGTAAAGACTATTTCATCCTGGAACAAATGAAGAAGGCACACTGTTATCATACTACCGCTGATGAACGAAAGTGAAACAATTAAAAGGTATGACTTCCGTCCCTGTTCTGTCCTCCATTTTGTTTTTGCTGGTCATAATGTAAATGGATATTTAAATAATGTCGAATAGAGAGCCCCCTCTAACAGGAAGTCCAACAGCTGATATTCAGATTTATGCGTCTTATTGTGATCCAGCTCATAAAACGAAAAACAGTTTCAGAAAATGTCTCGTTGAGTGGTTCAAACAATGTATTTATAACAACAAACAGGTTTTCAACTTGCCCACACTCTGTAAAATGATGAAACATTGCTTCTATTGTCCCGCAGAGAGGACAAACATGGGGGGAGACAGAGAGACAGAGACAGACAGGGACAGAGACAGAAAGAGAGCTAGAGAGAGGTAGAGAGGGACAGCGAGACAGAGAGAGAGAGAGAGAGAGAGAGAGAGATAGTGAGAGCGAAAGGTAGCGAGAGCCAGAGAGAGAGAGGTAGAGAGAGAGAGAGGTAGAGAGAGAGACAGAGAAAGAGGTAGAGAGAGATAGAGAGGTAGAGGGAGGTAGAGAGAGACAGTTGGAGAGAGAGAGCAGTAGAGAGAGAGAGTGAGAGGGGTAGAGCGAGAGAGAGAGAGGTAGAGAGGTAGAGAGATAGAGGGAGTTAGTGAGAGAGAGGTAGAAAGAGAGAGCGAGAGAGAGAGGTAGAAAGAGAGCGAGAGAGAGAGAGGTAGAGAGAGACAGCGAGAGACAGAGATAGAGAGACGGAGAGCGAGAGAGGAAGAGCGAAAGGTAACGAGCCAGGGAGAGAGAGAGAGAGAGACAGTGAGAGAGGTAGAGAGAGACAGTTGGGGAGAGAGAGTGGTAGAGCGAGAGAAAGAGAGGTAGAGAGATAGAGGGAGTTAGTGAGAGACAGTTGGAGAGAGAGAGTGGTAGAGCGAGAGAAAGAGAGGTAGAGAGATAGAGGGAGTTAGTGAGAGAGGTAGAGAAAGGTAGAAAGAGAGCGAGAGAAAGAGAGAGAGAGAGAGGGAGGTAGAGAGAGAGAGGTAGAAAGAGAGAGAGAGAGAGGTAGAAAGAGAGAGCGAGAGAGAGAGAGAGGTTAGTTTATGTGAGTGAGAGATGTTGCAAGGAGTTGAATTTCGTACAATGGCCTTCGAAAGCCCACTTGTGCGGAAAGTGTTTGTGTTTGTGCAAGTCGCCAGGTGCCTGGAATGCCTCTCGACACGCAGGCAACGCTCTCCCTCATACGATCCCCCTGCGCTCGCGAACGCAGAGCATTTAAATCACCCAAGAATGCTATGGAATAACAAATGTCACGTTAGGCCTCCCTAAAACAATGCCAGTCTCCGCGGAGCTGAGGAGCTCTCCAGCAGCCCGTCATTACATTCTTCTGAATTTATATTTCCCGGGGGTGCACTTCACCGAGACATTCCCAAACTAAACAAAAGGAATGTTTCACATTTCTCTGAAATGACCGTAATGCTGCCTTGCCCGGAGGTAGCTAGTGTTTATCAGTCATTGAATCTAACTTTATCAGCCCCGTGTAATTGCACTCTTCAGCGCTGACGTTCGGGGGAATGACACTGTTATTGTCCACGCGAATACCCCTCTGATGACTGATGCTGCGATTAACGACGCCGCGGGGTGTGTTTATCCGTCGTCCGATCCCGCTTTTAATTTTCACATCCGGGAATAGCTTTAGTCATTCGTCACGGTGCACATAGAGGGGGTCCATTACATTTTAAGCATTTAGCTGGGCTCATTTTTTCAATATGAGTTGCAGTAATGACAGCGGCAGAATGATATTTGTTTTTCACGAGAATTGCAGGAAGCTATAGTGGGCCACAAAGCAAGCGTATGTTGGTGATAAGTTGCACGGGTCTCTGGGACCGCACCTAGACGGCAACAGTGTTGCGATAGTACGACATTCGTACATCATCAGCCATAGAAGAAGAGAACAACAGGCTTAGGGAAATGGTGCTTTTTTTTTTTTTGGCGAGGTCAGGTGATTGAGGACGAGGAAGGCGACGGCGACGGATTGTTCTCATCTTCCTCTCTCACTTTTCAGTTAACTTTTAGCCTCCCTTCTCTCGCCACCTCTCTTCATCAGTACGGGGGACAGCCAGAGTGTAATGTGAATGCGTGTGAAAGAGAGAGCGAGATAAAGATAGAGAGAGAGAGAGAGAGAGAGAGAGAGAGAGAGAGAGAGAGAGAGAGAGAGAGAGAGAGAGAGAGAGAGAGGAGAGCAAGAGGGAGTGTGAGAGCGAGGGTGACTGAAATAGCTGAGGGTGTGTAGGCCGGGCTCCGACCACTGGCATGCATTAGGAAGCTTGTCTCCATTCCACAGGCTAGCGTATGGTTGAGAAACACTACAGAGAGCACAGCTCAGCAGCCCACATGTAAGTCCTCTGCTCTTCTCCACCCTCAGCTATTCTGGGCTCCTCTGCAACTGTGGTGGCTTTCACTCAGCAACCGCACAAATAACGCCTGGCGGAGGAAAAACACGAGGAACTGAAGCGCCACGCAAGGGGGAGGGTGGCGAGGGGCGGGGGGGGGGTTTATGGTTTATTGTTTTTAATTGTTGTTGTTTGTCATCGTGTGTTTTTCAGGCCGAGTGAAGCAGCACACATAAATCCTGCTGCGGTTTAGTGTATTTTAAGTCTTTGGATCGAATGAGGCAACGTCCTTGTATTCTTGGATGTTCCAGCGAGTGTCCATTCAGCCCTATAATGTCATGAATCAGACATGATGCGTGGAAGTTTTTATACCCAGATGTGCCGTTGCAGCATCGCCAGTTCTGAAATAGTCCCAACCGCGGATAATCAAAATTATTCTTCCAGTAAATGGGTGGTGCTCTTTTTAGTCATCTTTATTACCGGTGGACACAACAACTTATAATGAAGGCTGGGGCCTCGATTTGCTCCGTTTTCGGCCTTCGGTTCGTGTCGTACCTGCCACAGGTAAGGCTTTTCGCTCTCAGGTCTGTGGTTTGGTGTCATCCGACATCCGTCCCAAAATAGCTGGAAGGGGATGTGAAGACGTCATCACTGACAACCAGTGGGCATCGTCGGACCACTCACAAGGATGTTGCTGTTAACGCCACCAGAGTGAATGAGCAGAGAATAAAACAACACGGCAGTGTTTATAGTTGTGAGAGGAGGGGGAAATCCAGGGTGAATGCACTGTAAAGGTGATTTTTGCAATGAATAAAAACTCTCTGATGCTTGAACATATAGACGGAGAAGCTGCTTGAGCTGTAGATAAACTGAACGAAATAAAGGTAAAATCATGTACAGGCCTTATTTTTTTAGCATTTGAAGTTTTGAAACTCAAAATGTGCTGGTAACAACAATAACAACACCAAAGCAACAACAGCAACAAAAAAAGTTGCTGCGCTGATGTTTGTCTCAACCCGTCCTCTGCCCGTCCCAGGAGTCTTGTTTGGTATTTGGTAAAGAGTAATCACCATGTTCTGGTCTACTTAAGAAGAGAAGACATAATGTAATGTAGGAGGACTACTGACTCAGGTTTTCCTAACCTATACATGCAGCTTTGCAGTCGTGCATAACAGACTACCTGGTAATGCTCTCTGACCTGCCATCATGTGTGTACTGTTCACAGCCTTGATAATCATCTTATACCACCCAGGTAGATACAAAGCTGTTATGTCTGGGTACATGCACTCATTAACCTCTTTATGGCTAATCCTACATACAGACAAACGCTGAGGACAACATAAGGTAGCAATGTGTCCTGTAATGCATCCTGTGTGCTCCGTTCCCTCCCTCACCGTGAGTCGCTCCTGTCCGTGTTCCTCAATGGCAGTTCTTTTGGCGCCATCTGCTGGCCATGTTTGGCCTGCACTTAAACGCGCCAAGGACCACATGCAAGGTTGGACACGCTGTTGCTGAAGATAAGTATAAACTCACCTCCGATGGACAATGTGTGTGTGTGTGTGTGTGTGTGTGTGTGTGTGTGTGTGTGTGTGTGTGTGTGTGTGTCTGACTCAGACGTTTTTATCCACTTCCTCTCAAATTAACTAAGCAAAGTTGAAATATCGAGGCAATAAAACGCTGTTTACATTTTAATTCGTCATGCGGGCTGTGTGTGTGTGTGTGTGTGTGTGTGTGTGTGTGTGTGTGTGTGTGTGTGTGCGTGTGTGTGTCTATTTGAAGGGGAAAAAAAGCAAACACACAAAAAGAAACGCTTATGTGATGCTCATTTTGTTATTGTAAACCTGTGCAAATACTGGGTGGTGTTTGTGCGCGTGTGTTTGTGGAGGGGCCGGTCAAAGGTCATGGACAGGAATGTGCTGGTTTTATACTGACTTTGTTGTTTTTTCTGGTTGTTTTGTTTGTTTTGCACTGCAATACACTTTCCTCGAGCATAATGTCGGTATCTTTATATATTCTCAGCAAGGTCTTTGTGTTGCTCACTGGGTTAGACAGAAAGACAGGGAGAGGTCCTAAAAAGAGAGCATGTAAATGTGCGAGAAGGGGACTGAGGTTTCTCCAGAAGGAAAAAGAAAAAAATTGGCACAAACTTGGAATACGTGATGTGCATCTGCTGCCTAAGGAATGAGTGATATAGCCGATATGAGCCACCTACTGTCCACGAGGGGCAGCCCAGTCCCCTACACACTTGCCCCCGATTGAGAATATACCCTCTGCGGCGTCATCCACAGAAGGCCAAAAAGCTAAAAGGTCACGGTGAGGTATCTGATGTAACCTGGTTGCCCCATATATCTTCCCACCATTCATCTGCTGTCAGTGGGGTAATTACTTTCTGTCCTGGGGGTTTAATGTCTCCCCCCCTGTGATCATTTCAGCCGACTCTCCGGGGAGCGGGGTTTATCTGGGATGCATAATTTCCGAATGTGCCCCATTAGTCACAGGGTAGTTTCACCATGTACGCCTTCCCCGGTGTTGTAGTTTTGCCCCCAGTCCATCCTGCAACTGGAAGATGGATGTGCGTGTGGCGTGTACAGTCTTTGTGCTGTACTTGCACATGTTCATGTGTACTGTAATGTGCGCGCCATCATAACACATTTCTCCACTGGGTACCTATTGCATCCCCAATTCTCTCATTTTATGAGGGTACACGTTTATTTAGTTATTCTATTTGTTTACTTACCTGTTTTCTACACCGTAAATTTCCAAAAGTTATGTTTACTTAATAAAATAGGAAACCGATTACTCTCGGGAAACGTAAGTAAATGAACTTAATTGTGTCAAGTTATGTGAAACGATTTTGATTTCACATAAGTTGGCGCAATTAAGTACTTATACCGAGTGTAATCGGTTTCCTAATCTTCTTTAAGTACACTTAGCATTCACAGTGTAGTAAGGTTAGGTTCAGGTTTGTGTGTGTGTGTGTGTGTGTGTGTGTGTGTGTGTGTGTGTGTGTGTGTGTGTGTGTGTGTGTGTTTGTCTTTATCTGAACGTCTGTGTCTGTGTTTGAAAGAGAAAGAGGTCTGAAGAGAGAGAGAGAGAGAGAGAGAGAGAGAGAGAGAGAGAGAGAGAGAGAGAGAGAGAGAGAGAGAGTAAGCAACTGCAAACTGAGGGGCAGTAACAGATATTTCGTTCCTCAATTGGTGTTTTTTTTGTGTGACATACTTAACCTTCATGACCTTGAAACCTAAATCCACCGGCTACTAATTAGGAATGCTAACCATGCCACCTTGGTTGAGTTAAAAGCCCCTGAAAAGGTGTGAAAACCACAGTTTATAATAGTTTGCACGGCAGAGCAGTGATGAATGTGGACGGAGGCCATGCCAAGTTCTTCCCTGGGCAAAAAGGCCAGGATTTTGCGCATGATTTGTTACAGCAATGTAGAGAAAGCTAATAATCCTCGTCTACGTATCTGGTCAGGCAGAAAGACGGACGACATGGTCAGGGGGGAGTGAATGGGGGGAATACTGCTGAGCTTCTTTTTAACTGCCGTCTGTCCCTGCAGACTTGTTCTGTAGCCAGATGCAGAAAACTGCACCGGCGGTGGGAAGTTCCCAGGTGGGAATGTGTTTTCAGTAATGGGAAGTTGCGTCTTGGCATGCTCATGAACCTTTCCTAAACAAGTGGGGGGGGGGGGGAAGAAATCCAAAAAGGAGCAAGTATGAAAAACTGTTTCACCACATTGCCAACCAAAAAAAAAAAATCAAATCATTTGAATTAGTTTTCATTATCTACGAGAACAGAGTACAGTCCCTGGTCGGACGATTTTTAACATGGGGCCAAAACAAGACATTTAAATTTCTGTATTTATTATTATATGGGCATCCGGGTAGCGTAGCGGCCTATTCCGCTGCCTACCAACACAGGGATCTCTAGTTCAAATCCCCGTGTTACCTCCGGTGTCCTGGTTGCTGCACTAGCGCCTCCTCTGGTCAGTCGGGGGGGGGGGGATAGCGTGATCCTCTCACGCGCTACATCCCCCTGTCCGGTGAAAAGAAGCGGTTGGCGGCTCCACATGTATGGGAGGAGGCATGTGGTAGTCTGCAGTCCTCCCCGGATCGGCAGAGGGGGTGGAGCAGCGACCGGGATGGCTCTGAAGAATGGGGGTAATTGGCCAGATACAATTAGGGGGGGGGGGGTTCTATATTTGATGAGGTAAAAATTAAGAATGTATCCTTATATAAAGATCAGAATGGACAGCATAATACATAAATGGATAGATAGATAAAGGGATAGATGGAACTATCGGACTAGCCAACAGCCTGCTAGTTTAGACCGGTCCTCATCCACGACATAGTGCAGTGGCGGCTGGTACTAAAAAAAATTTGTTTTTTTTGGGGGGGGGCGCAATGCACCTTGGCACAGCACACCTGACAGCTGATTTAATGTCAACACAGTCACAGAGTTATTAAGGACAATGTAGCCTATAGATTTCATCCGGGTTCGTAGATGGTGGATGACTGACAGTCGAGACGAGGCGTCGTGGTGGGTGTGAACATGATTGACAGCCACGAGAACTATCCAATCACATTAGCTCAAAAACCATTAAAACAATACCAATTCGCTGCCAATAAAAGTGGGAGTATCTGGGGCGCGCAGAACTGCGCCCCCTGGAAAATCTGAAGAAACCAATCAGACAGCAGCCTCAGGTCACCTGCTCACCACAAGTGTGAGGGCTTACATAAGGTATGGTTTGGCCGGTGTCCCTCACCCAGGAAGTCTATGTATTCAGACAGAAATCAACCAAATACCATGTGGAATCAATATTTAAAGCCTGCAGACAGGCGCTCACAGGCTGAAAAGCACTTTTATTTCATAATTATTTGCAACTAAATTATATTTAACGAAGTAGATTTTCATCTCTTAATATTTGAATGGGGCGGCGCCCCAGCGCCCTGTACTGGCCAGCCACCACTGTTCTTCAGCATACTTTGAGACAGATAGAGAGACAGAGAGATAGGGAGATAGATAGACAAGTTAATTGAATAAGTGGATAATTGGATTAAGAAATGTTAACCTACATATAAGCACATAAATCAACATAGCAGCATTGGGCGCCCTCGGCTGATTGTATGATATAAATTCAAATTCAAATGGCTTTATTGGCATGAAATAACACTGTACATATTGCCAAATATGCCAATTGCCAATATGCCAATATATTTATAAAGAAGTTATTAGGTGATGAAAAATGTGCATCTGTTAAGAAGACAAATATGACAGTTACATCAAAAACAACCATCACTTACAATAAACTTTTACTGTTGGGAGGGTTTTGACTTATTGTAAGATGGGATTTGTTATTGCGCCTGTCTTTGGTGACTGCCTAATTACAAGCGAAGTGCTTCTGAGGTGGGCCTCAGCATGAATACACTGAGTGCCTTGCAGTTAAAATAGAAAACAAAATAGCAAGTCTCTAAGTTGGACTTCCCCAATCCCCACAAATGCATTCAATCAGTTACGCAACACTTGCCACATCTTTATGGCTGAATGAATCTTTAAACTATCTGCAAACACGGCATCCAGCTGATACAGGAGTTAGCTCTCCTTCCACTGAGGTACAGCCGGCAGCTCACGTAAACAGGTAAAAAACCCCTACGATTCCTTCTGAAAGAGAACAGTTGAACGCCACACTCTTCCATCTGTCAGTACAGACCTGATAGTAATGCCCTATTTCACTCTGTTTCTTTGTATTGTTTGACAACTGTTACGGGCTTATTTCTGCACATAAAGCTAATCTAATGGTGCTTTCATATCTTCCCCTGTGGCATAAGACCTTGGACAGACATGCGGTGGGTTGATAAAACATCTGTTTTGACATTCATTCCTTATCTGCTGGCTTTGACCTGATGGGAGCAGAGCCGTGACTGGATGTTCCTCTCTTATCAGCTCATCTGCGTCTGTTTGGCCGAGCCCAGTGCTGGTGGCCAAGCTTCTTTTTTCTTTTTTTTTATCACCATGCTTCTGGGTTTCAGGTGGGCTTTTTGTTCCCTGTGCTGGCAGAATGCAGGCTGTGGGCCGAGGAACAATACAGTGTATTCTGTGCTCAAAGAGCAGGGAAAAAACTGCACGTAGCGATCATCAAATCATCACATCACTTAAAGTGTGGTTACAAGGGGACCCTCCCCGCTCCTGTTTCCAGCCGTTCCTCTCTGCAGGCTTTAATGAATGGGAAGTCATTTTTCTATTTCTGCCAAGTCAAACAAACACTGTGTTATCACTTCCAAAAGAGATGTTTTTAATATCACTAATTACTTTTCAATGTAATAAAATGTATTGTCATTTGGGGAGGTAAGGTAAAGTTTCACTTTATCACAAACTAAGTTGTAACGCAAAACATGTAGGTTATGAATGACAGTCATTTATTTAGAGGTGTTTTTGTTGACCTCTTCAAATAAAGATCCTTGCTTAAGGTAAGCTGCAGATTTGATGGATTCATTGGCAGATCAGGAGAGTTGAATGATGTTGCGGCAGCCTACTGATGAGCATGGTCCATCTGAGCTTTACTATATAGGCTGTTATTCCCTGATAAGTCAAACAGTTTTATAACATGTCTTTTGATAATGGACAAAATCAAGTAAAAATGACAAAAATTCAGCTACTACACAGTAACACGGTGACAATCTGAGGCGCTGGAATAAATGCCAAAATAGGGCAGCTCTATTTGAGCAGACTAAAAGTTCAAGGTTGATTAAATGTATTTTGAACGCTCACAGCTCTGGTACTCATTTTGCCTCAGTTTAGACCCACAGACGCCACATAATATTTTCTTTACAAAGGTAAGTCATTATTTGAATTGTATATTTTCTAGAACACTTTAATAAGCCTTACAGAATGGAAATACTGCCTCCCACGTGCAGAATGTTTTGCTGCTACACAATGAAGCAGGGATTTGAAATGGGAAGCTCTTAAAACCCGCTAGATGTTGCCTAAAACAACTAACTTTTGGTAAAGTTTAAGTTTGTAAGAGGGAAAAGGGGTTTCCAAAACCTGCCTCGTTGTCATTGAAAGCTTATGGAAGAGCTCGGGGGCTCAGGCTAACAACAACAATACAATTTTAATAACATCTACATGACATTATCTGAGACCAGCTTTGGGAAAATGGGCACAAGTACATACATTGTTTAGCATGGCATGTCTTGACATTAATATTATATAATATTTTATATGATATTATAATATAGAATATTTTTGTATACCTGCTTGAATTGTGCTGCATTGCGTTAGGTGGTAGAGAATTCTAATGAGAAATCTAAATGTATCCTCGCCGTCTACTTTTAGGTAGTTGTTTTGTTTTTGTTTGTTTGTTTTGTTTTGTTTTTGTTTGTTTTTTTAAATTATTTTTTCTAATACCCACAGACCCCCTAGAAACTACGTAGAATTCAAAACGGAAAAAATAACAGTGCGGAACCTTTCTGTGAAATCCCGCATTTAAGACGGAACGGTTTGGTAGTTACACAGAGAGATACGGAGACGTGCAGTCCTGCTTACCCACTGTAAGACTTCTAACTTTACTTGTTTTACTTTTTTTGGGGGGGCAAAAGTCTGTCAGTGCAGCTAATCACGGTGGTTATATATCATTAAAAGGTACAGTGTTGTGACGTGTATAGTTGCCCCTGGCACATTGATAATACCTTGTCGCCTAACTTTGTTTACTCGTTAGCTCGGTGTTTAAATGGAGCTAGCAGAACGTCGAAACAGTTTCACATGTTGAATTTCTCTGTGACGAGACTTAAATTGACGGTTCGTAACCAATAGCGACGTACACCTGCTTGGTTGAGAGGTATTGTCACTGGTTTTCACCGTATGTGAATAGCTTCACAGAGCTGCTGGCTAGCTAGCTCGCTAAGTGATTATTGTGTTTTTATCCTATTAAGCAGCCTAGCCGGCCTGCCAGCCGTTCCGTGTAAACAACTCCAGGGCAACAAGCGAATGACAGTTTTATGTTGGATTCGTTTCCATTAAGGTGCCTGTGGGCTTTCCAATCTACAGCGCTGAGGCCATTGCCATGTACCGTCGCAATAACGTTTCCCCTGCTTTTGACTTCATTCATGCCTCATAGATCTGTTTAACATCGCAGTAGTGAAAATTTAACAAGTTGAAGGAACAAAATTGTCACATGACACAGTGCCATTATAGCACTCAACGGGAGAGCAAACATACTGTAGAATGAGATAATCATCATTCTTTGCTCATTGTTTCTGTTGTAGATAAACTTTCAAAGTGACAAGGCTGGAAATTACAGAGCCCTCCTGAGTTTTTTTTCACTTTACATTTTCAAAATAAAATGTGTGGTAGGCTACTGTAAAGAACTATACCATGTTCTACTTTTTAAATAGCTATAGTAAATAAGTGTTCTCTGCATATTTTGTAAATGAAAATATCAATTGCTTAAAGAAAAGCAGACCCCTTTTTTAGATGGAAAGTCTTAATTAAGGCCAGATGCTTGATAAATTTACTGGGAATTCTCTATGCGTTTTCTGGCAAGAATAGGCAAACCAATAGGCTTGATAAACTTACTTAAAGTGTTTTTCCCAAACTTGAATTGTAGATCTATATGAATAAAAGAACAATTTGTGGGTTTCTTGGAAGCAGCTGTGTTGTCTAGTCTACTAGTGTGCTTTGATTAAGGATGAAACTTGAAGCAGACAAAATCTATTGAGTGTATTTTAACATTGACTCATATCTCAAAAAAGTTAAGATGATTCCCACCAAATTTTATCAGTTTAGTTGAGTCTATTCTTTAAGTGGCAGTATTAAATGCCATGGACTTGGGCCTTTGTCCAAAATGTTTTCTTTTCAATATTGTTGCAGCTCTTGATGTCCTAACGAATTCACAAACAAGCTACACCAAAACATGTGACTACAAACTGGCAAGAAGTTGTTTCCCCTCATATTTCAGCCTTTAGATAAAGCCATATGAATGTTTAAAGTCATTGTAACTTGCTATTCCTGTCTCTCTCTGTAGGCCTGCAATATGGCACAGGCAGACAACAAGGTGCTGGTTCTGGGAGCATTGGCGGGGGTGGCTGGCATCAGTTTGGCTGCGGTCTGGTACCAGGGCCTCAGGTCCAGACGAAGAAGCTCCTGGCCCGCTGCATACTTCAACAGTAGTAATGAGCGGAGTGCTGGGATGATGATGGTGAACAGTCCAGTATTACCCAACGGCCAAGCTGAGGTGCTTGAGCGGCTTGAAACCTTGATGCAATGTGTATCAGAACTGAAGGACGAGATGAAGGCTTTGAAGAATGCAATGCCGCTGTTCCAAGACCAAGTGAGGGAAGAGCTGAAAGGACATGGCGGGGCTCATGGAGCAGTCAGTGCACATAAAGCCAGCGCCCTCCACAGGGCCACACCCACACGTAGAAAAAAGGCTGCTGGCGCTGGGACCAGAGCAGAGGCTCAAAGCTCAGAGGACGCAGAGAGTGAGGGAGGGTGAGTACTCTACAATACCTCACTGAGGAGCCCTTTAGAAACCTTTTATACCAACCGTTTACAACACATTTTATTAGCGGAAGCCATTCATAGGAATAGTAGACTGATGAGAGGATTATTGGTAGCCATAATTCAGTGAATAATAAAAACTCTTATAATAAAAAATCTAAATGACCTTTAAGATTCATACACACTAATCAGTCATTAAAATTACTAAATAAAAAAATATTTATAATCTATTCCCAAATCATTCAAAATAATTCACTTAAATTATTAGAAATATTTATCCTCAGAGACGTGTTTTTTCGTCACATTTCAACTTCATTCAGGTTATCTTAAAGTCGTTTAGCCTTGCAAAAGATTCTGCGATAGGCTGTTGTTCTTTCCCTTTCTTTTTAGTGTTGTCTCCTATGCAAACCTCGAACTTTCAATCCCCACACTCTTTTAACACACTTTATTTGGGAACATAGTATATAGTATGATTTAACACCAAAAATAATTGTCTTAGAAAATTGACAACTGACATCAAGTTCTTTCTGCTACAGTTCAAGGCCAGCTCAGCTAGAGATGGTTCAGTAGTTGTATTTAATCATTAATGACTGGATGGAGGTACAGCTGCAAATCCTACATCAGTACAGATGGTTTAAGCAAGACTTAAGCAAAGATTGCTGTGGTTGTTGGTTAAATCATCAAAAATTATTTTGGCCATCAAGTCACTGATTCACAATTCATTAGTAAGCATTGTCAGATGAGATCACATTAACAATGTAAGGAAGGCAAAGTTAATGCTCATGAGCTCAGTTAGTAGTTTGAGTAGTTCCTGTCTTGACAATTATTAGTACGCCTGATCACAGTGTACTAGAATGATCTCCGGTACTATTTATGAGCGGCATTTATCTGTAAGCTGGTCATAAGCCTTCGCACTGTCCTTTGCAGTATCATTAACCTCCTGGCGTCAGTGGAAACCAGCAGCAGCTAATCTAAACAGCAGTGTATTTTTTTTTCTTTTCTGGTGTTTGTCACATGACATCTGAATAAATGTATTACATGTGGCATTCATTCATTCACTCATACAGAACATGGGCACAAAATGAGTGCCGAGTGAGTAGGGGAGGTGCTAGAGGCTGAATGAATGTGTTACCTTTCTCCCCGTACACATTGTGCATTCGTAGCACATGTAGAATAATTTTGTTGTGCTGCTTATCTGCATTTATATACATGAGATGCGGGCTAGGGCAAAATGCCACTTGCAGTTCGTATTGCATTATGAACCAGGATGAGCCAGAAAGAGCAACCCTGTGGCTTTGGGAGGCAGTAGAGGCCCTCAGTCTGCTTCCAAGTGCTCTTTCATATGTGAATGTTCAAGCTACCAAGTTACTTATACATTTCACACTCCTCCCTTTGGAAAGGCAGGTATGCGAATGAGATTCTAGATAAGACGCTGATGATAAAATGAATGGGAACCACTCCATTAAACCTCAGGTCTTTTTAGTTCTAGTGTACCTTCATCATGGAGAGTGACACAAGGATATTGAGAGTGGGTAGGTGTCAGGCAGTTGTGAGGAAAAGTTAGAGGTGGTAGCTCTTTTCAACATTTAACAGTTAATAGCTACCTTTTTTAATGAAAAAAAAATCACCGAACAGACCATGTGTGTCATCCACGTGAGTGGGAACAGAGGGGAAACAGAGGCACTTGAAGTGAAAATAAGCAAATTAATTAAAAGGAATGATAAGAGTGAAGAGTTGAGTGTTTGCATGTTATCCCTGTGTCTGTGTGGGTTTCCTCCGGTGCTCCGGTTTCCTGCCACAGTCCAAAGACATGTAGGTCAGGTGAATCGGCCATACTAAATTGTCCCTAGGTGTGAATGTGTTGGCCCTGTGATGGACTGGCTGCCTGTCCAGGGTGTCTCCCCGCCTGCCGCCCTGTGCCTGCTGGGATAGGCTCCAGCTTCCCGTGACCCCGATTGGGATAAGCGGCTCGGATAATGGATGGATGGATAAGAGTGATAGGTTGCTCATGTCGATCATTTCTATATCCTGCTCAAGTTGAGTAGGCGTGAGGCTTTTTAGAAGCTGTTGCAAAGGTCAGAGACTCTGGAGCTGTACTGCATTCTATTGTGCACACCATTTTCCATTCAACTTGAATCAGTTTTGTACAAGTTGAGCTCTTACACATTTATGAACAACAGTGTTACTTTTTGATTTAACAGAAGGCAAAATAACACAAAAGATGATTTTAGGTAATTGTTCCCCTTTTAACAAGCTTATTTTTACTAAAATTTTTTTTTTTTGAAGCTACATTTTTGTGTCCATCCTACTTAACCAGCCAAACTTGCATATCTTATGTGGCTTAAATTATAGGTGATCGTGTATGCCTCAGGTGTTGGGGAGAGGAGCAGTGGAATCTTGCACCACATGCCCAGTCATCCACCTCCATCCAAAGCCAAATACCTTGATCACACGCCAGCTCCAGAATAACATAAACAACAGATGTCTTTCTCTCGAATGAGCTGCCATTTAAATCTCATCTTTCAAAAACAAATATTAACAGGTAAATGAAGATCATTGAGACAAAGGCCCATATATTTTTCTAATTGTCTGGCACGCTCAGACTCTTGGACGTAAGCAAAATGTGCGGCGCTCTCTGCACGCTTCTCAAAAATTGTATTAAATCTGAGAGCAGTGAAAATAAAGTTGGGTTTAAATATATCCTAGCACATAATTGTGTAAGAACCATCCTAAGAGCTGGATGAGAGTTGGATCCTGTTGGCAGAAGACACCTGGATTGATTTTTACCTTAATGTTCCCCGCTGTAAGACTAGATGTGCTGTGCCAGGGACATATTATAAAAAAACTGAGCCCTGCCTGCTTGCCTCAACATCCTAAGTGGTGTGGAAGTGCATGAAGAGGCTGCAGATCGGTGCTATATGACTCCTCCTCATCACTGCAGCAGATTTGAATCCTGGCAGCAATTTAATGATTGCCTGGGAGCAAATTTGTACAACAACAACGCAGTGAAGCAAGCCAATTAAACATCCAGAGCACTCAAGGAAAATTAATGACTGCTGTGAAAAGCATTCTGTCTGTCTTTAAAATGAAAAAAAAAAAAACCCGAACTTGTAGGTAGAGTCTAGTGCACTATTTTCTCCCTGGAGTTTACAAGTTAGAGTCTGTCTTCTTAGCATACCAATGTCTTGTGCTAGTACTTACGAGAAGTCACAGCCAAAAATGTACATCCGTCTACTCGAGGCACCAGTATTGATACTTGTGATACAGTAAAATGGACTGGAAATGATACCATCCAAACAGAGCAAAATAACATAACATTGTTTTAGCAGGAACGTCATGATGAATTCTCATGTGACGTACAGGTTACCAGTGACAAAGCAAAATGAAACAGGTCATTTTCAGTCGGCAACATGAGACTACATTTGTTTTATTAGCAATAAACATAGCACCTGGAGAGAATGCGGATGAGGCTGTTTGTCTAAAGCCATAGTTACACTGGTCATTTCAATGCTACTTTTGTGACTGGATGCGCCAGATTGGAATTTTGTCCGCGTATTTCTGTCCACTTGACACAGCTATTCGACCTTCCTATTCGGAGATTGATCTCGAACGTAATGCTCCCACACATCCGTCCATCCATTATCTGAACCACTTATCCTGCTCTCAGGGTCACGGGGATGCTGGAGCCTATCCCAGCAGTCATTGGGCGGCAGGTGGGGAGACACCCCGGACAGGCTGCCAGGCCGTCACACGGACGACACACACATACACATTCATACCTAGGGGCAAATTAGTCCGGCCGATTCACCTGACCTACATGTCTTTGGACTGTGGGAGGAAACCGGAGCACCTGGAGGAAACCCACACAGGCACGGGGAGAACATGCAAACTCCACACAGAAGACGACCTGGGATGACCCCCAAGGTTGGGCTACCCCGGGGCTCAAACCCAGGACCTTCTTGCTGTGAGGCGACTGCTCTGACCACTGCGCCACCATGCCACTCCCACACAGTAGAGCTGAAATGTGATTGCCCTTTTTTTTTTTCAGCACCCCAGGTTTGGGAAGTAAATTTCCCGTTCATTTTTGACAGACATTTCAGAAAATCCTTATGTGAAGTGGGTTTTTTTTTGAGGGGGTCCCCCCCCCCCTTTTCTCCCCAACTGTACCTGTACCCGGCCAATTACCCCACTCTTCCGAACCGCCCCGGTTGCTGCTCCGCCCCCTCTGCTGATTGGGGAGGGTTGCAGACTACTACATGCCTCCTCCGATACATGTGGCATCGCCGGCCGCTTCTTTTCACCTGACAGTGGGGCGTTTTGCCAGGGGGACGTAGTGCGTGGGAGGATCACGCTATTCCCCCCAGTTCCCCCTCCCCCCCAGACAGGCATTCCAACTGACCAGAGTAGGCGCTAGTGCAGAAACCAGGACACATACCCACATACAGCTTACCACGCGCAGACATGGTCGATTGTCTCTGTAGGGACGCCCGACCAAGCCGGAGGTAACACGAGGATTTGAACCAGTGATCCCCGTGTTGGTAGGCAATGGAATAGACCACCACACTATCCGGATGCCACGGAATGTGAAGTGTTTTAAGCCTTGAACCGATCCATCCTGCTACAAGATGAATCATGGCTTTATAACCATTGAGTCCAAAGAAAAACATTTTTGAAAAATGGAGAAACGACAAAGGTACAACCCATTGTACTTCATGTCTTTTAAGAGGGAATGAAAGATTCATCCCATAAAGCATTGTGAATGATGACATTGAGTCCCTTTCTCCTCACTGTTATTTTTTTTTTTTTACTTCTTTTATTAATCCCCTTGGGGCAATTCTTTCTCTGCATTTAACCCATCCTAGCTGTGTAGCTAGGAGCAGTGAGCAGCTGTCGTGCAGCACCCGGGGACCAACTTCAGTTTGTCTTGCCATGCCTCAGTCAGGGGCACAGACAGGAGTACTAACCCTAACATGCATGCTTCTTTTGATGGTGGGGGAAACTCCACACAAATCCCACGGTTGGACAACCCCAGGGTTCAAACCCAGGACCTTCTTGTTGTGAGGCGACAGCGCTAACCATTGGGCCACAGTGCCACCCAACTATCAACTGGTTTCAATTAACTTTTGTGATCTTGTATATTTTATCTTTAATTCTTTCTTGTATATTGTGTTTGATGATTTGACTCCTCTTCATCGCTAAAAAAGCACATCATGTTGAACAGAGAAAACATGGTGGCGTATGCCACTAGCCAACACAGATGATATTACATTGCTATGTTCTGCCCCCCCCCCCCCCCCCGGCTCAACTTCGTAGTGGGTTACAGCCCCTTGGTAATGACAATGTCTCTGATTGGTGGAACTCAGTAAAGGACTGTGGGTAATGTAGTACTTCACCCGGAATTCGTTTGCAAAACAAATGATTTCAGTTTTGTGAAACTGGACACAGGTGAAAGTGCAAGCGCAGAAATAAGCCCAGGGGCACATGGGTGTGCCAAATATATTTTTGGTAATTCGGTGACCCGAAACACAGGTGCAACCCTGTGAGGTGCAGCGCCAACTGTGTTGATAGTAGAATTGACTCCTGTCCTACGGGAATGCTGTGGGAGTCCTGTGACCCATAAGATGTCGGGCTCTAGTAGAGACCGTTTGTACTAGCGGATACATCTGTCTGGATCAGAAAGACTTTAACGTTGCCAAGTTAGGTTGAGTTTTCCAAGTGTCGTGATAAGTGCAAAGTCTCTGATTCACTCCAAAATTCAACAGCCACATATCACAATTTTTTCCCCCCCGATTAACTTATATTCCGATTGTTGCATTCAATTGTTGCTATTGGTTTCAGTGATTGAATTCAGTGGAGTGAATTCTTTAGGTTAACAGCCAGTAAAACACATCTAGCTAGATGAATGAGCCACACCGGATGACAGTGCGAGTTAGATCCAGTCGTTGAGCGTACAAACTTGGCAGTTAATGCACCTGGCATGATTGGATGACAAAAGTCACGTTGAATAGACAAGTTTAACTGTGGTGTAAGACTGTCTTGTGGATACAATTGCATGTCATTTTCATAAATTATATCAGGTGTTGAAGGTGCATTTTCAGTTGAAAATTATGTCTGTGCTAGTGATTAGGGTGGGGCCAATAAACAAATACATCGGGATTTGGCAAAGGGCTAAATCTGTTGCCAGCAGATTTTTTGGGGGGGCTGATTTAAAAATCTTTATTTGGGTTGTTTAAATTTATTATTTTTTTTTTTTTTAATTTTCCCAATTTTTCTCCCCAACTGTATCCGTCCAATTACCACCACTCTTTCGAGCCGTCCTGGTCACTGCATGTCTCCTCCGATACATGTAGAGTCGCCAGCCGCTTCTTTTCACCTGACAGTGAGGAGTTTCCCCAGGGGGACGTAGCACATAGGGGGGATCACACCGTTCCCCCTCCCCCCTGAACAGGTGCCCCTGACCGACCAGAGAAGGCACTAGTGCAGCAACCAGGCCACATACCCACATCCGGTTTCCCACCCGCAGACACGGCCAATTGTGTCTGTAGGGACGCCCGACCAAGCCGGAGGTAACACAGGGGTTCGAACCGGCGATCCCCATGTTGGTAGGCCACAGAATAGACCGCCACGCTACCCGGACACCATAACAGGTTGTTTAAATTTCAGAGGCCTAAAACATTACCCACCTGTACTACTAAAGGCATGGTCATCTCTACACAGTTGTTAGCGCAGTGTGGATCATTTGACAGCCAAGCAGATTAGCTCTGTTATTCCCACTTGTTTCTTCATTTGGAGGCTGCAAGCAACGGCATGGTTCACTGGACCAAGTTTCGTTTGCTATTTCTTCTTCACTTAAGGCTGACACACAAGTAGAGGTTTCAGTGCCGAAACATGCTTGTCTGTCTGACCCCAGAATACATCTGAAATCTCCGACTGAGGGAATGGCAGTGACCATTAGGAAAATTGTGATATATTGCCCAACCCTTATAATGATGAACAATGCAAAATAGCCACTAAAATCAGAATAATGGAGAGATGCTGTGCCATAGTCAGAGGCATTGACTCTAGTCATCTTTAGAATGACATAACACCCACATATAAAAAGTGCCATTATTGCACTTAAACAGTATCAAGTATCATAATGGTTTCTCATGATGTTATTTTAGTAGTCCCTAAGTATTGCATCCTGAACTCTGCCTTGGGAGGAGGGTAGCCTATGAAGGGGAAAATCCTCTGCCATACACTTGGTCTCTCTTTAGGTTTGAAGTATCATACATGATGGATGAACAGGTTCATATCAGGTTGTCCTACCACTCTCTCTATAAACATCATCCCTCCTCCCCTACCCCTCAATTGGTTAAGAAGCAGAAAGAGGTGTAAGAGCCGCCCTCTAGCTGATACAGAGCCCAGATGCTGAGTGACAGCCATCGGCCCCATCAAATGCTCTTAATTACAGCCCAGATTATTATCCTTTTAAAGAAATCACATAATGTGCACACCTCCAGTAATTAAAGAGCCTTTGCCACCGCTCTGTTATTTGTACGAGCAGAGGGTGTGGGCTCAGTGGGAATGGTGCAGTGAAGAAATTCCAGCCCCCCAGGGAATGACTGGCACTCACCCAGGGGAACCAGTTACACCCCTAATTCTCAAAGGGCTCTCCGTGTTAGTTGTAACAGCTGGATGTTATAACATTGTAACGCCACACAATGTCCTGGTGAGATGCATGTTGAAGATGGTTGGGCAGTTTTTATAGAAGTTTTTACAGCATTGTATTCACTCATTTGATGCAATCGAATGTCTTTAGATTAAAGAAGGTTTTTTTGGGGCGGACCCCCCCCCTTTTTTTTCTCCCCAATTGTACCCGGCCAATTACTTCGCTTGTCCGAGCCACCCCGGTCGCTGCTCCACCCCCTCTGCCTCCTTCCGATACATGTGGAGTCGCCAGCCGCTTCTTTTCACCTGACAGTGAGGAGTTTCGCCAGGGGGACGTAGCGCATGGGAGGATCACGCTACTCCCCCCAGTTTCCCCTCTCCCCTGAACAGGCGTCCTGACCGACCAGAGGAGGCGCTAGTTGCAGCGACCAGGACACATACCCACATCCAGCTTCCCAGCCACAGACACGGCCAGTTGTGTCTGTAGGGATGCTCGACCAAGCCGGAGGTTTACACGGGGATTCAAACCGGCGATCCCCGTGTTGGTAGGCAACAGAATAGACCGCCATGCTACCCGGATGCCCCCTAGAAGTTATTTTTTACTTTGTTCAAAATGCAGGATTACAAACATTATGAATGTTAAACCTTTAACAACTTAAAAAAAAAGTCACCTCAAACTAGATAACATAGTCAATCCTCAATTCTAACTGAAAACAAAAGGAAATCTTTCCTCCAATAAATCACTGAAAAAGGCATTGATGTGTCAGCTAAGATCCAGTATTAGGTATCGTGCTACAATTACAAATAGGACTCCAACCATCCTCTGCAGCATGCTCCGCTGTAGCGCAACACACGGGTCATTTAAAGCCATTAGTAGGTGAGAGCTTCTTTTTTTTTTTGATGTTTTTTGCTGCCATGTTTTTTTGATTTTTTTTATTACAGTCTCAGTGTCTGAAAGTGATTTATTTTACACACGTCATATTTCTATAAGCTATGTTCTGAAGCCAATCTTTTTTACCCCTCAGTGCAGATAGTTGCGGTTGATTCATAAAAAAATACCCGAGTCAACACCTTTTCTTCAAACCAGCCCTGCCTGCTGTGTTCGTAAAGATATTCTGACTGTGACCAATATTGGCGAAGTCTCTGATGAGACGGGTCTTGCTCAAACATGAGTCTATGTAATTCAGCACGATACTTCTCTGAAGCAGTGCGCGTACAGTAAACGATAAAACGAATCTGTAAGACACAAGACACCGTGTCACCAATAATGAGTGGGGGGAAAAGCCTATCAGGAGTTGGAAGATTTGCGCTACAGCGAAGAGTTGAGAGTTACAGTTGTTTACCTCAGTCAGTCTTCGTCTGTCATAACAGCTTCCTCTCAGCTACCTCACTACAGGTTAGAGACCAATCAATCATGATGACGGCGTGCCAAGCTGTCAGAGACCTCATTTAAAAGTGTCTTGCACTAACATGTCATTCCTCACAACAGTTCCTATTGCAGTTGATTCCCCTCACGTAGTAGTCATAGCTTAGCATCTTTTTTCTTCATCAAAAAAAAGAAGCATTTATTACACAAGATAGTTGTTGATTTAAGCTGAGTGGTTTTGTTTAGTGAGGGGCATGTCTGATCAACACGCTAACAAAAGTTAAGAAAGGGACTTCATTGTCTGCTTTGTGATTTCAAGCTTTAACCTCACCGCTTTGTGATGTCATGGGGGTTGTCCTTTAGTGTCATAGACGGTTGCATTTAAGAGACTCATATTCTTACTTCCATGACATGGACTCAGGTGTGAAAACAAATGTGCTTATGTAAAGCATTGGATGTAGATGGTACACCGACTTTGTTCTAAACAGGCCCACAAGGCCCCCTTTTTCCACTAGCTAAAGGGTATCGTGTAGAAAAAGCTTTAATGGATACATTTATTTTGGAAAAATTGACCTTGTTTCTAAAATAAATTCAGATACATTGATTCTCTTGTATTTTATTATCTGTGATGAATCGGAAGACCTCATTTCTCTAATCTGGTTTATGAATCGTTTGAAAACTGATGTACAAGGAAAGCAAGACTGTCAAAAAATATAAAGGAGTCACTAGGTTGCTTTGCAGCTGACATCTGATATGCCACGACCTAGAACCCAGAGTGCACTTGTACTGTTCTACAAGACAAATGCAGGCAAGTCATTTACAGTGCCTTCCACTAATATAGGCACCCTTGATAAATATGAGCAAAAGTGGCTATAAAAAACGTCTTTGCTGTTTATCCTCCTGATCTCGCACTCAAAATATTTAGTAATGTCTAACCTCAAATTGAAGTAAAATGGTTGAAAGAAGAAAAAAAAAGTTTTTTGGATTCCCCCCTCCCCTTTTCTTCTCAATTGTATCTGGCCAATTATCCCACTCTTCCGAGCCATCCTGGTTGCTGCTCCATCCCCTCTGCTGATCTGAGGAGGGCTGCAGACTACCACATGCCTCCTCCGATACATGTGGAGTCTTCAGTTGCTTCTTTTCACCTGGCAGTGAGGAGTTTCACCAGGGGGCCGTAGCACGTGGGAGGATCACGCTATTCCCCCTCCTCCCTGAACAGATGCCCTGACCAACCATAGAAGGTGCTAGTGCAGTGACTAGGACACATACCCACTTCCAGCTTCCCGCCCACAGACACGGCCAATTGTGTCTGTAGACCAAGCCGGAGGTAACACGGGATTTTAACCAGTGATCCCCATGTTAGTAGGCAGCGGAATAAACTGCTACACTACCCGGACAGAAAAAAAAAATTCTTATTATAGTAGCACAGTGGTGCAGTGGTTAGCAAGGTCGCCTCACAGCAAGAAGGTCCTGGGTTCGAACCTTGTGGTTGTCCAACCTTGGGGCTCATCCCAGGTCATCCTGTGTATGGAGTTTGCATGTTCTCCCCGTGTCTGCCTGGGTTTCCTCCGGGTGCCCCAGTTTCCTCTCACAGTCCAAAGACATGTAGGTCGGGTGAATCGACCATACTAAATTATCCCTAGGTGTGATGTGTCGGCTCCGTGATGGACTGGTGGCCTGTCGGCCTGTCCAGGGTGTTTCCCCACCTGCCGCTCAATGACTGCTGAGATAGGCTCCAGCATCCCATGACCCCAATTGGGATAAGCAGCTTGGATAATGGATGGCTGGATGGATTCTTATTATATAATGAATATTTTTCTCAAAAATGTGTGCCACAATTATTGGCACCCGTAGAAATTCTTAGGAGTAAAATCTAATTGAAGTATACTTCCATTCATAGTTTACTTTTTCATGTTCACCTGAGTGATTAGGCGCACTTAAGTGGTCATCTATAACTTCCTGTAATACTGAGGTATAAATATGAGGTGACACACAAGCCAAATTCCCATAGTCATCCTTCACATCACTGTGGGAAAGATCCGAGAATACAGTAATGATGTGCGACAAAATGTTGTTGAACTGTACAAATCAGGAAATGGCTGTAAGAAAATAGCTTAACGGTTGAAAATTACCATTTCCACTATCAGGGCAGTAATTAAGAACTTGAAGATGTTAAGAATCTGCATGGAAGGGTGTCCGGGTAGCGTAGTGGTTTAGTCCATTGCCTACCAACACGGTTCGCCGGTTCGAATCCCCATGTTACCTCTGACTTGGTTGGGCGTCCCTACAGACACAATTGGCCGTGACTGCGGGTGGGAAGCCAGCTGTGGGTATGTGCCCTGGTCGCTGCACTAGTGCCTCCTCTGGTTGGTTGGGGCACCTGTTTGGGGGGGAGGGGGAACTGAGGGGAATAGCGTGATCCTCCCACGTGTTACGTCCCCCAGGTGAAACTCCTCACTACCAGATGAAAAGAAGTGGCTGGCAACTCCACATGTATCGGAGGAGGCATGTGGTAGTCTGCAGCCCTCCCCGGATTGGCAGAGGGGTGGAGCAGCGACCAGGACAGCTCAGAACAGTGGGATAATTGGCCAGGTTCAATTGGGGGGAAAAAGGGGGAGGAAAAAAAACCTGCATGGAAGAGGACGTGTATCAAAACTGACCCGACACACAGTGAGAAGGATGGTTCACGTGGCCAAAGAATCTCCAAGGATCACTGTTGGGTAATTGCAGATGTTCGTTGCATCTTTGGGTCAGAAAGTCTCCAAAACTACGATCAGATGCCACCAACATAAACACGAGATGTTTGGGAGGGTTGCCAGAAAAAAGCCTCTGCTGTCATTAAACAACAAACTGAAGTGCCTACAGTTTGCCAAGCTTTACTGAAGCTTTCAGTGGGGCCAGGTTCTATGGTCAGATGAGACCAAAATAGAGCTTTTTGACAACAAACACCAGAGGCGGGTTTGGCATAGACTGAAAGATAGCCGTGTAGAAAAGTACCTCATCCCAGCTGGAAAGCATGGAGGTGGATTGTTGATGTTGTGGGGCTGTTCTTCTTCCAAAGACCCTGGACAACTTGATAGTATCATGGAATCTATCAAGTACCGGCAGATATTAAATCAAAACCTGACTGCCTCTGCAAGGAAGCTTAAACTGGGCCCTGGTTGGATCTTCCAGTAGGACGATAATCCAAAGCACACCTCAAAATTGACACAAAAATGGTTCGCTGACCGCAGACTCATTTTGCCATGGTCCTCTCAGTCCCTTGACCTAAACCCCATAGAAAACCTTTAGGATGAGCTGAAGAGAGAGTCCATAAGCAAGGACCAAGGAATCTGAAGAGTTTCTGTATGCAGGAATGACCTCAGATCCCTTGCCATGTGTTCTCCAACCTCATTACGCATTATTGACCCTTTTCACATGACGTCACATCCCACTCGCGGGGAATATGAACGCCATGACGGACGGCAGAAGACTCTGGCTTCAAATTTATGACAAGCAGGCACGTTAGCTATAGTTCGACATTTCGTTGTTTGAAGCTAGTTTTTATTTTACTTTTATGGTATGATGGTGATTTCCTGCTGTGCCGTGCAGTGTGCCAACAGGCAAGGCCTGAACCTGAACTGACTATATATATAATTTTCTTTTTTTTTTAACCAAAAATTATGCATTTTTAATTTAATTAACACATTTCATATGAAGAGGGAAGTATTTTTGCTCATAAGAATAATAAAAGTCTGAGATTTATGTGATATTTTTTAAGCGTTACCTTACATGAATGTGAGAAATGGTCAGAGTGGACATGAGACAATGATTGTAATTTAACAAAAACAGCTTATATTTATTATTTAATTGTATTTTGCTTCATGCTAACCAGTACACTTGAATCAGTGGCTTCAGACACTGAAAACATTACTGACAGTTTTATTATGCCTCCTTGTCCCCTTTGAATGTTTTGGACTCAAACGTAACACTTTCTATGGAATGACCCAAATGTAGATGGCAAGACTGTGTAACCTACTATGAAATGGCAAGGAAAGTATGAGCTGCTTTTGGTTACAGTCGATTTGAGTTTTGATGGCATCCTAGGGGAAACAGGTTAAAAACATACACAGCTGGCTAGCTATGTCTTACCTTTGCCATCATGAGGTACATCCCCCTGCTGTGAGCGTAGCACCGCGATTCTGTAACCAAACCAGCTACAAAGAACTGGTAAGCATCCAGACTTTTGTATGCTTTTAGATCAGCACCTGTGTATGGGGACACTCCGTTGGTAACATAGTGGTACAGATCGTGTGGATTGAACTCGGGCAGACTGGACGATTTTGCTAGATCTGTGAACACATCAGTAGGAAGAAGGTACGGGTCGCTAGCTAACCCTGATAACGCTAGCTTCTCCACATATCTCTCTTTGTGCCGTCCTACAAGGTGACTCACTTCACAGGACAACTCCACAACATTACTCTGACTATCGGTAGCCATCACTTAAATTTAAACTATAATAGCTACTCATTCGTCGCAATATTTTGTTTGTTTTTGTTGTTCGCTTTTGAATTTCCCGGTCTATCACTTACTGCTGTCCGTCATGGCGCAGTCTCTCTCGTCACGTGATAATTGTGACGTGTCTGCAAAGGGTGAATTGGAGAAGACTCAGAGCTGTTATCTTGTCAAAGAGTCTTGACAAAGGGGGGTTGCGCCAAGTATTAAATGAAGGGGTGCCAATAACTGTGGTACACGTTTTTCAGAATGAAAATTTGTTTCATGATAGAAATTCATTTTTTCCTTTCAATTGTTTTACTCCAATCAAAGGTTAGATTTTTGTTAATATTTTGAGTGAAAGATCAAGAGAATAAATGATAGACATGTTTTCATAATCCCTTTTGTTCATATTTATCAAGGGTGCCAATATTAGTGGGGAGGGCACTGTAGCTTAACAGTTCACATTTGCAAACAAGAATGAAATGTGATCCTTGAAAGTAATCATATGCATGAGTAACATGAACAATGGAGTTTTGTTTGTTTTGCATTCTTTTTCTTCATGTTATTTTTAGCATTCAGTGGATAAACAGCCATTGTCGGACTTCCCCCCATTTTTATTGCTTAGTTGGGTGAACTATACATGTCTAAATTACAGCTATGTTCAGGACACTGATGGTTTCCTTTCTTATTACCATTCTGTGATTTCTTGAACTCACTTTGCATATAAATAGTAGGTATTATCTGCTATTTCTCTGTTTTTGTATTAATTTGAAGAATTTCTTGCCTTGATATGCCTTTTGTTTTTCATTCATAAGCTTCCTTTGAATACAGTTAAGTTCCTTGTGCAGGACCTGTAGCTTCGGGCGAAACCTCAACCTGCAACCGGTTACTGCCTTTCAGTGTTTATTTTAGACCAATGGGACGATTCAGTCACTCTACCTGTTCATAAAGCTGCTTATCTAATGAAGAAAAGAGCTGCAGGTTACATTTGCACTGTGCCAGCATAAGAGCAAACAAACATTAAGCTGTGAACAATGGCATGACTGTAATTTTTCACTGTGGTGTCACAATGACAAGTTTATGACGAGTTAATATCATCAAAGCCTTCATGTTTTTCTGCATGCTGTTACTTAGCACAGCAAACAGGGGGCATTATTGGTACCATGATGCATATGATGGTAGAAACTTGATGATCTCACCATATCTGTGGTATAGAAGTTTATCTGTGGGAAACATAGGAAAGGTAGCAGGGGGTTAGGTTAGGAGAGATTTGACCCCCATCCACCCCCTGGGCTCCACAAGAATAAAATCTGCACTCTTTCCAGACATATATTGTGATGGAGGCACCTTTCAATGGCCCTGCCACCAGCAGTACACAGACTGAAAAAGCCTGGCTGAATGCTCTGAGGCCCAAGGATGTTGGGATGGTAACTGTTCGTCAGGTTTGTTTTGAAGGGTTTTACCATGGTGACTGCCATTGCTAAGCTCCCTTGAAAGACTATGTCATCCCCCTCTGGTTTCTGTTTATTGAATGGATAACCTTCCTCAGCATGCACACTGCATGTTGAGAAAGCTTGTTAGAGCTTCACAGTCTTGGATATTGCAATGGTTATGCTAGTAACAAGTTGTGGCTAGTCCATATATTAGTTCAGGTCAACTTTTTATGGCCCAGCAGTTTTTGTTTACATAAGAAGCATGTTTACATAAGGTGTATTGATCAAGATGTATTGTTAAAAGTCTTCAGAGGCAGATCAGCATTGTATTTTCTCAAAGTGGTTTTCATCCTTAATTTTACATAGTTTTAAAATACCTCTGGATAGCCTGCCAACATTTATACTCTTAATGAGAATATCTCCGCAAACAGCCACATTGGATTCAGGGTAAATTTCTAAGTGGGCTAAAGGTGTCAAAGACCAGTTGTGTATCTGTTACTCCAGGATCTATTAAGCAAGAAGGTTACAATAATTTCACCTTGGAAGGTACTTCCAGTTTTTTTTACAACCTTGGTGTTATTTTTGTAGTTTTTGCCAATGTGCATACTGGTTATGATATTATTTTACTCACTGGATTCATTGTAGAGTTGTTGGATACAGGATATCGCTGTACATAGCTTTACAATGGCATCTTATGGATAATCAAAACACGAGTATCGAACATGTTTCAGTGAGTCCAATTCAACCCAGTTATCTAAACCATGTATCTGGAAGTATGGGAAGCACGGTGGCGCAGTGGTTAGTGCAGTCACCTCACAGTAAGAAGGTCCTGGGTTCGAGACCTTGAGGGTTGTCCCAGGTTATCCTCTGTATGGAGTTTGCATGTTCTCCCTGTGTCTGCGTGGGTTTCTTCTGGGTACTCCAGTTTCCTCCCACAGTCTAAAGACATGCAGGTCAGGTGAATCGGCCATACTAAATTGTGTGTGTGTGTGTGTGTGTATTTGTGTGTGTGTGATGGCCTGGCAGTCTGTCCAGGTTGTCCCCCCCCCCCCCGCCTGTCGCCCAATTACTGCTGGGATAGGCCCCAGCATCCCCACGACCCTGAGAGCAGGATAAGCGGTTTGCATAATGGCTGGATAGATAGATGTATTTGGAAGTGAAAACAACTATGAAAGTTAAAAGTTATTACCCAAAATGTCCGATTTTATCAGCGGCCATTTGTGTTGCTGAGTTGATCCAACTTACAGGAATGACAAGCCTATAGGTTATAGGTAGTAACCATTGATAAAGTACTAGACATGATAGTTAGTTATAGATAATGGGAAATCATGTACACAGTTTTTTTTGTTTGTTTGTTTTTTTTGTCGTTGAAAGGATGTGTTTAAGTCTTGTATTCAGTTGCCCTGTAAGAAGCCGCTGTAAAGCTGTCTAGCAATGGTTCTGTGTCCAAAATCTCCACAATAAAGATGATGAGTAACATGATATATCTAAACTGCATGGTGGCAGGAACTACAAAAATAAGATCCTGGTTGTACAAAGAACTGGGATTTTACCAAGGCAAAAAAAAGGAAGTAAAATAGAATTTCTCTGCATTCTCTTTACTCTTTTCCCTTCATTTGATATTCTGTTTTACTGACGTCCAGCACATCTACTGATGTTCATTACATATGCCTACTTCTGTACACTGACCTATTGTTGGGCATAGATTAACCAGATACATAACATGACTCTAATTCTTATCAAGCTCATGGCAATATTGCATATATGCTGCCCACTGCTGAAGATCCTGTTCAGATTTATCTGAGCTGGTCATCAGTGTGCATCAGTGTGCTCATCTCATCAATATTTCTATGCCAACCTTGCTAATTGAATTTCATTTGCAGACACAGTAATGTATGACATTCTTCTGTATCTTATCTTTTAACAAGACATTTAAGAGTCTGGCAGTGCATGTACTTAGCTACAGTCCTCAGCTAGTGATGGTAGATTTGCCATGCTCTCTCTGATGTGTTCAGTGAGTAACATTTTAGGGAAAGTGATGACACATTCAACACAAATACACACACATTTACACGCATTATACAAGTGGATCCTTAGTGGGGGTTTTTTTTCCATTATCCGTTCATTATCCAAGCCGCTTGTCCCAATCGGGGTCACGGGATACTGGAGCCTATCCCAGCAGTCATTGGGCGGCAGGCGGGGAAACACCCTGGACAGGCCACCAGTTCCTCACATGACCAATACATTCACACCTAGGGACAATTTAGTACGGCCAGTTCACCTGACCTACATGTCTGGACTGTGGGAGGAAACCCACCCAGAGTAAACCCACGCAGACATGGGGAGAACATACAAACTCCACACAGAGGATGCCCCGGGATGACCCCCAAGGTTGGACAACCCCAGGGTTCAAGCCCAGGACCTTCTTGCTGTGAGGCAACTGCACCTCCATGCCGCCAGCTGTTTTTTTTTTCAATTAAATTAAGCAGTTGATGAGTCATAGAATGGTGTGACAGAAATGTGCTGACCTCTCAGTACTGTGTTGCCTCTCACCACTTCCATTTAGTGAATAACTTCAGGAGAGGAGGTGGAGGCGACTGCTGAATGACTGGAAGGGCAGGTAAATTAATTACTAGGTGAATCAATGACAGAACTGGACCAATATGACAGTGTAGCCATAGTTAAGGGCTCAGTGTCTTGCTCAAGGACACTTTGGCAAGCTCTCTACAGGAGCCGGGGATTAAACCAGCGACCTTGTGATTACTGGATGACCCACTGTACCTCCTGAGCCATGCTACCCAGCAGTCCCCTCCATCTCCTCCTGCAGTTAATGAATAACTGCAGGAGAATAACCAAATGGCTGAAAGGACACAAATTAACTAGTAGGTGAATGAGTGACAGAACTTGACTAATATGACAGTGTAGCCATGGTTAGTCGAAGGCTAGATCGATCTGTTGTAAAGCAGTGTTCTGTAGAATACAGTCCAGACAAAGGGATAACACAGGAGCCAGTAAATGGCTATTACTCATACAAAAGCAGGCCCATTCAGATTTTTTAAGCTGGGTTCTGTTGGCCAATAAATAGTTTGAGCCCTGCCTGCAGATTTTAGGGTTTACTCTGGGGTCACTGTGCAGGGAGGGGATTATGAACTTGGGATCGTAAACAAGGCCTCTGGTGTACTTTCACCAGTTGTCACTTCATGGTGGGGTTGTATGAAGACAAACAGACAGCAAAGAGCAATAAAACAAATATATGCTCTGGGCCTCATTCATTTTTGGTGTTTGGCTCAGTTACTTGTCCTTTCCTCACCAAGCCACTGGATGTAGTAGATGAAGTACAATCTGATGGCACGTAAAAGCTCATTTTGTGTGTGTGTGTGTGTGTGTGTGTGTGTGTGTGTGTGTGTGTGTGAGAATAAATCAAAACCCTTCCTTCCAAACAAAAAGATGTTTGAACAACAAGCAGGAAGAGTCGCTGAGCCAACAGGCCAGGCCTGCTGGCCGCACACTCAGTGATAGGAGAGAGACTGACAGTTTTAATCCCCACAGAAAGCATTTCCATTACTGGGCGTGCCACCGTACAGCTTGAGCTCTTGTATGTCTAGAAGAAGGTGAAAAATGGGCCTGTAGCAATGACATTTTCAATTTTTACAATTGCAAAAACTTTCCTCTTTTAGTACTAGCATTCTTTGATATACGTAGCCTGTCCAGTTTTGTCTTCTTTTTTTTTTTATCAACCATTGCTGCTTTTCCAGGTGATATAGAAGCAAGTCGGATGTACCAGATGATGTTATGAACTAAACAAGACAATAAAATTCTTCATGTAGCCTGCCTTGAGGACATTACCCCTTGTTTAGTGCGTTTTTGCAGTGTTTTTTTTTCTGCAGTTTTATTTTCCTGACTTGAAGAAAACACCTCTGTGGCTCATGCACCAGCTCCTTTAATCACCCCAATTTAGGCTGAAGGTGTGTGTATGTGCTTGCTGTGTGTGTGGACAGGGATGGGGGGGTGGGTGGGTGGAGTCTAGATGGAGCCTCAGGCACACGGCACCTGTTGGGTCCACAATGTCAGTGGCCCGCTCTGACACATCCCCCCAGAACCATAGCTTAGAGACTAAAACATTCCCTTAACCGCCAGTGACGCACATGCAGCTGCTGCCAATGCTTATTAGAGGCTTTTCATGTTTTCACCTTTCTCTGTGTCTTTCATTTCTACCTGACTATGTTATTAATATAGTTTTTATGGCTGCTACTTCTTAAGTGTCAGTTCAGGGTGTTAGTGCTTGCTTACAGTGGTTGAAAAGGGACTGTAAAAGCCGAGTGTTGCGTGCCTTGCCCCCGACAAACAAAGTTTCCCTATGCTCGGTGGAAAGCCTGCAGGTATCCATGTTAAGATATCCAGACTTTTAACAGCCAGCATTTATAAACAATTAAGTGACCCACTTGTGTAAACAAATGTGAGGCAGTTTGCGTGTAAACATGCAGTGAACGCTGATCCATTATCATCAGCATCTGGCAGCGAGGGGGCCCATAAAACCTACTCGTTAAGACTTGATTTTGATTGTAGTTAGTCATCACCAGAGAGAGATTTCCTCAGATGAGATTTTTTCATTCCACCTCACAAGTAGAAGATGGTTATACGTTGAGTTATTGGGACTCGGGCCATGTTCATCTAATCCAGGAGAAGCTTCCACGTCTGGTAGAGTTTACACTTGAGCCACTCCAAAGTAGTTTGTCGGTGCTCACCAAGGTCAGGTTTCTTGTCTTGTCTATGAGCAGGATTGAGGAAATCATGCTTGAGAAACGAAATGCCAGCATGTATTACGACAAGTATTAAGTTCTTCTCCCGCCCACATCGTTGACCTTAAGAGTCCATATACTGAGAGCAGGTAAAAATACAGTACACTTTTTTTTTTTTTTTGGTTTTTTTTTTTTTTTTTTAATGAATGGAGTATTTATGTTTTCAGGTACATGACCGCACTGACAGACTCTGAGGAAGAGGAGCCAAGTGATTTTGGTCAGAGCGGCAAGGAAGAGATTGTGGACAAACTATTAGTCTTTCTGGATAGGATTGACATTTTACATCAGGGCACTGAATCTGACAAGCGAGAGAGTCTCAACACCCTGCTGAAGGAGAAAGAGGAAGTATGTTGGATTGGTTGTGAAACTCAGTACCCCTTATACCCCTATGGACTAGATTTGGGTGCAACCCTACTAAAGCTGATTACAAAATATTTAGTCTCTGATAAAACCCAGTTGAACCTTTGATCAAACTTCTCTTTCCTTGCAGTTTGGACAGAATTCACAGTTTCTTTGGCGATTAACCCGAGCCTACTGTGATGTTCATGACATCAGCTCCAGCCTGGAAGAAAAGAAGACCCATGCAGAGGCTGGTAATTTTTCATAATTGTCTAATAACGCTTGTTATATGCCTTATTTACCAAGCCTTCCATCATGGGTGATGGAGATGATGGAGTTAAAAAAACGTCAACTCCATATATCTGTATGTGCCACAAATAACTCCGGAAGAGACCTTGGCACACTAAAGGAACACTTGAATGGCTTCTCGAAAAGCCAGTTCACATTTGTCTCTGTTCTCTGCTATGACTTCAGTCAGCTGGTTTGTGTTTTGGGCCTAAAGAGAATTGGCAGAAATGATGGTTGGCAGATCACAGAAAGTTGAGTCAGTTCATCTGGACAAAACATTTATTGAGAGAAACGTTGCATCACTCATCTAAGCGACCTCTTCAGTCTCAACTGACTGTAGGTGTCCCCTGGGTGGGGATACCTGCAGTCTCAATAAACGTTGTGTCCAGATGAACTGATTCAGCTTTTTGTAATTTTCTTAGCTGGATTATTGAGCATGCATAAAGATTGTTGGCAAACTTTTGCCAAACTTATAAATGTAGGTGTCTGTTGTAACAAGCTGCATTAGACAGAGATGATTAACTGTTGTACAGACAAAAATCTTAACACCCATATCACCCATTCATTTGATTAAGAGAGTATTTAGTAGGCTAAAATAAGTATTTAATAGTAATTCTTACTTGATCTATTAATTCTTGTCACAGGATATCCATTGTGCAATGGTTTAGGGCTGACGGTCAAACAGCAACAGGGCTAAAGCAGCTTTCATAAATGCTGAGTTATTTTACCCCTACAAAAAACACTACAATTAGTGTTTACACCAAAAAAAAAATATAAAAATTAAGGCAACACTTTAAAAAATGAAATAGATTCTGAGAAAATTGAGTGTGTTCATTTAACTTATATGAGGACCCCTACTCTCAGGTTTCAGAGTGGTCTTTTAACAAAACGAAATATTTTAGGATGCTTAATTCGGTTTCATGGCAGACGTTTTGATGTCTTTTTTTTTTTAGCCAAGTTGGCTGCAGGAGGAATTTATCAACTTATTTTTTAACTAGTCTTCGTGGTTTTTACCCAATAATCTTCCACTTTTTTTTAAAACAAATTATAGTGACTCATCACACTTCACACTTTGCATGTGTTGTGCTGTGATGTGAAGATATGATGTTTTTTTCTTAAACAGAGGCCGCTGTGTGATCATACTGAAGTTCAGACTGGATTGACCTGTTTCTCTGTTAACCTCTCATTAATGTGGCACTAATCAGTGCTGGCCAGGTGCTTTTGACAAAGATACCATTGTGAAAGGGTTTGACAGGGTTACAGTCATGACTATTTAAAGTAAAATGTTTTTTATATATACATATATATTGTGTGTCTGTAACAATCATGCAGGTATTTATGGGCCGATTGGAATTAGACAGCCGCCACTGAGTGATGAAGGATTTGCAACCCCACTCTCTTCCTGTATCAAATTTCATATTGCTTTTGTTTTTATTGCTCTAATCCAATGCCTAGTGGTGTTCCTTGGTTCTTATTTTCTTCAAATCAGCACACCCTTTGATACCACTAATCCATGCTCTCTTGTACTGTTATGTGAACAAAAATGTCCTGGATTGAGTTTATGTTGAGTTTGTGTTTCAGCACAACATCATTCTCAGTGGTCTATCTTGCCCCCACCCCCTCCACAGGGAAGAACATCGGCGAGGAGGCTGTGCGGCTGAATCCTTCATGCGCTGAAAGTCATCAGTGGTAGGTCTAATTTTCCTATTCACCCCCCCACCCACCCTCCCATCTCTTGAAAGGTAGCCCCTGTGTCTAGGGCTTGAAACAGCTGCCCCAAAAACCATGACTCAGGCCTTTATGCAGGGCACTAGTTTTCTCTCAGCAGGAGTTTAAGTCTACACAAGCGCCTGTGATGCAGTGTCTTGCTTGCCGCCAGATAAAATAATACAGGGCAACCAACACTCTGATGAATCTACAGGAAATGCTCAGAGCCCCCTCCTGATAGGTTGTGGGCAGATTTATTTCAATATACATGTATGTGTGTATTATTCCTGACTGGTGGCAAAAGCAAAGTTGCCTTGTTAATTTATCACTTACTACTGGCACTGTTCCCAGCAGTTTTAAGACACCTGTGGTCAAACCTCTACTTAAGAAACCGCACCTCAATCTAGGGTCTCTTAATAACTATTGACCAGTCTCTGAAGTTTCCATTCTTTTCTAAAGTACTAGAGAGAGTTTTGTATCAACAACTTTGACCCATATAGAAGAAAACTATCTATATGAACCTTTTCAATCAGCTTTCAGGGCCTGTCCTCCACTGAACCTGCTCTGACCAGAGTGGTGAATGATCATTTGCTAGCTATGTACTCTGATTCCACCTCTGTGCTTCTACTACTGGACCTCAGTGCAGCCTTTGACACCACTGATCACTGTATGCTATTAGACAGAATAAATTGTAATTTCAGTGTCTCTGGCTTACCTTTCTCTTGGCTTAAAACCTACTTTATCTGGAAGAATACACTGTGTCTGCTATATTGATATTGCATCGACATTCTCTGACGTTAAATATGGCATACCTCAGGGCTCGGTTCTTGACCCTCTACTTTTCACTTTATATATTTCATTTCTTGGCCAAATTATATGCAGTCTTGGAATAAATTTCCATTGCTCTGTGGATAATACTCAGCTGTTTGTGCCTATAAGGGCTGATGATCATACTCAAATGACTAATTTAGAGGCCTGCTTGGCTGCTGTGAAAAATTGGATGTCACTAAATTTCCTGCTTTTAAATTCAGATAAAACTGGGATAGTGGTCATTGGCCCTGCTAGACACAAACACCAGTTTGATCAAGTAACAATCGAAAACTCTGGGATTTCACAAAGAGTGACAGTCAAAAATCATGGTGTTATGTTTGATCCCAGCCTTTCCTTTGATAAGCACATTATAGAAATCACCAAGAGTACCTTTTCTCACTTCAGTAACATAGCTAAAATCCAGTCTCTCCTCTCCATGGCTGATGCAGAGACTGTAATACATGCATTTGTTTCATCCAAACTTCATTACTGTAATGTACTGTTTTCAAGTTTGCCACGTTAGTACGAAAAGTCTTCGGATGGTTCAAAATGCTGCAGCTAGAATCCTAACTAAAACTAGAAAATTTGACCATATTACACGAATTCTTGCCTCCCTTCATTGGCTTCCTATCCATGTTAGATCAGACTTCAAGGTGCCTCTGCTGACTTTTAAAATCCTAAATGGGCTTGCCCCATTTACCTACTATATCTGATCTTCTTAAACCGTACATCCCATCTCGAGTTCTCCGCTCTCAAAATATGGGGCTCCTCTGTGTACCCAAAGTTAAAAAGAAGTCAGCTGGTGACAGGGCCTTTTCCTATTGGGCCCTGTTCTTGTGGAATAACCTGCCTGCTGCCGTGAGACAATCATACTCTGTCGACTCCTTTAAATCCAAACTTAAAACGCATTTTTTGCCTTAGCCTACAATTAGTTGCATTTAAATTGAGTACTTCACACCCTGTACTACATGGCAGGTCAGTTTCTGTCTCAATGAATTTACCAAGTACTGTTCTGCTGACGAGATTATAGCATATAGATTATTCACTATTGCAAATGATTCTCTTCTCTCAAATCTTTTCTCTCTCTCTGGATGATGTCTTCTCCTTTTCTCTTCTCCTGTGTCTGTGAATGGCATGATGTGAGTCTCCCCTGTGTGCATGTGTAGTCTGTCCTTCTCCCAGGTGTCCATGTTGATGATGGCTGCCACCTGGACACTGGCATCCTCCTCATCACTTTTTTTTCGAAATCTAATAAATCCATATCCTGTTTCAATGTTATATCCTTCTCTCAGGCCATGTGATGGCCTGTTGGCCTGTCCAGGTTGTCTCCCCACCCAATGACTGCTGAGATAGGCTCCAGCGACCCTGAGAGCAGGATAACCGGTTTGGATAATGGATGGATGGATGAATCCTTCTCTCACTCTGATGTGTTACTAATGTTTTTTCTTGTCTCTTCTCCCGCATATGTGAATGGTATGATATGAGTCTCCCCTGTGTACATGTGTAGTCTGCCCTTCTGTCACGTCTACATGGTGATGGTGGTCGTGTGGCTCAGGTCCTAGACTGTTCTGGAGGCATCTGGACACTGTTTGGCATCCTCCTCATCATAATCTTCATATATTTTATAATCCGACTATAATTCCATTATCTTCTTTCAGTGTTGTATTCTGTAAATTGTGTACACACAATATCCATTGCATTTCTGTCTGTCTTGAGAGAGAGAGCCCTCCTCAGTTTCTTCCTATTTTTTTCTCCCTGTTAAAGGTTTTTTTTAAAGGAGTTGTTCCTTATCCGATGCAAGAGTCTAAGGACTGGATGTTGTAGTGCTGTAAAGCCCAGAGACAAATTTATAATTTATGATAATGGGCTATACAAATAACATTTATTTGACTTGCTTGAAACATTTGGAATGTGCAGTGGGAAGATCAGTCAGTATGAGTTGAACTTTTTATAACATAGCTTAGCTGTACTATACTTCATAGAGATACATGTTGGCCATAATAGTGGTTCTCAATCTCTTCTTCCTGCTGACACCTCACACCCCTCCCCACCCTCCACCCCTTCCAATTCTAGATAATGGCATTACATCCCCCTTCAATTATATAAATATAAACATTGATTGTGCTCAGTACTCACATAGCCATGTGATTTATGGTCCTCTGTTATTACACTGGCTGCTACTGGCATCCAGATGGTGTTGACATAGAGCCTACTGTTCTCGTTTTGTTTTGTTTTTTAGTTTGAATCCGACTCATGTCCTTTTGTTTGCATTTCACCCCGATTTCAGTTGTCTCTCTTCTCATTCCCTTGCGTGATCTCTTCTCTCTCTCAGAAATGGTCTTGATGTGTACATTATCTAGACACCTATTTGCTGCTTCTTTGTTATGCTGGTAGACAGTACATGGAGACCTTTTTTTCTTTTGAAAAGTGGGCCCACGTGTCACAATTATTTACAAGGAATTTTGCATCTGTATGGCAGACATCAAAGACAAGGAAATCGAGAGCCCCCATTCCCCTCCTGCCTCGGATGAAAACATATACTACCCCTTTTACTTGGTGACCCGGGCAAAATCCCCTTGCTTTTCATTAGCTGAAAAGTGGGTTTTATGGTAATTATTCTGTTTGCATTGGTAAAGGCTATATACAGCTTCATTCTTCACTTGAAACTCTGCTCATGTTAAGACTTTTGTTCATGACCTGATGGATGGGTGGAACAAACAAAGCTTTATGACGATATCGTCAGATGAAACGCTAATATTGTCCTGCTTCTACTGGAATTTAAAGGAGTGTACTTTCGAAAAAAATCCCGCTTGTTTTTATAAGCTCATATTTTCCACTTGTGGGTTTGTCATAACTTACTGTACATTCCCTAACTATCATTTGTAATTGATCTTGAGTGAGTGGCTTCTGTTCTTTAACAGGTGCATGGTGTTTTATGCATGGGAACAGTCCCAGAGCACCTCGTTGAGCCTGCAGTCCTGTTTGCCATGCTTGTTAGGAAATAATTACCATTAGCTCATGCGCATACCATAGCGCTTTAGACGGCAAGTGAAAGAGAAGGCTGTATTTGTTTAGCTAATTAAGAGCAACAGCTTAAAAAAGCTTAACGCTTAATCCTATATCCACTAATGGAATTTGTAAGATTCTTAAACTTGTCGGAAACACTGTCTAAGTTTAATGGACAAGGCAAAGTAGATAAAGCAGCAGTTTGTTGAGGAAGGAAATGGAGTCTGGGGGATTGTGTCAGGCAGTGTTGCAAGGCAATTAAAGTCTGAGGGAGCTATTTGCTTACCTTACCGATATCGTGAGAAAACTTGTCAACCCTTTTTCCTCAATGCTGCCAAGCAGGTCGCAACTTTGGCAGATCTTCAAATTCACTGTCAATCAGTACCTGCTCTGCCACAAACAACCAGGTTTTTGAAGTCACGTGTATAGGGAGCTGCTTGAATCTATCGGAGTGCTGTTGAGCTGAATGCTAGATCAGTGTGTCCACAGTGTTCCACAGTGACATCCCTTTAACTTTAGAACTCCTCCAAGCATATCAGAAAGGACACCTGCACCTCTGGCCTTTCCCCTCTCAAATTCCATTCATATAAAATTTTCCAGCTTTGGACAGTTGACATATCCACTGAAGAACTTTCCAGTAGACCCCCATTTGACAAATGAGACCTGCTGTGGAGCTCAAGTGGGATTTATGGGGCCCTGTGTTTTCCGTGATGCATTAAAAAAAACGGACAGAATCACAGAATGGAGACATAAAAATGGATGTCAGGGAAAAACAAATATGAAGTATACAAAATTTGGAAATGTTCAGAATATTAAGTAAATTGTTGGTAAACTGTCTGTCGCTCTCACTTGCAGAAACCCTGTCACATTTCTGTCATTTTGCATGTGTGTGCATGAGCATGTTGGGGGGGGGGGGATGCTGACGTGACTGGCATCACAGAAAAAAAGTTAAAAAAAACAAATACACACAGACAGTTTGCTTTTTAATTATTGTAATTGATTAAACAAACTTTCTTACAGCAAAATTAGGTAAAAAGACAAAAATCTGAGTCAAAGAAAAAGTTAAAATCAAGAAAACCAAAAATGGAAAAAAAATAAAATGGAATTTGGGCAAAATGTAAAAGCGATTTCATAGGTCCCTAAATTTAGTATATAACCTGTGTATCAGTGTATGGAAATGTTAAGCCTAGCATTTGTGTTTGAGCGAGTGAGTATGCAAGCACATTTTTATGCATACTTACATTCTCGAATGGGGTTGCCTGTGTGCATTTTGGGCTGAAGGCTCAAAGCCTATTTGTATAATCTCAGCAGGAGGACGACCAGGGGGACATGGTTGCACTCTTGTACTGCTGGCTTTGTTTGAACATGTATTTTCATTGATTCCACTGTTCAAATTAAGCCTGGGTAAATCCCTCACAATAGGGCATCTCCAAAGGTGCAAAGGCCTGCGGATTAACCAGAGTCCCTGCAAGTGGCAGTTGCAAGCGTTGTTCAGAAGAGGGGTCACTTTGGACTTTGGATCAACAACTTAAAAACCAAACACATGCCTTTGTCACTGTGGTACTCATTAGGGTTGTTGTGACTACATTCAGCTTTGTTCCCTTGCACTTAATCAGTGCCTATGGAAAACCCGTAGGCATTTCGATTACAAACCTTCCTGTGGTCATCAAGAAGTACCTAATATAGCTCCTCAGTGGCTGTGGAAAATCTATAGGTGATTAGATTTCAAACGCCACTGTACTTAATATAGTCCGTTGCTGTTTGAACTCTCAACACACCATCAGTTTTTCACAAATCCCACACTCATTCCCATGCAGTCTCACAGACTTGCCCTTGAATTCCTCGAGTTCCTCCTCCTGTTTCTGTGCAAGTTTTGGCCTGGAGCACCACCAAGTCCTCTCCGCCTTTTGAATGAGCTCTCTATGTTTGGATTTGAAGGCTGAAATCAATCTGCAGTTTCCGCCAAGGAGCTGACACTTAGACCCTTTTGTTTTTACCCAGCAGAGTGGGGGATTTTTGGTGAGCCACAGTGGAAATGGGGACTAACCTTGCGCAATTAATGTTCTGTCTTTCTCTTGTCTTCCCCTGTCATGGGTGTTTTTTTTTGTTCCCTCCCCTCCTTTCCTTCCCCTCTTGATGCTTCTCCTCCTTGCTTTCGAAAGTCAGGAGAGATAAAATTTCAACACATAGAATATAGGGAAGGCAAAACAACAGCAGGTAGGCCCCTGAGGCCAGACACACCTCTCCACACCTTCACATCCCATCTCCCCTGCTCTCTTTCTCCCTCCCTTTCCTTCCCTTTCTTGGTTCCACCCTCCTCTCTTCTCATTGGAGGTGTGATGTTTTTTTCTTGTTGGAAATATAAACTTTATATAAAGTTCCACAAAAAAGGACTTTGGAAGACTTGGTGCCTCATCGGTCTTGATTGAAAATAAAATTGTAGTTAGTAAAGACATACAACATATATCCCTTTTCTATGAGGATTTCTCAGTTGATTAGCAGACAGACACAGGTTAGTGAAGGACTTGGATATAATCACAATCTGTCCTTGGCTAATTGAAAGCTCTCTCCATTGTTTCTCCCATAGGCAAACTCCATAGTGAGGGAGACAAGCCAACACTACTATGCACTTGGCCAGTTATGAGGAGCTCTGCAGGTAGCACCTCTGACCCCACTTACTTTTCTCATTAAGCACTGCAGGCATTGCGACATGCTGAATAATGGTACAACTATCTAGGCAGAGATGGGGAAAAGTATGTCCTGCAGTAGCCTGATGTTGAGCAATCTCCCCCCACAGCCCTCACCTACGCAAGGCTTGATCTCGACTGCGATTAGTACTCTCTTCTGATTTGCTTTTCTGGTCTCTCTCCTCCTCTGACAAGATTTATTACGCCTAATCGCATAATATATTCTAGAATACATAAATAAAGGGAGGAAAGATTTCCGTCTGGCTGGATGGAATGCCTCCACAAAGGAAAATGAAGGCAGATAAGCTAATGTTTGTTGCCAAGTCTTGATTCCAAAAGCTGTGTGGGAGATTTCCACTGCCTGTTAATTGATATATTTTTGCCTTTCTTTGTCATTTTTAAGACTGTAAAACAGAAAGTCCCTTTCCCCAACACGTTAGAATATGGATGACGGAAGCAACTCATCTCCTTAATTGTCCATTGGTTCACACCTGGTGTGTAGATGTAAACCAAACAACCTCCTGGCCCAGTTTCCTCGCTAAAAGGTAGCTGGCCGTCAGTGTGGGATTTTCTCAAAGCCTTTGCATCCCACACTGTGTTTTCATTGGAAGCCAGTCGGCACAACTGCAGACAGATAGCATCTTTGCTCTTGTGATGTTGTGGAGCTCCCTGCTCATCGGGCGCCAATCAGCAGAGGCACGGCTGAGTCCCGCAGTGACTTAAGAAAATAAACACAGAACTTTTCTGTTACACTTACACACACAATTCGCCCACTTTTCTTTGCTTGGCAGAGGGTGTGAATGGCACTTAAGTGAATGGTGCGGTTGGCACTTGTTTAATTCTTATTTTTCCACACCGCCCACATTAAATGAAATTCATAATGTCAAGCACAAAGTGTGAGAGATTTATGTTTGCACACGGTTACATACAACCACCTGAACTAATTTTTTTCCCCTGCCCTCCAAGCAGACAATCGTTTTAACAATGCCAGTTGAAGTCAAATAGATCACGTCCATACCTGACGTAGGGCGAGATCACACACACCTTACTCCAGCTTAAATTTTGAATTACCTGCTGATCATGTCATATAATTTGTATCCTGCCACAACCCACCAAATAACCCAATTTACCTGTCACTGTCCTCCAAGAGCCTCAGTCCATATAGACATTCTAAATTAGCTGTATTTCATGAGTGACAGAGAGAGAGAGAGAGATAGAGATTATGGAAGTTTGTCTTGGTGGTCAACATGAAGACTAAAGGACACAAATGTGTAATAAAGATGCGAACAAACTTAAATCATCAAACATTATCGCTACAAAAATAGCAATACCCCTGAATTGCCCGAGTACCTGAGTTGATTAAATATCTAATTATCTCAGTTACACTTAAACAAGGAATTGCAAAGTGAACGGTATAAACACAGTGCAAATAAAGAACAGGCTTTTAACAAATGTGTGACATGTGCATTTTATAGGGCATTCACAAGTTTATCGTTGCAGTTGCAGGAGACGTAAAGCTCTGATAAGAAGACACACGACTGTTTTCTTAGCAGTTCAGTATGTCTCCTGCAAGTACATGTCTCGTTATGCCCGTCTTTAAAATATCTCATTCATAGATGCAGACCCCAGTGCATACCATCTATATGTACCATCAGCACCACCATGTCAGACCACAGATTGTCAGATGACCCTTTTTGCCCAGCAGCCCCGCTTATGAAACGGTGTTTGTATCGTGCCGTGGTGTTTGACACCAAGTACCAGCAGCATCAGAACAGCCTTGTGGTGAAACACTTTGATCACCTTTCTCTCTTCCCCCTACTCTGAATCACTTCTTTCCCTCCTATTTACCTTTTCCTCTTGGTATAGAGTCTTAAACCTTGTAGGGGTTGGTGTTTGTTGAAGTCCTTCTCCAAAATTGTCTGTTGAGGAATCTTAAGAAAGACGGTTGAATAGTGCTGACTTCCTCTGCGCCCTAAGTTGATTTATGTCTTGGTGACGTGGAGAACGGGTTGGTGCAACTCGCTGTACCCACCGAAACTCCAGTAGCTGACTGCTTAAAAGTCAAGCATTGGCAGAAGAGACGTCGCAGCAGTGTTCTTCATTGACATTGATTTTGACTTGTTGAAAAAGCTTCAATGTGTCAGATTGCTTCTTTGGTAGCCTTTGTATTCTGCTTGCTGAAGACACTATCATTTAGACACAAGCAGTCGTTAAATGTTGCAGCACACACTAATTAAAGGGTGTAAGGCCATGTAATTTTTAACGCTTTCCATTTGAGTGGGTTCAAGAGCATGCAAAGAGATGTATTTAGTAACTCAGAGGTCACAAAGGCAGGAATGATATCAGCAAATTCAATAGAATAGAATAGAAATACTCCTTGTTAGTCATTTTGTACGTACATACAAATGAAATGTACTCTCTGCATTTAACCCATCCTAGCTGTGTAGCTAGGAGCAGTGGGCAGCCGCCGTGCAGCCCCCGGGGACCAACTCCACTTCTTCTTACTATTGCCTTGCTCAGGGGCACAGGCAGGAGTATTAACCCTGGCGTGCATGTCTTTTTAATGGTGGGAGGAAACCGGAGCACCCGGAGGAAACCCACCACAGACATGGGGAGAACATGCAAACTCTAGAAAGGACCTGGGACGGCCGGTGGTTTGAACCCAGGACCTTCTTGCTGTGAAGCAACAGTGCTAACCACTTGGCCACCGTGCCGCCCTAGATGAAAGATAGATAAATTGAAAGATAAATAGCGAGACAAACAGACAGTATTTGGCCCTATAGATCGCCGTAGTTGATATTTTGTGGAAACTGATTGACCAGGTTAGGAGGTGTATTTTTTTCTCAATAGGTGGCGCCCTCTATTAGTCAATTTAAACGTTATTTTGGGCTTTATTTTTGTAAACCTTCAACCTGTGTACCCACTATTATAATGACTTGAACACCAGGCTTAGAATTGAAATGTTTATAGGGAAAACACGACGTCACTGGGGGTGACGAAGAAGGACAAGATTAGGAACGAGCATATTAGAGGGACCGCTCAGGTTGGACGGTTTGGAGACAGAGCAAGAGAGCCAAGATTGAGATGGTTTGGACATGTGTGGAGGAGAGATGCTAGGTATATTAAGGGAAGGATGCTGAATATTGAGCTGCCAGGGAAGAGGAAAAGAGGAAGGCCAAAGAGGAGGTTTATGGATGTGGCAAGGGAGGACATGCAGGTGGCTGGTGTGACAGAGGAAGTTGCAGAGGACAGGAAGACATGGAAACGGATGGTCCACTGTGGCGACCCCTAACGGTAGCAGCCGAAAGTAGTAGTCGTATAGGAAAACACAGCGGAGGTCTGCACTAGAATTGTTTTTCAATAGGAAGGACCTTTTATCATTGATGGCGGATTGCTGTTGTCCATAAAGAGTCAACCCCTTTTCAGAAATGATGTTTTTGAGTTCGGACCTTCGTCCTGTGTCAATAACTACACTTCAGGCAGAATTTTTATTTATATTTAAATGTTTATTAACATACATAATGGTCTTTAACTATAACTGGCAAACCTCTCAGCAGAGATCTGTCGTAATTAAATCCCTAAATTTGCAGCTGCTAAATTATCGAATACTGAAAACTTTTTTGCCGTCTTGCAGTAACTTGGGAGTTTGTATTTGACTGAGGGACTACCGCACCATTAGGGCACTAGTCTGGCATAACATAATTGTGTGCGGTGTGTGTGTGTGTGTGTACACGTGTGTGCATGACGTGTGTGAGAACAAGTGCGTGGAGAGGTGTTGGAGGGGCTGGAGGGTGGGGTTGTGACATTTCAACTTTAAAGTGTGTTTTCCCGCCTTGCTGCCCTTCATGTCATTTATGTGAAAACTCCTTTGACGATGGGGCCAATGTAAATTGAGTTACGAGCCGTTTTTTTTTTTTTCCTGATTAGCCTTGCACTTTCTGAATAAATAAACCCGTGTTGTTTATTCCCTTGAGTGAATCCCTGGTGCCTGGGTTTAGAAGAGATGTAGAAGGAAAATCAAGGTCTGTTTAATATGTTTTATTTTTGGAGTCAGTGGGTCAAAAACTGACATCTGTGGTTTTCAAAAGGGCATATATTTTAACACTGTTGGCACACGTGGTTTTTTTAGGTTCATAGATGCCATAGGACAGGCTAGCTATAGTTATAAGAGTGAGCTGAATGTCCATGATCTCCACAGGTACGCCATCATGTGCGGCATCATGGCAGAGTACGACACGGTCCAGAACAGGATAAAGAACGGGTACATCTTCAAGGTGAGTTCTTTTTTTTCTTTTTTTTTTCTAACGCCTAATCTTGTGGTGGCGCTCACCTGTGACTGAGAATTCACATACATGTGTGAGTGCCTCCTATGTTGTTTGTGTATCAATGAATCTCACCTCAAGGAGTCGGCTCATGCTTACACCAGTTGTGAGGGGTGTTTGCTTAACTTCCAGAGGCTAGTTGTATCCAACCTTTCCCGGTATGCTGCCCCACCAGCCAGCATCAGCTGCACAAGGTGGAGAATGGCACGTAGAGCTGCCTCCACTAACACCGTACCTACAAAAACCTGACAGGTGAAAGAGAGCGAGAGAGGATATGGAAAATCTAGACCGGAGAGAGATAGTGGAAAAGGGAGAGGGAGGATGCTTGACAGCGGGGAGTGTGCAGTGCTTGTTTTTTTTCTTTCTTTCTTTCTTTCTTTCTTTCTTTCTTTCTTTCTTTTTTTTTTGCCATCGCGTGTGTGAGAGGTGTTTGTGAAATACTTGTGGGCTGGTGGAGCAGGGTGGATCAGGTTGGAACGAAGAGATGGAAAAGCCGCCATGTCATGAATCAACACTGTAAACCATCTCCCCGCCTCTCTCCCCTCTCTCAGGATCACCTGGATAAAGCCATCGAGCTGAAGCCGCAGGACCCCATGTCCTACTATCTCCTGGGCCGGTGGTGCTACGCGGTACGTGACATTTTGGTTCACCCCAGCAACACGGCAGCACACACCTATTGTTCCCGTCTCTCTTCACATCAACAACCGTGAATTTGCGAAGGCAGACATTTATGCTTGGCCTACCGCCTCTGCTAACCCACCCACTATTTCCCTTCATTCATTCCCACTGTTTAGTTTTCCCTAAGGGTTGTTTTTCTTGCGACGATAGCCATGGAGAACGCCACGGGAGGCTGACACCGGCCATTGTTCCCTTTAAACCAGAATGTACCGGAGAGAGGTCTTTATGCTGTTTCTCTTTTGTTGTCTTTCATCAACATCTCTCTTCTACATTATTCCTCAGCATAGTCTGATCATCTGACCTTGTGATTTTGGACATGGTCTTTTTATTTTCATATTTTGAAGTAAGGCAAGATGATAAATTAGGTAATTCAAAGTGTACAAAACAATCACACACAAGTTTACAGCTTTTTCTCTGCAAACAGTAGCTGTTAATTCATCCGCTCTTTATTCAGTAATTTGCTGCTCATCTAAGCAGTAGGCTGAAAGGAAAGGAGTTGTTTCTTGGCATAAAACAGGCACGATTGACATCCCACCGGTGGATTACATAATGCATCGGAGAGGATGTAGCTCAGTGGAGTTCCTATGGGGTTTACTACCTGAAAGGGCTCCTGGATCCTATGAGTAATGGATGATGCACACTGGAGGAATATACTATCTCCCTCTGAATGAGTATCCTGATCTAAGTTAAATAAGCAGAAAACTCAACAACAATTTTGTTTTTTTCCTTTCAGGAAAACTCTGTTAAGATAGGTTTTGCTGTGACATACGTAGACAGTAGAATTTAATATGCACTCCACCAAAGTAGAAATATCTCTATTACTCTTATTCCAACAGCTTTCCCACATATACAAGAGCAGGAACAAGGCACTGAAGGATGGTTAAATGTTTGAGAGCTCACACCTGATGTTTTGAATGTTTTTGGATCTTGGTGAACATGCTGATGTGTAACAGTGATTTACTATTTAACTTCTGGCAGCAGCAATCTTCTGAAGGACATATGATGACACCGTTTTACCTGCAGTCAGACATTACTAAGATGAATAGGGAATGTGGTGAGGAAGAAGGAGTGAATGTTTGACCCAGACTCCACCAGGCTATTATCTTCCTAGGACCAGTACCGAGTTAGTATTGTCATAGAAGTGCTCCCCCATCATTACTTTATCAGTTGTTTTTAATGGGATTCTGAGCCTCTTGTAGTAATAAATGACTTTGAATAAATAAAGTGGGGCAAAATAACTTTCCATGTTATATAAATCTAAAAATATAAGCAAAGTTTGACAAAAAAAATAACCAAACCATTCACAGGAATTTTTTTTCATTTTAACCAGATGTTATATTTCAACATACAATAGATGTCATAGTGATCATGAATATTGTTCCGTGGATCATAGAATCATTCCAAGGAAATTTCTGTACAATACATTGTAGTCCTAAAAAGTCATTGGATTTGTGGGGGTGTCTGGGTAGCGTAGCAGTCTATTCCGTTGCCTACCAACACGGGGCTCGCCGGTTCGAATCCCCGTGTTACTTCCAGCTTTGTTGAACGTCTCTGCAGACATAATTGGCCGTGTCTGCGGGTGGGAAGCCAGATGTGGGTATGTGTCCTGGCCGCTGCACTAGTGCCTCCTCCAGTCGGTCGGGGCGCCTGTTCAGGGGGGAGGGGGAACTGTGATTCTCTCACGCGCTATGTCCCCCTGGCGAAACTCCTCACCATCAGGTGAAAAGAAGCGGCTCACGACTCCACATGTATCAGAGGAGGCATGGGGTAGTCTGCAGCCCTCCCTGGATCGGCAGAGGGGGTGGAGCAGAGACCGGGACGGCTTGGAAGAGGGGTAATTGGCCGGATATAGTGGGGAGAAAAAGGGAGGGGGAGGGCATTATTGGATTTGTTTTTGATTTTGATTTTTGCAGAATTTTTCTAATGTGTGGTGGCAGAACTTACTTCTCATGCTTTCCAGAACACTGATCTTTTATATCTACATCATCACCACCCTCATTTCAGTTTGGATTTCTCTGTTTTGAATCAGCGACATTTTCCATGACCGTGTGTTGCAGGTGGCTCAGTTATCGTGGATCGAGAGGAAAGTTGCCGCCACGTTGTTTGGAGAGCCTCCGAGTGCCACAGTCCAAGATGCGCTCAAGAATTTTCTGAAGGTATTTTCATTTAATCTGCTATGGTTCTCCACAGTTTTGCAGTTTTTTTTTCTACATTTATTCACTCAGGTACAGCTTTTTAAATGATTTGGTCCCTCTGAATTCTTGCTGGGTGTAGATAACTCCAACAGTACTACAGTGCTAGTCTGCCTTTTTTGCAAGTTGGAATTGCAAAGTTGTTCATTCTTACCAGTTTATATCCTGTTGACCGTGATTAGGATATCAATAATACATTGTAGACATTTCAGTTTCAGTGAAAATTGAGGTTCATTTCACTGATGATTTGTAATGTAATCAGATATAAATTTTGAGTGGGACTGCAGGAGCAGAGTCGCTCATGGGGCTTGCTGGCGTCTGCCCCATCTAGCCCATCCTCTCTGTGTGTATCTGTAGACTTTACTGCTTGAGCTACCTTTCTATTTATCTTCTTGTCTCTTTCCCTGTTTATATTTCTCTCTGCAGGTATAGGTATTCACTGGGTCTTAGCATACCTTCCATCTGGTATCCTGGGCTCTCCTTAACATTAAAACTTCTAGAAAGCAGGGCCCTATTTATTTATTGTTGAATTCAAACTTGCCCCCCAGGTTCCTTCTGTTTTGTTTTTGTTTTTGTTTTTTTGTTTTTTTTTAAGGCCAAACCCTAGGTATTCAAAGAGGCTTAGTCTGTGCTCCCTTATTTCACATGTTTATATAGTAGAGAAATGAAATTTGCTCCTGGCCAATATTCTCATGCATGCCTCTTCCTCTTGTCTTGTGTATCTCACTCATCAATTTGATTTAAGTGGTCCCTGTTACAACTTGTTGCTTATGGCTGCAAGGGCTCTGAAAAGGCTGCCTCTGCCTTCAACAAATACATCCTGCGAGGTTATACAACTCCTCCAGTTGCTTACCAGTGGCCAGGTGTTATCTGTACTCCCCTAACTGTAGGAGGCCTATTTAGCTTGAAGAAGAGGAGACAGAGACGGGGGTGACTCAAGGGAAAAGTTTATCCTCACAGACTTTTGTAATGACACATCTAGTGCAGTCTGACATTGCCTAAACCAAGATTCATATCTTCATTCCAATCTGTATGTTTGCTGATGTTCCTACTCTAACCCCATACTCGATTACCTGATGTGTTGGGGGTTTTTTTAATGTCCAGTTCCACTGAAATCGATGATAATCATCCCGTGGAATTAAGCTGTGGCAGGGATACTCAAACATTGGCTCAAAAGTAATGTGTGGCTCTTTGGTGTCTATGTTGCAGCCCTTTTTTTTGGGACCCCCCCCTTTTTCTCCCCAGTTGTACCCCGGCCAACTACCACTCTTCCGAGCCGTCCCGGTCACTGCAGCGCCCCCCCCTGCCGATCCTTGGAGGGCCGCAGACTACCACATGCCTCCTCCAATCCATGTGGAGTCGCCAGCCGCTTCTTTTCACCTGACAGTGAGGAGTTTCACCAGGGGGGGACGTAGCGCATGGGAGGATCACACTATTCCCCCCAGTTCCCCCTCCCCTCCTGAACAGGCACCCTGACCAACCCCAGGAGGGGCTAGTGCGGCGACCAGGACACATACGCACAGTCGACGTCCTACCCGCAGACACTGCCTGTTGTGTCTGTTAGGACGCCCGACCAAGCCGGGGGTAACACAGGGATTCAAACCGACGATCCCCGTGTTGGTAGGCAGCGGAATATACCGCTACACCACCCGGACGCCTAGCACCTGGCTTATTTTTTTTATTCCACTGCTGGTGGAATATTTTTGTTCCTGCCAGCCTGTTATTAATACTTTTTTCAAAGTGAAACATAGTTTCTCTCTCACGCTCTCTCGTTCTTTCCAGTGAGGAAGAAATACATTGCATACTACACAGTCACGCTTTTTTGTTCCTTAACTACCTATTTACCAGCAGCCCACTCCAAAAGTTGTAGTTTTTGTCCATGTGGTTGTGAAGCTGGCCACATCTGAGTCCCGCTGAGCTACAGCAACTATCTCTGCTTTGTTGATTAGTCAACCACTTCATAGTACTATTATCTTTATATGAGACCTTATTACTACTATGGAATACCTCACACCTGGTAGTTCTCCATATTATCTTTATATGAGACCTTATTACAATACTATAGAATACCTCACGCCGGGTAGTTCTCCATATTTTCACACATTTCATTCTTTTCTGTATGCAAAAGAACAGATGTACGGGTGATCTCCAGCAGCCTCTTTAATGCCTCTTGTTTTTCATTCACAGGTGGAGGAGCTCCATCCTAAATATTCCAAACTCAACTATGTGTTTTTGGCCAAGGTCGGCACAAGTAAACCTCCGTTAAAGACACAAACCCAATATTAATTTCATAGGGAGATTTTATTTTTTCATTAAACTAGTCTCAGTTTTGTGGGGTCATAAAGCAATCTTATTTTTTGACTGAACTATGCATGAAACATTTCTCATTCCTCTTTTTTGGATAGTGCTACCGAGACCTGGGGCAGAAATGTGAGGCTAGAAACATGTGTGAGGCTGCTTGCTCAATGGACACCGTCTCTAAAGAGGTACACTGTCAGATTGTGTAAAAGCTGTTTATATTCCTTTCCTCGCCGGCTTACTTGGTATGCCTCCACCGGCCAGCGTTTAGCCACACGTTGGCCAGCCCAGTCTCAGCTGTCGTTAACACGTGGCCTTGGCCAGCTGGACATGTGACACACACTCGGTGCCGTTGTCTCACAAAATGTCTTCCTCCAAAAATTCGCAAGTCGATGATGAGGCACGCCAAACCGTAGATACTGTATCTCAAATATACTCTTTACTTGCTTTCTTTTTTTAATAGGATAAAGAAGCACAGAAGGAGCTGGACTCACTTTGGTCGTCTCTTGGAGTTTGATGACACACCGCAATGTTGCAGTCCTTTGGAAACCATTATTTCCCATGTGCTAGCAAGGGAGCCATCTGCTGTCATCATCAACACTGTAACTGTAACCATTGTGGGCTGTGTGTGTGTGTGTGTGTGTGTGTGTGTGTGTGTGTGTGTGTGTGTGTGTGTGTGTGTGCGCGCGCCCATGTGCGTGTGTGTGTCACTTTAAGAGTCCTTCGTGTTAATTCACTCTGTGAGTGGAGGGGTGTGGACTGCATCCAGAGATCATTAGACTGTCTTCTCTGTGGGGATACAGACATGTCATTTTGTCATAATTTAAACAGAAATCACTGCTTTATATGCTCATCGCTGGCAGCTAGACTGCCAGTCAGCCGTCCTCTACCGTCTTTCAGCTGCCACAGATTGAATTTTCTCAGATTTGAGCACAGAAACAAACCTGCTGTATGAGGTCTCATCTCATTGGTTAAAGAAATGGTTTTCACCCATCTGCGTAGCTCTCGCAGATATCTATCACATCCAAACCTGACGGGTGGGTTCAGAATATTGTCGCTCAAGGAAGATTATAAATGTTGCACAGAATTTGGGTTAATCGATCATAATTGATGTTAAAATAAAAAAGTGTACTATCCTTTCTTATCCAGTTACCTTCCTTGGAACGTTTCATTGCACCAAGAAGGAGAAAAGGCACCGGCGTCTCAGTAAAGATACCATCGGGTTTCCTTGATGACAGAGAGCTGTCAGACAATTTGGGAAAGTGATCCGTAGAGCTTGTTGTTTCTGCTTTGTCCTGCTTTTGTTTCATATCCCGCCACACATTCACTGAGCAGAAAAAAAAAAAACACCTAACAATAGACCGCCCAAACAAAATGTCACGCTGTGACCAGTGTTTGACCTTTTGCCATCTTCTTCGCCACAATTCAAGCCAGTGTGTTTGCTCAATGGCTTTATTTACATGCACACAATCATGCAATTATTTCCCCGTCATTGATTGTGAAGGCGATCTGATTAAGATGTTGACGTGCACGCCAGCACAGTGTTTTGTTAATGTGTTCCCATGTCCATGCAGTCTTGCATACGAGGATTATTCATTAACCCCTGATGACTTATCGCTCCAGTGGCATTTATTTTGCCTCTGTGTAACTCTTGTGTGATTTATCAAATGCTACAAATTGTAGATAGTAGCCGACATGGAAAGCTATGGAATAATGGGTGAATGTTGCAGATTGTGAATACCGTCCAGGCGGCCTTCAAATGATTTGAATGTTATCTCAGTAGCCCACATTTTATTATTAATACTCTAAATATGGCCATTACTTAAGTAAAACAGCAAGATCCATGTTATTACATAGTCAAATTCACACGACAAAAGTATTGATATGCATGTAAATATTGTCATTGAAAGAGAAAGGTAAACCCAGCCCTAAACGCTACACTGTAAAAAATAATCTGCTGGTTTAATTTAAAAAAGTAAGGCAACCTATTACAAGCCATTTTCTGAGTAATCTCAACTAGTGTGTGCAAAACTCACATGATCAGTGATCACTTCTCCATAATGTAGGGGCTACCTAAGAGCCACAGTAAAGACAGACAAATCCGATGAATGAACACACCATCGGATTTGTAATAACAATAAATGTTATTATTTATTATAATTAATGATAAAATAAATAGTATATAATAAAATAATATAAATATAAATAAGTAATAAATAAGTAATAACACCCACACATTCATCAGATTTGTCTTTCTTTACTGTGGCTCTTGCGTAGCCCCCATGTTATGGAGACATGATCATTGATCATTTGAGTTTTGCACACGCTAGTTGAGATTACTCAGAAAAGGACTTGTAGTAGGTTCTCTTACTTTTTTAAATTAAACCAGCAGGTTATTTTTTACAGTGTAGCTGACTTGGTCCACTAGCTTTATTTTGAATACATATCTTGGTGCTCTAATTTGCATGTGTTTGGAGTATGCCACTCTGCTGTGAGCTAATGGACTGAGATACTATAAGAATCAACAGCACTTCTTGATTTAATATGTATTTCAATGGAATTTCAATACCGTTTTTTTTTTTTCTTGAACGAAGGGGACTTTGACGTAAACATTTCCCTCCGTCTTTTCACTGTAATGCATTTTAGATGTTTCCATGAACCCATTTGCTTGAAGAATGCGAATATTTCAGGATTTTTATGGATGAATGTCTTGATTGTTTGGGAAGGGACCAAGGAATTTACAATCTGTGGTTTGAGATGCTCCTCTTTATCTTTTAACACTACCTAATTTATGAAAATTTCACAAAGAAATTAATGCTAGTTGTTGCTTCGAAGATTTCTTTTTCCATCTCCTATATATGAATGTATTTGAATTGTTGTGTTGCCAAGAGAAATGTAGCTTACCTTCTGCTCACCTTGTAAATCAAACACTAAGTAGAGATCATACTGTACGATGTGGAAGGCTTTGCACTGACTGATCAATGGTACTCGGGGGTACAATTAAATGTGTGCAATCTTGATATGTGTGGTGAGTTTGTTGTGGTGTTTTACTAGGCGTGAGTGAATCAGCTTGTTTGGATACACACTGGCATTAGGGCTGAGCCCTCGGTGTATATACCTGTAGTAGTGGTTTATACATGCAATCAGGTAATTACAACATCTTGTGAATATTTTTTTCGACATTGGTCCTGGTTCAAGTACAACATAAAAGCTGGATTGTTTCTGACTATGGTGATGGTGTGGTTTAATTTTCACAAGACTGTACATTTTGTGCCAAGGCTACTGGAAATTAGACACTAAATCAGATTCAGGCCATCTTCCCTCCTGTCTCATCACGCTTCAGTTTTGTACCATTTTGAAAGAGCCTTTGTTTCCCTAGACTGAATGAAATGGCTTTTTACCCTTTGTAGCGGAAGGACTCAGTCCAGACAGAGTGACAGTTTATTTATGGCCATTATTCCTAAACATGACCGCAGTTTGTCATGTCTGTTGCTTGACAGACAGAGTATGTGTGTTATGACTGCACTTAATCTTAAAGACCCTTCAAGACAAGTCACTATGTTAAGAGGTGTGGTGGCCTGGTGTTAGCAGATATCCCTCCAGAAGTTGTCATTTGGAAAGAGAATAAACAAAGTGCCTCTCAGGTTTGCCTAGTTTAGCTGACTGACAAGTCATTGACCCCTCTTTGAAGCCTATTTGCCATGTTCCCTTCAGAATGATTGATTGGTTAATTGGTATAAGTTCAGCACAAAGGATTTAACCTCAGATCCTGTGTATTATTTAATTTTCTGTCAAGTCTTGGATAGTGACTTCTGTGAATAGGGCAGCTGACAACAAGGGAAAGACCCTGTGACAGCTTGGAAAGACAGCTGGCAGGAGGGAATACTCCACAATAGGGCTGTCATGGTTTGACAGCTCATGGCGGCAGTATCCATGGGTAGTGTAGCCAGGTGAATGCACTCAGGTTAGCTACAGAGAAACATGTTGAGATACTCCAAGAGACTGCGAGAGCGGGGATGGAAGAAGACTCTGTGGATAACATGGTTTTAGACCTAGGAACGGCTTTGACTACGAGTAGGGGTAAAAACATGGAAGCAGTCAGTTCAGAATGGGACAGAAAGAAGCTGCAGGTTTGCATATGTGGTAGGAAGTAGATATCAATGAAGAGATTTAGGATCCACCAAGGATGTATAAAGTGCTTGACTGAAGGAGAACAAGGGTCCCACATTGATCAGTACTTGTTGAGAAGTAGGTCAAATCAGTCGGATGAAGTCCAGCGGCAGGTTTCACACCAAAGTCTGCAGGATAAACGTAGGTACGCCTGATGCAGAGGAGGTAGGTTCAAGCACTGTAGTACAAGATGGTGGAGAGCAGGGTGTAGCTAGCCAGATAAGAGAGGACTATCTTAAAAGGGTCCACGCAGGGCATCTGGGTAATGTAGTGCTCTATTCCATTGCCTACCAACACGGAGCTTGCCAGTTCGAATCCCTGTGTTACCCCCGGCTTAGTTGGGCGCCCCTACAGACACAATTGGCCGTGTCTGCAGGTGGGAAGCCGGATGTTGGTATGTGTCCTGGTCACTGCACTAGCGCCTCCTCTGGTCGGTTGGGGCGCCAGATCGGGGGGGGGGGTAGCATGATCCTCCCATGTGCTACGTCCCCCTGGCGAAACTCCTCATTGTCAGCTGAAAAGAAGCGGCTGGTGACTCCACGTGTAACGGAGGAGGCACGTGGTAGTCTGCAGAGGGGGTGGAGCAGTGACCAGGACGGCTCCGAAGAGTGGGGTAATTGCACAGGTACAATTGGGGAGAAAAAGGAGGAACCCCCCCCCAAAAAAAGGGCTCCACGCAGAAAGTGAGAGGGCTAGGGAACCTTTGATGCCAACAGATATCTCACCAATTGGAGAGATAAAATGTCAGTTTTATGTCAGTCCGCCCAAGTTAGAGTGAGGTGCAAGATATTGAGTAGCGTGCAAGGGCCTCTTCTGCACCTGGACATAATGGGGTGCCTTATCGGTTTTATAAGAGTGTGCCTGGTGTTCTGAGGTATTTATAGAAGCTAATTGTAATAGTATGGAAAAAACGAGTTATTCCCAGGGCTTGGCAGACAACAGGAGACATTTGATACCGAAGGAGAAAGATGTAGTCAAGATTGGACAGTTTAGGTCCATTTGTTAATGGGCCTAAACTGTCCAAATTACCCACATTAATGTTAGCCAACACCAGCCATGTTCCTCAGAATATGCATGGACAGTGAGCACTTGCTGTATTTACTGTATTAATTGTATTTATGTATTATTATATTTACATCTGTTCGTTGCTTTGGATAGAAGCTTTGGATAAAAGTGTTTGCCAAATGTATGTAATGTAAATGTAGTGTAATTTGTCTTCTCAGTTAAGAAGGGAAGGTCTTCTTTCATGTAGTGGCACAGAGATTGGTTGCATATTTAAAGGTGAATAGGTTGATTGACACCTCAGTACAGAAAGAAGGAATTTTAGAAGCTTTGGATTGCTTGTCTTTATGCATGCTCAATAATCCACTTAAGAAAATCACAGAAAGTTGAATCAGTTCATCTGGACACAAACATCTATTGACAGAAACGTTTCATCACTCATCTAAGGGACTTCTTCAGTCTCAACTGACTGCAGGTACCCCCACCCTTATAAACAATACAGTGGCACAACAACCGAAACAAACGATTGGTTTCATATACAAATTCCCATAACCATTAACTAGAGTTAAAATGGCCATGTGTATTATTCACAGAGAATTGGGGAATAGAAACTGATTGTTTTTTTGTTTTTTTTGGGGGGGGGGGTTATGCCACTGTGTTGGGTGGGGGTACCTGCAGTCAGTTGAGACTGAAGAGGCCACTTAGATGAGTGATGACACATTTCTGTCAATAAACGTGTCCGGATGAACTGACTCAACTTTCTGTGATTTGGAGTGTTAGGAGCACACAAGTATGATTTGGCATTAAATTCAGGCAGCTAAGAAGCAGAAAAGACATCTCCATGTGGTATGTTTTGACCTTGCGAAGGTTTTTTGGCTCTGTGCCACAGAACCTTTGGTGGAAGGCATTTCATTTTTTTCAGGTCCCTGACACTATTATGAGCCTGGTCAGAGCATATTTTGATGATATTCAGTTTTGTTTCACTATCAGTGAGTATGCAACCTCATTGCAGCAGCTGGGTCCAAGGATAAGAGGGTGTCATATGTCATATACTGTCGTGTATTGTTGTATATTGAAGTGATTGTAAAGCCCTGCGGGACTACCTTGTGAATTTGGGCTGTATAAATAAACTTGACTTGAGATGGGGATAATGGCAGGTTGCACTATTTCATCTTTGGCTTTTGTTATGGCCATGGAGGTTATAATTGGGGCATCTAAGTGGGTTGTTGGTGGTGAGAGGGTGCAGTGTAGGGTGTGACCCCCTCCCATCCGAGTGTAGATGGATGACATGACTACAATTACAACAACAGCTTCATGCACCCGTAGGCTTTTGACTAAACTGAGTGGTAATCTAAACCGGGCAAGGATGAAGGTTAAAGTCGAAGTTTGCCGGCTGTTACGGGGGAAATAATGCAGGAGAACTTTCAGACTGGTGAGATACTTCTATCCATGGTAGAGAAAAGTGCCTGGCTATATGGCTTCCTTTTTGAGCAACAGGGAGCAAGGCTGCAACTTGAGAAAGAGTTTTGTGAAAGGCATTAAAAGTGTTGATAGGCCTTTATTGCCTGGTAAATTGAAATTGTGGTGCCTGCAGTTTGGTTTGCTACCACAAACAATGTGGCCTTTGACAGTTTATGAGGTAGCTGTCAACGAGGTGCAGAAATGAGATAAGATGGTATTTATGTCAGTCAGGAAGTGGTTGGGAGTTCCTCGGTATCCAAGTAGTCGAGCCCTGTATAAGGGGATGGTCGAGCCTCTATTGACTAGCTTGACAGATGAATTCAAGTGTGCTAAGGTGAGGTTGGAGTTGATGTTGTCTGGCTCGAGGGATCCAGCAGTTGGGGCTGTAACACCACAGGTGAAAACAGAGAGGAAATGGAAACCAAGGGAGGCAGCCCAGCATACCCAGGAAGCGCTTGAACATAGTGCATTTGTAGGACAAGTTCAAAGAGGAGGGATGGAGTTTGGTTCAGGGGATCCATGAAAAACTTGGAGTAAGCCTACATTGTCGGAAAGAAGGCAGATGTTGGTCAGACTTGACGAGAGGAAGTAGGTAGATGTGCGATGGTAGTTTCACAGGCAAAACATGGTCAGTGGACAAATTGGGAGGCTGTAGAGAGGAGGAAGAGTAGGTTGGCAAGAGTTGTGGACCATGGAGGCAAATTGTATTAAATTTATTATTGGAGCAACTTGTGATGTACATATGATGCCGAAAAATCTCAGTCAGTGGGTAGGTGAAAATGCGAGTTTTAGGTTGTGTGTACATTGAAGCATATCTTGTATATGTTGTTTTTTTTTTTTTTAATGTTTCCCCCTTTTTCTCCCCAATTGTACCTGGCCAATTACCTCACTCTTCTGAGCCATTATGGTCGCTGCTCCACCCCCTCTGCTGCTCCGGGGAGGGCTGCAGACTATCACATGCCTCCTCCGACACATGTGGAGTCACCAGCCGCTTCTTTTCACCTGACAGTGAGGAGTTTCGCCAGGGGGACGTAGTGCGTGGGAGGATCGCGCTATTCCCCCCCAGTTCCTCCTCCTCCCACTTGAACAGGCACCCTGACTGACCAGAGGAGGGGCTAGTGCAGTGACCAGGACACATACACACATCCAGTTTCCCACCCGCAGACAAGGCCAATTGTGTCTGTAGGGATGCCCAACCAAGCTGGAGGTAACATGGGTTTTTTGAACCGGCGATCCCCGTGTTGGTATGCAACAGAATAGACCGCTACGCTACCCAGACGCCTGTGTAAGTTTAGTTTAGTGCAGGGTCACTACACTTGGCGTCATATAAAGTTCCTCAGTGTCTGGCAGGTGTAATCAAAAGCAAGTGCATTGAAGTTAATTTGGTCCCTGTTAGTAAAGAAAACAGAACAGTTGGTTTCGTACGGGAGGGTCAGAATGTCACAGTACAGGTACGTAATTGTAGTATTGGTAAATGGGGGGGGGGGCAAGGGACTGAAAATTGTTAGAAGATGTTGGCACATACAGGTCCCACTGATGATTGTGTCCACTACCTTGAGGCCTGATATGGTTCTATACTCAAACAAGGATGAATAGTATGTTTCATTGAATAATAATTCCATTTGAGGGTGCAGCTGAGGAAGCCTTTGAGAGGAAGAGTTTAAAGTAGGCAGAGAGGGTACCTGAGACAAAGGCTCATGGTTGGCTTGCTCATGTTAGACCATTTAAAATAGGAGTTAGAGGGTTTGCAGCCAAGTCAACTACTTCATTTCTTTTCAATTTTGGTATTCAGGTTTGTTGTTTGAGATCAGCCCTAAAGGAGATGTCCAACAAAACGGTAAGGGCTAGTCAAATGCTGTGGATGAGGAGAAATCAGGTCAGTTGGGGTGACCGTAGTTAGAGGTGGATGGTAGCCTTTTAAGAAGGCCGCATAGAACCGGTGCAACTGAGCATGCATTAATGGTCTTGATGCGTGCTCAAAAATCCAGGTAAGGAAATCCCAGAAAGTCGAATCAGTTCATCTAGACACAACGTTTAGTGGCAGAAACATTTCATCACTCATCTAAGTGACCTCGCCAGTCTCAGCTGACTGCAGGTATCCCCACCCTTAACCGTTTATAAGCTGAGACTGATGAAGTCACTTAGATGGGTCATGAAAGGCTTCTCCCACCAGACTTTGTGTCCAGATGAACTGATTCAACTTTCTGGGATGCATTAATGGGGCGAGTGGGGTTAGCCACCGGGCAGGCCCGTATGGTGCTGGTGGCTTGTTCAAATTAACTTGTAGTTTAAGAGGTAGATGGAAGTTGTTGGATGTGGTTATGGAGGGGATTGGTTCTGGGATGCCTGAACTCACTGTTGAACCTTCTGGGGTTGTCGTGGTCCTAATTCAACGAAACATCTAAGATGGAAGGTGCCCATTTGATAACCCCAGTAAAATATTCATGTTGGCACTTTTCATTGGTTATTGCAAATTGGTAGCCAAGAGTTGCTAGTACCACTCGGTTTTTGGTAGCCAACTAAGCCACTTGGAACCACTTTTATGGAGGTTTGTGACGGTGTTACCTGATGTCCTCCCCTCAGATGTAGGGCCAAGTGGGTGAGGTTGTTTGGATGAACTGGACTTCTGTGTGTAGCCCTATAATTTCCAGCACAAGGGATTTAACATCAGATCCCATGTATCACACACGCATACACACAGCCAAGTTCCCTTCTCATATTCTGATAAATATTAATAGGTCCAAATAGTCAGTAGTCTTCAAAGCTGTTAGGCAGTATGTCACTGCATATTAAAAACGTCCTTATGTTACTAAATATTCCTCATCCAAAATCCAAGATGGACTACTTCGCCACATCGCCACTACAAACTAGTTGTAGTTAACAAAACAAGGGCCCAGCCATAAGAATGTGCATGCTTCTAAACCAGCTGATTAAAAGTAGATGCTTAGAGTGTGTGTGTGTGTGTGTGTACGTGCATGTGTCTATGTGCATGTCCTTTTGTGTTTCATGCAACATTCTTGCTTATTGTTAAAAATAGGACAGTCGCTTGCCGAGGTCGGGCAAGACTGGGACTATTGTGATTGATCTTGATCAGATGTACTTGACAGGTTTCAGCTGTAATGACACAGATTAATGCAGCAAAAAAAATCTTGCAAAGTTGTTCATGGAAGATTTTATCACGCTCACAAGGTGATGTAATTTCGGCTCAGAACAGTCTTGAGTGTCCCTCATAAAAATCTATGTGCAGAACACATGGTGGATATTCATTCGTATTGGCTCGGCCATGTTTTATTACCGAGTGAGTCTTGGCAAGGATCCCAAGAAGTGTTTCATACTTGTTCACTCTCAATAGAATAGTTTTCAGTCATTATATCCTTTGTGACTTCCTGTAATCCTAGAAGTGAAACTAGGCAATACAAGCTTGGTTTATTTTATGCAGGAGAAATACCCCCCCCCCCCGCCCCGAAGGTGGGTGCTGTCAGGATTGATTCACAGACTTAACCTACAGGACTCACTAGATACATTAACCACAACACTGCCTGGTTTTCAACACTTCATAATCCTCACCCCAATTTCTTACTTCAACCAACATGCAAGTGTAGGCTTCTGGTGTTTTTGGACGGATTTGTAAAGACTTTCCTTGGAAATAAAGACTTTCCTTGGAAATGTTGACTGCCACATAACTTGAGCTGCAGTGTTTAGTCTGCAGAGATCTGGGGGTGGATCTTCTTTCTTATTTGCATGTTTATTTCATGAGGGAGAGAGCATGATAAGTGCCCTATCAGTAATCATCTGCTGTGGTTTTTATCTGAATTTGTCACGCACTTCTATTTGGCTGGCTGGCTGGCTGAAGCGTCTCTCTGATCAGGTACAGGATGTTCTGGGAGCACAAGATAAAACGCCAGGCAGGAAAAGGGCTCTCCCAAACACTTCCCTTTTGTTCCCACCTGACCTGGCACAGTGCCCAGAAAACACTATATTTTTCTACTTAAGTCCACTTTGACAACGTACGGGATGCTTTTTGTTAGTTAAAATCTCAGTTCTAAAACAAAACAAAAAAGACATGCATTCAATTTTTTTTTTAATTTTTATTCTGAATCATAGATCTGACTTTCTGTCCTCTGGCTCTGGGGTGGAAAACCCTCGATCTTCAATTTGTTTGCTCATACCTGTTTCCAAGCAGACTTTCAATGAAGTGCAAAATGGGAGTTTATATCTCTGTTTATTTTGTATTACTGTACAGTGTCAATCAAAACAGCTTATCATTCTCTAAAGCAAGAGGGTACGAAATACTCTGAAGAACAACATCACAGGTGCGGTGACATAGACAAGAGATTAACTATTGCTAAAGTTAAGAATTAAAAACAACTTGTGCTAATTTAACTACATCCTGACAAAATGTGTGAATGATGTGACGATACAAAGAATCCGTATTTGACGGGAGACAGCTTCTTGACCATCGTCGCTGTAGTATGTTAGAAAGGTGACAGCTGTTGAGTTCAGTTTCCGTAATTAAAAGAAAGTTAAGCGTGGGAGCATCTTAACATAAACTGAATAAAAGTTTAGAGATAAAATTGGTATGCAGTAACTCAGTCACAAAATATGCATGTCCTGTTCTCAGGGTAGCTGGCCACCAGCATCATCAGACCGTTGATCATCAAGCTCTTCCTCGCTGCCAAGTCCCTAAGCACAGCCTGCTGCACCTCAATGCATTTTAATTGGAGTTTCTATGAGGAAAATTAGCTTGGGGGTAAGCATGCTGAAGTAACCCTTTCATCTGGTGCTTCATCACGGAAAGATGAATAATTTCAATGGCACGAACATTTAGTCAATTATGTTATCAAATACACCCTTGCACAATTTACCACAGTAGGACCGAGTGAACCCTACAACTGAAATCGTATTTCACTCCTGCAGAAACACCGTTCAAATGAAGATAATGTGGACGGGTGACAGACCAGAATCAACGAGTTTGTCAAGAATCTGGGTTCAGACGTCCTCTAAACGAGTACTTTATTCATCTTAATGAGCATATGCTCACGTCCATGAAAAGCCAAACCAGAGAGAAGTGAGACTTGCGCGGTGCTTGTCTGAACTTTACCCATTAAAATCACACTACATACACTATGTTCACATTATTTCCAGCCGTTTCTCTGTGAGACAGCAGCACATCAGTGCAGGACATCAGCATGATATCTCGCCAATGACAGGCGGTAGGTAGTAAATGCTCACACATAAAGATGAGACTTTCCTCTCATTATGTAATTTTGCATCTCACACACACACACACACACACACATATATATATATATATATATATATATATATATATTTGAGAAAAAATTAGACGAGTCTGCAGCAGGGAAATATAAAATATTCTACCCAATTGTCCCAGTGTTTGTACTTTTGACCATATGATTGTATTCTCTATTCCAAGATCACATGAAGACTTAATCATTTGGTTAATTGGCATCTTCAAAAGGGAATGAAGGTGACGGGGTAAAAGGAGTTTTCCAAGAGCAGCATTCTGTTACATTCAAGCTTATACACAGTGGAATACCCATTGTGAGACATCAAAAATAGAAAATAAATGATTGATTAAATAACACTGATCTAATATAGATCTAACATTAGTATATTTTTATACAGTTAGATGTGTTGTAAAACAGTTTACGGACCCAAGTAACATTTGCAAACAATACCCGCAGCAAGTTAACTGTTAATGTCTCGTGTACCCTTTGTGCTCTTGAGCCGAGTCCTTTGGAAATCTGCATGTTGATTTCAGAATATGTTAAAAAAAAACGTCCTATGTAAAACATTTGGCATTTCATAGACACTGTTCCTGAGTTACTATGCACTTATGCTATGTAAGTATTCTTAAAACTACTACGTTTTTACTTGCTATTGCTAATGTCATTGTAGGAGGCAATATGCTAGGCTAAAGGACTGATGCGTTGCAGAAACTTATTAGCTTGTGGCAGGATTACTGCATTATTGGTCACAATCCTTACCTCGAGTCTTGTAAATGTCATATGTCGTGTGGTGTGTATTGTGATTTCTAAACACTGACGGGCTCCTCATCAATAATAATTCATATCCTCTACCTACCATGTGGGTATTTTAGAGGCCATTCTGCCACAGTGCTGCATGTTTTGAGATCTAACTGTTTTCCAGTGGTGGACGTTTAACCAAAACTCGGTTTTTTAAGAGCCAGACAGGTAATTTGTGATAAAAATATAGATACTATATTGTTACAGTTCATCAAGGAAGCCATAGTTCTGTTCCATGGGGTGAGAACTAGGGGCCTCGTTTATAGAAATGTTCATCCATCCATCCATCCATCCATTATCCAAGCTGCTTATCCGAATTCGGGTAGCGGAGATGCTGGAGCCTATCCCAGCAGTCATTGGGCGGCAGGTTGGGAGACACCCTGGACAGGCCGCCAGTCCATCACAGGGCCCACACACACACACACATTCACAACTAGGGACAATTTAGTCCTACATGTCTTTGGACTGTGGGAGGAAATCGGAGCACCCGGGGGAAACCCATGCAGACATGGGGAGAACATGCAAACGCCACACAGAGGACAACCTGGGATGACCCCCAAGGTTGGACTACCCCGGGGGCTTGAACCCAGGACCCTCTTGCCGTGAGGCAAAATGAAATGTTCATACACATAAATTTGTTCTTGAACCCTCATGGAATTTTTAGCCCCCAGGTTTGTCTTACAGAAACAGGCAAAGCGTGATAGTTATTTGTAACTCCGTCCCCCTGACATACACTGTCTACCTTTTGCAACTAGCAATCACTCAGTCTTGCAAAGACATCACTGTTAGCCAGTTGTTGTCTAAATTCAAGGGTTTTCCAGGCTCTGTGTCTTCTCTATAAGACAAAACTGGGGGCTAAAACAACCCATTAGTGTGTGAGAACCAATTTTTCCATGAGAACGTTTCATAAATGAGGCCTTATAGGTTAGTTGGACGTGATCAAACTGAATAAATATACTAATTCCTTGCACGTTTTATTGTCGTTGCTGCCCCATGGCGTGTGAAATGTTAATGGGCAACAAGTAAAAGATTGCTCCCAGGTCTTCTCCTGGGTGGTATGCTGGGCCTGCAGTGTATAAACCATGTTTTCTGTGTCCAGTGCAACAGATTACACAACTGAAAGAACTGTTCAGAGTGCTGAAAAAAAATTCCAAAAAAAAATAAATTAAAAGCAAATCAAGGCTCTAATATCTGTCAAAATGTCATATAAAGAATAAAAAAAATGTGTCTGTGTAGAACATAAGCATTTTGCTCGAGTGTCCAGCTTATAAATATAGTTTCCATACTATTCAGATGACACCTGGGTTGTAGGCCTACATAAAGATGCACTACAGTTCACGAGTATCTTGAGTGTTTTGTCCTTCAACCTTCATTAATTGCTTTATCATAGTTTGTTATGATTTCAGCTAAATTTTGTTAGCGTGCTCGGAGCTCATCGACGATCTCCCGGGGGTCTCAGTTTAAAGACTGTCTGCTAACTTCATCCAAAAGGTCTGTATTATCTCGTAGAGATACTGCTATAGAGTAGGGGTGAGGCTTCAGGGTTAGGCCGTAATCATAGTCGAGGTGGAGCGGCTTGGCCGGGTCTGGAGTGATGTGGCACTGGTGAGCCAGCAGGGCCGTGAAGAGGAAGAGTTGCATCTTGGACAGGTCCTCGCCAATGCACCGTCGCTTCCCCAGAGAGAAGATGAGCACGCTGCTGGTCAGGTCCTTGTTCAGGGCCCCATGCTGGTCCAGGAAACGCCGGGGTTCAAAGCGTTCCGGCTCCGTCCATATGGCCGGATCATGGTTGATTGACCACTGGTTGATAAAGATCACTGTGTTCTTTGGTAAGGTGTAGCCCATGACGGTGGTGTCTGTGGTTGTGGAGTGGGGAATGGTGAGCGGCACGAAACTGGTAAAGCGCAGCACCTCGTAGATGAAAGCCGTGACGTAAGGCAGCTGGGGCTGGTCCTCAGCGCTGGGCAGACGGCTGCGGTCCACCACCCGGTCCACTTCCTGCTGGAGTTGTTGCTGCATCTCAGGATACCTACGGTCAAAGGTGAAACTTTTTTTTTAGATTCAGATGGCGAACGTGGGTGCGGTGCATACTGATAAGTTTCTTTTCTTGTCATCCTTAAATGAGCTAGTCACAGAACAGCCACGTCTCTAAAACACTTCATCAAGCCTTTTGGACCAATGCTGCACAGCAGAATAAAACAGAACATAGCCTACTGTCACAAACCTACTCTACACACCAGCATCCTGGCTGCAGCGCAAAGGGGATTCAAGACATCGTAGCAAAGAAGGTTGTCTAAAAATAAAATCATTTGCAATGCCTTATGCCACGCCGCATCCTTGCTCATGTAAAGCAGTGATACTCAAACCATGTGCCGTGCAGAACCAGGTTTTCATTACAGCATCTGTGGAATCAGCTGGCGTGGTGTTGGTGTTACCAGTGGTGTTGGTGTTAGAAGGGAAAGCATCGTATGCGTGGCCGAGTACCACTGATGTAAAGGCTGGTTGGCCCCCTGAATCCCTTTCGCTGACGGGTAACAGGGCTGAACACTACATCCTTTCAGAATCACCACCACAACTTCACACATGTGCAACAGTCACATTGCAGAGGATGCAGTATGAGACAAACTGGGTCCGCCCGTCTTGTTAGGCTAAAACTCTTATTGTTTGGTAGCAAGGTCCAGCTCTTATGACTACTCTTGAAGAAAACACTATCTAGTGTGATATAATGATTTCCGCAGCTCACACACGACAAGGCTGGGGATGCAGGCCCACTGCACTTCCACGGTTACTTCCCCAAGAACTCCGCGGCGTCGCTAGGCATACATCTGCTGCGTTATTAATACACTTGAAAGGTCATAGGTTAAGCATGCTCTTAGGGAAATGATCCAGAAACTAAATTACCTCACAATTATCAAGATGATCCACTGGAAGGCAGTCGACAGTGTGTCTTGGCTTGCTCCGAAAATGTCGCCAACCGTGGCGGCCACGTAATCCTTCCCATCGGGAGCCTCCGCGGCGCTCTCCCGGATCTGGTCCAGCGCCAGTATGAAGGCGTCCGTCATGTCCCTGATGATGCTGGACTGGACGGTTTTCCGATGCTGCACGACTTTATCTCGGATGAACGCGCTAAATTCCACATTGAGAGATTTGAAGTTCTCGAACATGGTTTTGATGGGGTTGGGGAAGTACTGCAGCCACGGCATGACGTCCACTATACTTCCGGCGCCCACCGTGCGGGTGAACTGGTCGTTGCGCCCCACCACCTGCCGGAACTCCCGGTCATCGTAGGAATATCGCTTCCCGAAGCACACCGCGCTCATGATGTTGGCCGTGGAGACCACGAGGAACGTCATGGGCTGGAAATATTTCTCCTCCCGCGTTTTCCCGGCGAAAAGGTGGATGAGTTCCCTGAATTCGCAGAGGATGTGCCTCTCGAAAGTCTTTTTGGTGCTCTCGTTCTTGGTGGAAAACATCCGCACGGTGGACTGGGCCACTTTGCGGTGCACCTTCCACCAGTCGCTGAAGGGGCCGAAGGCAAGGCTGTCCCCGCCGGACACGCACTGGAAAGACGTAAAATCCGGTCTGCCGGCGAAGTCGTGCCCGCGTTTGACCAGCGCCTGCTTGATGGAGTCGCCGTTCAACACCACGACGTTGCGGCAGCCCAGTTTGATCTGGAACACGTTGCCGTACTTCTTCACCAAGCGCGTGAAGTAGACGTGGGGCGCGTTGCCAAGTTGCGCGGCGTTCCCGATGAGCGGCCACGCGAAAGGTCCGGGCGGGCTGCGGATGCCCTGCCGGAGCCAGCGCCACAGGTGAAGGGAAACCAGCAACGCGAGAGATGCCAGCAGTACAGCCTGTGGGGACGTGTGCTTGATCTCCTCCAGTATCACATCCATGCTGGATTCTAGTCTGACACGGATGAGAGAAGGAGCGTATTATGTGTACGTCAGAATTAAACATCATATGGCTGAATTGGTGCAAGCTGACCGAAATGCAAGATGCGGAAATATGACAGTGATTGCCTTCAGGACAGTGTAGGAAAATGAAGAAGGAAAAAAAAAGTTTTGGAGAAGGCCTACCTGGGTGTTACTTCCACGCCAAAATTCCCCCGATGGTTTAAACTCTACAAGTCCTATTATTCTAGCCAGAGAAATGCTGTTTTATTTCGGAGCGTTTTATCCCCACTTCGCCCACTTCACATGAGGGATCGTCCATGGTTAAGTGTGGAAAGAGTGCCGTTTAATCTGAAAACTGTGTAAAAAAAGAAAAGAAAAAGAAAACTGCACTTGTAACAGGTCAACCCGTTGAGGAGTAAAATCTGCTCGGCAAGTCGTCAGCAGCCCTTATACGCATCAGCTGAGGTCCACCTGAACGCACCAAGCCCCGCTGCCTGTCTCACGCTGCATATGCGGACCAAGGGAAGGGATCCAAGTCTCATCTAAGTCGGTGCAGCATCACAGCTTGTCAGCGTCTGTGTCGTCGTTTGTTACTGTGGGTGGGTTTGTTGCAAAGGGTGTCACCCCCCCCCCATCACCTCCACCCTACCTCCCTCTCTCTCTCTCTCGCTCTCTCACTCACTCACTCTCTCTCACTCACTCTCTCTTTCTCTTACTCACTCTCTCTCACTCACTCACTCTCTCGCTCACTCTGTCTCTCTCTTTCTCTCTCTCTCACTCACTCTCTGTCTCTCTCTCCCTCTGTAACCCCCCCCCCCTCACCCGTGGTGGGAGGCAAGAGATGTATCCTCGGCTAATTGTTATAGACAAGCCCAGTAGTCTATTCAACAACTGTGGAGTGTTACGGGCGTTTAGATTTGAATATAGCAGAGGTAGCCTAAAGTCGAAGGATAGATAGATTTATTTATTTATTTATTTATTTATTTATGTACTGTGTCTTCATAATTATTGCCAAGAGTGAGTAATAATACCTCGATATTGCTCTGCGTGTTGCCGGCGTGCTGTGTGTGAGACAGGACGCGCAGAGGATGGCAGGGCTTGCAGCCACATGGTGCGCACTCAGACGGGCCCGCCTGTGACGCGAGGCCTGCGCGGCGCGCGGGCGGGCGGGGCGTGCTCCTGTTGCCTCCGACACCAAGTTAAACATTACGTGATGACCACGTTTAAAAACAGTGGCGTTTTCAGGGCAGCGCCTACACTGGAAATGTTCCCTGTTTACATAAAGTTCAGGTTTTTATTTTATTAGTTTGTTTGAAGCGATTTTTTTTTAAATACAATTTGTATAGAGGAAAAAAAACCTTAAATTACTCTGACCCCCCCCCCCATCTTGTAGGTGTCTAAACACATTATTACTGCGTGTATCCATGGGGCTATGTCAGAATAACCTATTACAAAACATGTCTCAGCTGTGCCCGAGTGTGTGTGTGATGATTGTGCCTAAAGGCTCATATAACGTGCTTTATAATGATAATCATAATCATAATCATAATAATAATAACCTTACAAACTATGCGTTTTGTCTCTGGCTTCGCTTTCCTCCAAATCACCGCTTCAACTTTCCAAAGTTTGAAATATGTAACTTAAGAGGCGACTGGCCAATATTTGCACTTTGTGTTTTACAGCACAGGTGGAGGGCCAGTATTATGTGTAGTGTGCTGTGAGTTTATAACGAAGCTGTGATTAGGGTACAGGGTTATATAGTTGATCAGTGTAGACACTCATCATTAGGGTGGGGGTGTGGGGGTGTGTGGGGGGGGGGGGGGTTAGGGGGTCAACCTCACCCTAACCAGACTCGTACCGTCGCAGTCGGTGCATTTCTGATGCTTGATGATCATGGAGGCTGTGCTTTCTCATCAAGCCACCAGGAGGAGGCGAACCCCACGTTGAACCTCATTAATTCCCCCACTTAGTAACGGGCAGCCCGTCATTTAAACCATCAGTGCAGTTTACCGGCCCGGACCTCCTGGTCGCTTCCATTAGACACCTACGGGGTGGGGTGGGGTGGGGTGGGCAGGTGATGACATACCCCCTGTGTTATCAAGGGCTGATGCAGATGACGTAGTTATCACCTGTTTTTGCAGAACGCTGCTGACACACTGTTCACCGACGTGTGATGCAACGTCAACCTTCGTCCATGCTCTTTCTGTCTCCGTGTCCCTGAAACCCATTAAACCACGACTTAAATGTTATTTCCGGTTTCATTTTAGCATACTGCATACATATTCATGTTGTTTCTCTGCTTTTTTGTTGCTCTGTCATGTTGTCCTTTAGGATGCTTAAGGGTGCAGACTTGATCAAGTGCGGAACACACAGGGGACGGGCGCTCCTGCGTGTAATGTATGCGGCACAGCGTTATTCTGTGGATCCGGGCTTCAGGACCACGGACAGCGCATGACAGATAACCCCCCTGATCACGTTGTGGACTTGACCCTGATGGGGGCGTCTGAAAGGCTCGCCAGCACCCCAGCCAGCACGGATCGCACAGCGGGGATTTGCAGTTCATCTTGACCACAAAACAAAACAAAAACAAAACAAACCCCGGCCCGTCGTCTGATTTGAATTAGTTGATGCCAATCGATTTTGCGCTGCAGTCACTGGTACAAGCCTGACGTCACCATTTGAAGATTTTACTTTATAAAGCAAGCGTCCAAGTTGATGAACGCCTCTTTTTTCTTTTCTTTTTTGGTCTTGGTAGAGAAGTGAGCGTGAGCTTTTGCCGTGTTAATTGTTCACGTGTCTATGTCTTGAGTTAAAATTAGCCAAGATTGGGTCTAGGAAAATATATAATAGCCCACGCGGGCACACATCCCAACCATGACAGATCTCAGCCCTTCTCAGCGGCCCCCTGTCACCTGCTGCTGGCCCGTTTTAGCGCGGGGCCATGGGGGCGGGACTTAATATGATCTCAGCTATGATTGGTCCCTTAGCTGTCACTGAGCGCTGATGAGAGCAAAGACAGCAGAGAGCTTTTCAACAGGTTTGGCGTAGTGTTATCAGCTAAAGTTAGCATGGTTCGCCGTGGAGGTGGATGTGGTGGAGTCGGTGAGTGCCGTATGAAACTGAAACGCATTAGTGCCCAATTGGGCTTTTACTCACCCCTTCACGGCACGGGGCAAATGGCCCCACGTGCCACTGCTCCTCAGCATGAGTACTGGTCCCCAGCATTAGCCCAGCCCTGTGGTCTACATGACCTCCCACTGAAGGGCATATTAATATGTGCCAGAATATTTATGTTGCTAATAGCATGTCATGCACCACCAGTGTGTTGCTACATGTAGGCGAGAAGAGGGCGAGTCACTTCCTGTGATCACCTCGGCTGAACCAACCACGGTGACGACTGGTGCATATTTTCATCTGAAACAAAATCCTGACTGAAGACCTAAGCTGGTCCATGACTGCCCACTGCCCCCCCACCCCCACCACCACCATTTGTGTGTGTGTGTGTGTGTGTGTGTGTGTGTGTGTACATGTTTTAACTATCCTAATGTGGACCAAATGTCCTCATTAGGATAGAAAAACCAGAAACCACCTACCTTGTGTGGCCCTTTTAGAGGTCCTCACAAGTGAAAGGGTCTATTTTAGGGTTAGGACTTGGTTTTAGGGTTAAGGTTAGAATTAAGGTTAGGGTAAGGGTAAGGGTTAGGCATGTAGTTTGCATGGTTAAGGTTAGGGTTAAGGGCTAGGAAATGAATGTAGTCAACGAGGGGTCCTCATAAGTATAGTGAAACGAGTTTGTGTGTGTGTGTGTGTGTGTGTGTGTGTGTGTGTGTGTGTGTGTGTGTGTGTGTGTGTGTGTGTGTGTGTGTGTGTGTGTGTGTGTGTGTGTGTGTGTGATTCACCACAAAGCATGGTAAACAGCCAAGCCTTGGCAGCATTGTAAGCCAGTGATGTTTGGGGTAACCTTCATTTTGATGAAGTGCCACTTACGTAGTGAAGTGGAAGTCACAGGTTTGCCCTCGTTGGCTGAAAATACGTGTTGTTATGAGGTAGTGAAAGTATATTTATCTAGGAAATACAATATTTTGCTTGAGGAAAAAAGGGTATACACCATTAATCACTGAGCCAGCTATGCACCCAGTTTTCAAAGATTGGTTCAAATATTAAAAAGATAAGCTTGTGTGTGGGGCTGCATGATATGAGTGGACTATATGGTTTTAATGGAGCTGGTTTAAGAGTCACTTATAGACTCTGCATTATTTTACACAATCTCTGAATCTTAAGCGTGTAATTACAAAGGTTATACTGTTTATTAGGCTGTTCATTAAACCATCCAGACATTCAAATGATGTCTTTTCTTTGTTTTGTGTGGTTTTATTTCTCTTTCTGGCCATTTAACTGCACTTTTTATTTATTTATTTATTTATTTATTTATTTATTGGATGTTTTTCTCCCCAATCGTACATGGCCAACTACCCCACTCTTCCTAGCCGTCCTGGTCGCTGCTCCACCCCCTCTGCTGATCCGAGGAGGGCTGTAGACTACCACATGCCTCCTCCCATACATGTGGAGTCACCAGCCGCTTCTTTTCACCTGACAGTGAGGAGGTTCACCAGGAGGACGTAGCACATGGGAGGCTCACACTACTCCCCCCAGTTCCTCCCCCCCCCCCCCCCCGACCAGAGGAGACACTAGTGCAGCGACCAGGACACATACCCACATCCCGCTTCACACCCTCAGATATGGCTAACTGTGTGTGTATGTGTGTGTGTGTGTGTGTGTGTGTGTGTTGGAGGTGGGGCGACCAAGCTGGAGGTAACACGGGGATTCGAACCGGCGATCCCCGTGTTGGCAGGCACAGGAATAGACCGCTGCGCTACCCGGACGCCACCATTTTACTGCACTTTGATGTGATACAACCAGTTTGGCTTCTTTTGCCGGTGGGTGGAGTAGAGAGGGCGGGGGAAATCAATATTGGGGAAAGGAAATCCATTCATTATCCAAGCTGCTTATCCCAATGGGAGTCATGGGATGCTGGCGCCTATCCCAGCAGTCACTGGGCAGCAGGCCGGGAGACACCCCGGACAACAGGGCCTGCACACTACAACACACACACACACACACACACACACCACACCACACCTAGGGACAATTTAGTATGGCCGGTTCACCTGACCTACATGTCTTTGGACTGTGGGAGGAAACCGGAGCCCCCGGAGGAAACCCACCCAGATGACATCAGAACACAAATAAACTGAAATATAGGGATTTATTGCCACCCAGGTGGATCCATGAATTTATTTCCTCAATCATCTGTGCTAAAATACTCTGTTTTCTACTTTTATCGTGTTTATTTCGGCAGAAATATCACGCTCATGATATATTTTTTCATAACTTTGATATAAGATTCCCCTCATAGGATTGTCCGAATCTCTTAGAAATGGTCGTATTGACCCTGTCCAGCCTGTTTGCCATGCCTTAAACGAGGCAAATTACACCCGGCGGATTTTATGGTTTGGCTGCTAAAACCTTCCATGTAAATCCACTCCAATATAAGAGGAGTAATGAAAGAGGACATGTTTTTCCTCCCTTCAAGTTGTACCTCCAGTGACCAGCAGCACCTCGCTGCAACCCCCCTTGGCTCGCTGTGCGTTACTTTTCCGTCGTGTAATCCCCTCAAAGGCACCAGCTGCAGAGCAGGCTGCAGGGCAGCCTCAGCCCGGGGCCTCCGGGATCCGCAGCACTTCAAGTGAGTGCAGTTTCAACACCCGTTTCCCCCCTCTGCTCTGACTGACACCTCAATTGCTCATCGCGTGTGAGTGAACGTGGAGAGAAGGGAGGAGCCCGGGTAGGTGTGTACAGGTGATGATTAGCCCAGACAGACCCAGGCTCAGCTAAAACCCTACATTCCTGCCTCCAACTACACTACCATTTTGCCCGGTTTTAACCATTCAGTATCCCCCCCCCAAAAAAAAGAAGAAGAAGTCTGAGCCGAGAAAGAGAAACGCTTTTGAGGAAGTTTCGTCATTTGCACATTGGAACAAAATATGATGAGGGCCATTACTTTGATTTATGTCTGTAATTAGTGGGAGTGTGCGCTCGGCCTCGGAAGAGGTGTGCGCCCTGCCGCACTTACGGGGCTTATCTGTCTCTGTAAATCTGCGCTGTGAACTTCTCGGGGGGGGGGGGGGGGACCGAGGAGCAGAGAGGTGCCGCCCCGGGGCTGCTCTGAAGGCCCACAGCAGTCACGCACTCGTGCCTCATCACAGGGTTGACATCTAAAGGAAAAGCCGCTGACAACTTCACTATAAACACAGTGCTACCTACCTGCGGTTGTCAGGGGGGGGGGGGTGTGCGGGGCGGCGCATGTTCAGCTCCGGAAAGCTGGGGTTAAACTTCTTACTGCACGTGCAGCATGGGGCACACTTTTGTCCTCCTAACAAGGGTGCCGTTAGGGGTTTGGGACCTTGTGAAAACACACATTTTTTGTATTTTTTTTGAGGGCCCTGTTAATCATCCTAACAATTCCCCCATATGGCACCACTGTCTCTGGGTGGGTGGCAGCATGACCAGCAACTGCTGCAGACACCTGATGGTCCTCAGCAAAAGAGTCACGCTACACCTGACTAAAAGGCGTTATCGCCGCACTGCATGTTTTTTTTTTATTTTAATTGTTAAATAAGGGAAAAAAAATAAACCTCAATACTGCACATGCTATTACAGGCTGGCTTTGTATGAGGCAAAAGAGATGAATGTGTGCTGTACTGTGTTAATTTCTGCACTGCACTGTATTTATTAGGCTTTAAACAGAGGTAGACCCTCACAGTTACGTCAACAGGTGTTTTTTTTATGAGTTGGCATTAACACCGTTAAATGACTTTAGAAATTAAAGTTTACCTTCTCTTGCATTTCAGTGGAGAGATGAGCCCACACATGACTGCAGACGCACCCACCCACACACACACACACACACACACACACACACACATTAATATTGTCTGTATGGCCTCATCTTGTTAATTACTTTCCATCAGAGATGAATCAGCCGGCTGTTTTGGGATTGGCCTAACTACCACCGCACCAAAACGTGGTTGGTTCTTGCCGTGAGCCGGGGCAAGTTGAGCACCGGTGCAGAACCCTTTACTGAGCTCCAGCAGCCGGTGCCTCATTACGACTGAATGACCCTGGTGACTTCAAATGTCAAATCGTCTCACAACAAACCCGCCGCCCCCAACCTCTCTGTTAACGTTCCCTGTGTTTTTGATTTGTTTTGTTTTTGAATCAAAACTGGGGGAGGGGGGGACTAACTTCATGAAAAGAGAAAGATGCTAATGAGTTTTTCGACTATCCTAATGACCTTGCAGATTAACTAAGCACTCACTGAGGTACGTCTGTATGGTCTTTTTTCTTTTCTTTTTTTCTTTTTTCTTTTTGTGTCTGGCCATCCACCAAGGAGGCCCATGCCAAAGCGTAGTCAGCCGCCCGTGAAGGCGTCTCCCTCCATTCTCACACTGAAAGGGCATTTTCCCCCTGAATCCTGAATCTGCCTGCATGTCAGATTTTTTTTTTTTTTTTTTGGTCTTAATGGAAGAAAAGCATTGTCACAAGTATGTAGAGTCCAGATGAACTGTTGGTACTTTGGGAAGAATGGGAAGCTTATTATGTGTTCAGCCGCATGACTGCGCTTTCAAAAACCACGCCGGCCTTGTCCTCCTCTACCCTCTTAGCCGCTGTCGTCAGCCATCGTTTTTATTTGGCCTAATTGAACAGACTGGCTATAACCTCATGCAAAAAAAAAAAAAACCCAAAAACTAAAATATATGCAAACTGTGCTCAATGAATGTTCTGTTTTGTCGTTGTTGTTGTTTTGCCATCGCAGGTTTACCGTGTGAAAGGAAGGAACAAAAAAGGATTACGTGAAGAGGAATGCTGGTGACGCACGTACAATTAGAGCTGAAGACTCAAAAAGTGTTCATCAGATGATCAAAGTAGGTTGAATCAGTTCCTCTGGATACGTTGTATCCAGATGAACTGATTCAACCTTCTCTGATTTTCTTACCTGAATTATTGAGCATGCATCAAAACGTGTTCATCAGACATTTTCACCCTTTGTTATTATTATCACTGTGGGTTTTGTCCAAAACTGGGGGGCCGCCCAGTTAAGATGGACTGTCTGCAGCCTTTCTGATAAACAGTCTGCAAAGCACGACGTAAGCTGTGGCGTATTTGTGCTGTAAGGCTGTTCTCTGCAGCGAGCCTTGGCCTGACCGACCTCTGAGGCAGAAATGTGATGCAGTGTTAATCTCAGCGCCTCAGCGCCACCTTGAATAGAAAGCACACGACCGATACTCTATGAAAACAGGACATCCTCCTGCCTTTTTGGCCAGTTTTCCTATTCTGACCCCTGACCAGGCCTCGTCGTTAGAAGTCGCTGAAGCTTGGCCCGTCTCCCCCCTTGTGTTTACCTCTTTCCCCCCTGTGAGAGGTCAAAGGTGAAGCGACTTTCAAAGGGAAGCTAAGCCTCTCCTCTGCCGCCCCTTCCCCACGCCCGTCTCTGGTGTTTTTACAGGCAGGTAATGATGACGGACAGTCACGCAGGATGGGCTGTGGCCTGCAGAGGCGGAAGTCACGCAAGGTGCAGCGTCTTATCTGTGGCACGCCGCTTATCTGTCTAATCCTGACACGGTGGCATTCCAGGAGCCGTCGAGGGAGAAAGTAGACGACCATGACGGACAGTAATTAGGCCGCCAGAGGACCCGGTGGCAACTTCATAAATGATCTCCACGTAAACGCATAGGGAGCTGACCTAAAACCTGTCTGACCCTGGAACAGAGAGTGAAAACCGTGACACCTGAAGGGGAGTTGAAATAACTATTTCATTTATTCATTTATTACATGTTTATTTTCCTTTATTTATTTATTCTTTTTATTTATTTTCTTCTTCTTCTTCTTATTCTCTTCATCATCTTCTTCTTCTTCTGGCTTGTTCCCTGTTTAGAAAAAGCTGATGCATGACAATTAAAAAAAGGGCGTCAATGTTTTATAGAATAAGCACATTTTTTCTTGCACACCAGCCGAGCTGCAGTTCTCCGAAGCATTAAACTGTGACTTATTTAGCCAGCCGTGTGAAAACGAACGGTGTATAAAAATGTGCACCCACAATCGTGGGATGATCTGATCTGAAAGGCCAGTAATGTGGACTTTGCTGTGTATTTGTTAGGAGGACGCTGACCATATGGAGTGTTTTTTTTTTTTTTGCTTCTTCCATCCTTATAATACTGTATAGCCAAACGGGAGTGTTGTGTTGGACCGGTCCATTAGGGAGAGAAGGATGTAGATTGTGGTGTGTTTTAATGTTTATAGGATAACGATGTTGGATTGCAGGGTCAAGAGAACAGGGATTGTGCATTTAATCCTGGATGTATCGCCGTCGCTCACCTTCACACAGTCATTGTGAGGATACAGATGACTATGATGGTCCACCGTCTTCTCTCCTCTGACTCCTTTCTGCAGATTTCATGTTTTTGATCGTAGCAGTGTGTCTACTGTGATACCCTGTTGAATTAGTAGTAAGTCATCGGCCAAACTGCACCACTTCAACGTCTATGGATTGACACTGGGACCATGATTTCAACCAAAGTCTAGTTTGATATTTTGATATATTTTTGTTGGAATACAGACTTTTTTTAAGCTCTGGCTTTGATCTTTATTCATTATAGTAGTGAAAATTAAGTACATTAAAAGCTCCTGTCCCATTGATACGTTGTTTTAAAACGTGAAAATTTAGTTACACAAAAGAACGTATGGAGATTTTGAAACGGCATAATGCATATGGCCAAAAGTAATGACAAGTGTGCAGGTGAGCATGGTAATCTGGTGCAGATGCTCTTGCTATAGATCCCTGTTGGGGAAGCACAGATTTTATTTGCCTGATCAGTTTACAATGTATTATATGGCAATACATCTCTGCTATCAGCTTCCAGAGTGCACCAAAGCTGCCTGGATTATTTTATCCTGTACGTGGTGGCGGTGATGCTGGTGGAGCCAGAGTAATCTGCCTATTCTCGACGGTGATATCATTTTTTTTTCACAATAGGACAAAAAGTTGTTGATAATAATCAAGCAGAAAAATGCGCTGCCGTATATCAAGAGCGCTGACTTGCCCTGAGTGTCACCGGAGGGAGTCTGCAGAAATCCCCCCATGCGTCAAAACAAGTCTCCTCTGACAGCCTATTTAGCCACTGTACTGTATGTTCTCGTCGTATTGTTACACAAGAGGATTGGTATTTCCTTTGGGCCGCTGATTGCTCCCACCACGGTATTCAGCATTTGATTAGATAGTGCCGTATGGAGGCATATATGGTGGGGTGAATCAGCACCGTTTTTCAACGCTGATGTTGATTAGTTGTATTTTTCAGTTGGGTCACACGCTTAGGGTCAAGGGTGTGTTGTTTGTCTGCAGAGGTGCATGGCGGCCAGACTGAAAATGAACCGTTTTCTTCGTTTGTAAGGAGTCAGGAGTCCAGGGAGATGAAGCCTTCAGCATGTTGATGCAGGCAGTGTGTATAAAATGCATGCATTGTTTTAAGCACATATACATGACTTGCTTGAACCAACAACATCATTTTGATATGTTGTTGTGAATGTACACACCATGCAGGAGACTATAACACACGATGTATACACACATACGGCTACTAAGGGTCCAAGGTACAGCAAACCAAACTAGACTGATGGATGTCTTGTAAATTTGTCAAAAAATGAAACACAATGTCACACAGTAAGAAAGGATAGTGGGTTTTTCTTTAAATTATTTTACAAATGAACTTTATTTGAAAGCAACCGTTTTAGATAAGAATCGCACAGTGTGTCATGACTGTTTAATGTTACAGTAGGCAGTACAAAGTGTATACTTTCTTATTTGCATTATGTATAGGCCCATTGCGTAAAGACATAAAGACTCTTGCATAAAGCGTACTCTTCTCTGTACTGTCAGTAATTCATCCCGAAGCTTTTACTGCCATAATCCCCTTTCTAGTGGATAATACATACATTTAAACTGAATTAAATTCTATCAATCAACAAGCACAGATTTAACAAAGACAAACATCATTGCAGAGAAATGTATTTCAAGACTGTAAATACATATTTTTGGCCAGTTATTTTGGAATAGAATTGTACTTATTTATTTATTTGTTTTTTGGGGGGGGGCAATCTTTTCTATATTTTACCATGTGAAGGGCGTGCACCGCTGGTGGCGGTGGGTGGGGTGGTGTTGGTGGCGGTGGGTGCAAATATTTTTAGCTTATTTCCACCTCATGCCATTATATATCAATATAACCTACGGTGGAAACAAACTGCTTCCTCTCCACCCACCCTCAGCCCCTCGAACCCCCAGACTAAGAACTCCTTACAGGAATACAGGAGGGTCCCCATGGATCTGATTCTATTGAGAGAAGGAAGGGCGGAGGAAAATGAAGACGGAACAGTACAGCCTAACTTACCTCCTCATCTGTACAAAATAATAATAATAATAAAAAGCCCACCGACCCGCCTACACACACACACACACACACACGGTCAGTCAGTATTTTTGGTAGGATGAAATATTGTCTCATACATTATAATTTGAACTTGATGCTGCTTAAGAGTTTATTTTTTTAAAAATGCAATGGAATAATAATAATAATAATATGTAGTGTAATAAAAAGTTTTCGTGTTGAGTTGCTTCACTTTTGAATATACAGTAATATACAGCAATCTCATTTTTGGGAATGTCAAAAAAAATCTACTCTCTTGAGACAAAGAGCGATGTTACAAAATATGACATGATCAGTCTTGCAAGCTGGTCATTTAAAAAAAAATTGCATTTAGAAAGTTCTCCTCCTTCATATCACCAAAAGCCACAGTCTAACTTGGACACAAACTCTATTCATATACAATGAAATAAAAGATTCAAAGGGCAGATTATACATATGTTTTGTTTTCTATCCTGCCAATGCAAATCTTATCCTAACCAACTGGGAAGGCAGAGATGACAATCAGCCTAAGTAACCCAAGACTAGGAAGAAATGCTCAGGAACAATGACTCCATAACGAGTGCTCTTCCTCCATTTTTGTTGTTGTAAAAAAGCACACTTAGTACAATAGTATTAAAACTGGTCAGTTGATCCTGTAAGACTTCTGTAAATGCGTTTGATCCGTTTTTGGCATCAGCCATACCAAATCCATTTCAACTCAGTGCATTTTGGGTTTAAGGGTAGAATGAGTAGGAAAATCCAAAATCAATGTATAGTCTCATACAACAATAATCCCTCTCAACCATCACTTATGACCCACTAGACGTGTGTAGCGATGTGTGTATCCGCCTGTATTCTCTTGGTTTGCTGTGTGCGGGACGTTTCTGGGCGTTAACCTTTGGGCAGCGGGACTCTATAAAAGCACGTGCCGACCAGGGGCCAGCGCGAGACCGTGAGAGCACGCATCCAAGAGGAAGCCACGACAATGGCGGACACAGCGCCGAAACGACGCAAATACACCGAGGCGACGCGCCAAGCGAGACAAACCTCGTTCCGAAACGAGAGTGAATCTGGGGTTGACTTTCACCCGCTGGCGAGCACTGAAGGAGAGGATGGGACCGAAGAGCGACGCGGAGTTGGCCTCTACGCTGGGGTGTGTTCTGGCGACTGGGCTCCTCTTGTGATCAAACATGGCGGACCAGGCGAGAAAAAAGGAGAACCCTGTGCGAGACCTTCGCACCCGCAAGCTCTGCCGGAACATCTGCGTCGGGGACAGTGGAGACAGACGGACCAGAGCTGCTATGGTGCTCGAGCCGCTGGCGGGACGGACGCCTGTGTTCTCCGAGGCTACACCGTGAGAGCCTTTGGCCTCCGTATGAATGAAAAGACTGCGGTCCACTGCACCGCCCGCGGAGCCAAGGCAGAGGAGATCCCGGAGAAGGGACTCGAGGTGCGTGAGTGCGAGTTGACGAAGTAAAACTTCTCTGACACTGGAAACTTTGGCTTTGGCATCCAGGAGCACATCGATCTGGGTATCAAGTACGACCCCCGCATCGGCATCTACGGACTGGACTTTTCGTGGTCTTGGGCAGACCTGGTATCAGCATCGCTGACAGGAAGCGGAAACGAGGTCGCATCGGTTACAAACACCGCATCCGCAGAGAGGAGTCTGTGCGCTGGTCCCAGCCGAAATATGACGGAGTCACCCTCCCCGGCAAGTAGAGGACCGCCTGTAGACCTTGTTTGTAACAAACAAATAAAATGTAAAAAAATGAATTAAAAAAATGTTCCGGCAACTACGGGTCAGGGGGCGTGTCCCCTGGTCACGTTGAGCCGACGAACTGCAACCGACAAATCCTACTCGTTCCACTTTTAATGGCGCTGAGCTGTATATGGCGTTCAGCATTAGCATCTCAGACCACAATAAAACAAACCTCCCCCTCCTCCCTTCGCGTTCTTGGCTATTACTTTGTTGGTTGTGATATTAACCTTTAGAATATAGAGTAATTTTATTAACATTAGTAACATATTCGGCTTGGTACGGAGCGAAATCCATGTAGCGTAATTATTATATTGCTAGCTATGCGGCTAACGCTAGCTACCGCACATGCGCTAACATGCAGGCGTGGCCGGACCGGCTTCCAAAACAAAGAACAGAGAAACTCGGATTACTACACACACACACACCACTTGGTTTTAAAATGCGTTTTTTTTTTGCGATCGGATCACAAGGGGACAGCGCTGAATACAAGTGTAAACGACCACCAAAACGTTTTGTGAACCGGTTATTCAAACCACTTGCCGAGCTGGTCTGGGGCGCATTTGACCACATAGCTTTTGTAGTGTAAACGCTAATGCGTCCCGATGCGTCCCCGACAAGGACGCCACAGGAAATCATCATCATCATTTTCTTCTTCTGCGGAGCGACGAAGTCTGACCACGAGTGGTCAGCAGGACGCATTTGGGGACGCATGTTAGACACAGGTGTAATAGACACAGGTGTAAACGGCGACGTGCCTCGCTGTCCACTTGTGATCAGATCGCCCAAAACGCATTTTAAAACCAGGTGTAACAGAGGGAGTGTGACTTCCTTCTCTGCTCAGGACGTCATTGCTCCACTATCTCTTTACATAGCAAATAGTTTGCTGGTATATTAATGGTCTAAATCTCATACATGGCAAAGTAGGACTCAAACCAAATTTAACCCCCAGGTGGCTATCAGAGATAACCATACTTTATGAGCCTCACGTCTTGCCCTCTTCGTACAGACACTACCCCCGCTGAGTTTGCATACTTCAGTGCATAACCCCTAACTTATGGTTCTCTGTATTGTTTGGAGGAAAACGGTCAAACGGAAGAAAAAGGGAGCCTTAACTGTGAAACAATGGCGACGGGTCTCTCAAGCATGACGTTCACATCATGTTGCCACAACATGAGCAGAATGTCAAAGTTCCTTAAGATGTTAAAGATAAGGGGGCCCCTGGGGGTCCGGGCCAGACTTCGCTCTTTAGTCGCACAGCCGAACAATATCTCTATTTTTATCTATTTGAAACGTTCTTCTAAATATATCATGGGCTTACACATACGACAAGATGCAGCTCTCGTCTCCATTCTTCATATCCAGCTGAATCGTGACTAGTTTTGTTGCGCTCTCGTTTGAAAATGCTCAGAATGGATTTTTTTGTATCTTTTTTTTTAATCTAAGGCTTAAAACTTTTGGAATAATCTGTCACATATTTCATCAGCACTCAGCAATGTTTTTTTTTTGCAATTGCCTCTTAATGCTATCACAGTTTCCTTGGATTTAGTGCTATTTTTAAGAAAATACCAGGTGGATACTCTCTTGACATGCATGCATGTGTGTCAGGGCTAATTCAGTATTGTATAAACAACCCCCAATTATGTACACATCGCCAAAGTATCATTTTTCTCCTACGGAGAATGTAGATCCAGTTTTTACATTTGGCCGTTTCTTAATTACTGTGTGTTTATTATGTATTCTGTCTTAAAGTTAAACAAAAATAAAAACGTCGACAACTCTCACAATGGAGGTCAAAGGAAGGTGCACATTTTCAGCCGGTGACTTGACGTGTAACGGTCAAAGGCACCAAAGAGAGACATGCTCTAATAACTCAGATAGGGCTCTAATTAGATTTCGGCTTTGTGTGGTCTCCGTGCGGCTGAATCGACTCCCTCCCTTCTTCCTGAACAGTTGGAACTGCCTCACAATAACAGACTCCAGGATTTCCTTTTGTAAACCAAACTGCAGAGGAGATCTCAGTAGCTTTTCAAAGCTCTCGTCAAGTCCCATTTTAAGAGATCAGAACAGGGTCAGTTCCACTCAAACTGCACTGCAACGTGGACCCTGAAATTGGCAACCCTCCATTTACGAGACAAGCAAAAATATTGAGAATAAGGACAGAAAGTGTCAGATGGAAAGCACAAATGTGTGACTTTGCTGCAAACAGAACAATGCGGGGGTCCTTGTCTTACGTCGGCCTATTGACCGCTCATCCTGATTGGACTCTTAACATAGATATTGTAAAATCGATGCTTTTGCACGGTGTCAAAAGAGCTAAAGTTAGCTTGTCTGGATCATCGTTTTAGCTAAGCGACAACCCAGAAAAGTAAGCTGACACATCAGAAACACTTCAAAACTTTGATCCCCAGTTGGATGTGTTTGAGCAGGTTAAAGGTGATACTCTTACTTGCATCTGGCGTTTCTCTCAAAGCCTAACTTGAATGGCATAGTGAGAGAATATGGGGGGGAGGCTTAGAGAGAATGGTGGCGGGGGGTGTGGAAAGATATATTTTGTCAATTGTAACAATGACGGCAAACATGTTAATTCTAGAAAAATGAAAATGCCAAATCTTTCTTGTCTAATAACGGCATAAACTTTTAGATGCACTCACAAATAATTCTGGAGGGGTCACAACCTGCAACCCCCTGTGAATCTATGCAGATGGCACAGCTAGCTTGTGAGTGAGTAGGTTATAATCCAGTCATAAGGCGCTTAGCATTTTTAAAACCTGCGCTGAAAAACTTCAAATCCAACTTTATATTTACAGGGAAGTGGCAAGTTATGTAAATATGCGGATATGTATTTCTGCCTTTGTGCAGGTTATTGTAGCGTATGTCTCCCACGTTTTCATAAACCCTTTCCTGGAAGGTTTCCATGCTGCCAGGCCGCACTACAGCCCCTGCAGTGTTAACGCTGGGAGCCGCGGCCGCTAAGGTGTTAACAAGGTGTACTGCCAGAGACTTCGCAGGATTGTTTTGTTTCTCCGACTTAAGAGCGAAAAGAAAGAAGTGCTGTCATGGCTTTGGTACTCCAGCGAGGAGGTGAGAGAGGCTGGCCTGTCATTCTGGATTACTTGTCTCACCAGAGCTTTGATGTGCACTGACAGCTTCAGATAACATTTACAAGCTGGAGGAACCCACATTTCCTCTCCCTGTTTGGATTGGCTCTCATCTGGAGGAAATAGATGCAATTGGCAAATGCAAATGTGCTCATCTGTGTATGTTTGTTTGTACGTATAGGTGTGTGTGTGTGTGTGTTTGTGTGTGTGTTATTCATATGCCCAGCATGCAATACAATTTGTGGATCAAGAATTGGGCCCTACGGTCATCAGAGGACACACCGTCAGCGAGGAAGGGCGTCATCATCGGACTTGATGGACTACCAGCGAGCAAGTGTGTGCTAATTAAGTGTTACACACACACACGTACATTTGTGTCTTCACTTTTGAAAATAACAACCTGTATAGTTACCTAAGCCTATTGAATATGTTCGTAGTTAGCATATTATGGCCTAATATGCTAACTACGAGTTTCATGCCTCATACCATAATTTATGGTATGAGGTGCGAAACTCCAAAAGGTTTTAAAAGTGTTTCTTTAATGTATCCCTGGCACTACAAAACAAAGGAGAATGGATTGATCAAGCCATTGTGTATCACAGGAGTGTGGCTAATTGTACTTTTCGGTGATGCGAAGTGGATAACTTGAAGCAAAGAGGCCACACATTAAGACATTTTTTTATAAAAATTTTTTTTGTTTTTTTTGTTTAATGAACTCGTGACATGTACATTCGGGTGGATTTATGAATGGTGTGCGAGAAAGGCTTCTTCCATTCATAAAAGCCCGTGTGCTTTACTGTATGTGTCTGTGTGTCTGTCTTGTTTTGCAGGCTGGCCCATGGCATTCTTTATAGTTTACATTCTTTTATTTTTGCAGGCCGGTAATGGAGGAGGTTGTCAGGCTGAACGGAGCACATAAAACTGGACTAGCAAGCTCGGAGACGGGGGAAACATGTTGGAGCTCTGTAATCTCCCAGCGCTCGCACGCACACACGCTCGCATACAAACACAGCCCCTGGCTGCTTTCGGCAGAGAAAGACACGCGTCATTTTGAGTTGAACTTTCCTAACTTTTGAACGAGAAGTGGTTAGACGGACTGGGCTTCTTCTTTTTTGTTTTCTCCCCCCCTCGGAAATCTGATTTGGATCAAATACTTTATACAAATAAGATAGGCATGCACCACACGTATCACATATTATATGACATCACAGGTATCTTTAATATGCGTTGATATTATGAGTGATGAGAGGCGTTGTTTATATGAGTGACCTGTTTACCGCACGGCCTTTATAAGCTTTGTAACTCTTTGCAGGCTGCATGTGATACCCTATAGGAATTTGCCCTGGCTGCTCAGCAGAGGAGAGCAGATGTGGGTGTTCAGGGGTAAGATGAGCTGTTGAAGAGTTATTGTTACAGCACAACCATTACGTGTGGTGGCTGTGCTGTCTTCTCACGAAAAGATTGTTCGAGGGAGGGGGGAGAGAGAGAGAGAGAGAGAGTCTGGGCATGGGGAAATGCACGGGGAATTTATCTAATGAAGAATCTCGCCTCAGCTGCTCGCAGATAACCATGATTTACAAGCGTAATCTCGTACATTACAGATATGTTTTCGTGCCTGCGTATATACAAATAGGACTTGCCAGCGCTCACCTCAGTGGGACAGTGCTGCTGTGGTAAACTGATAACCTGAGACAATGAGGAATATGATATGAATGCTTACCTTGAACTTGGCCTTTTACAGATGTCGGTATGACATTTCAAAATAAATTTTGCAATGTTAAATCACTTTGAAATGGATGTCATTGTGCTGAAAGGTGCCGTATGAGTAAAAAGATTTATCAGTTGTGTGGTGAGGTATATATATATATATATATATATTATTTATTTATTTATTTTTGAGAATGAAGGAACACTCATTGCTTTAGACAGATCACCGCATAAAAATCAAATAAGGTGATCTATTTCCACGTCCTGCAAAATAGGGACCTTTGGCCTAGTGCACATATTTTGAGACACATTATGTGTTTTTGCACACTGTTTTTATTATAGGGCTGGGATTTTTTTTTCAGTCAAAATGGCTTATATTGATTTTTTTTTTTTATTATTCTGAAAAACTAATGCTGCTTTTAAAAAAAAAGTGCTGTAAATACCTGTAAAGTGTCATGTTGCTTTTTTCAGGAGTAATACTGTGGGTTTGTGCAGGATTTCAAACGCACTTTCTTAGGGGCGATAGGGACTGAGCACCACACCTCCACTATGTCGGATGTTCATGCAAACTGAAAGCAAAAAAAAAAATAAAGTCTGGGGATAAACGTCGGTCGGTTGCCATGATGTGATGCAGAAACAGCTGAACAGCAGCTCTTAGTCTGACATAGACATTTTAGACTTTTAGACGCAGCTACCATGCTTATCCAGAATGATGCAATATAAGTTTCCATGTCAACATGGCCGCCAATAGAGCAAGCCACTGTCAGCAGTGTAGAAGTAAAAAACCACCGCACCTGGAAAATACAGGTAACACACTATCCCATGGCGTAAGAGTAATTATGCCCTAAGTGCATGATTGAGAAAGAGCCTGCGAGAAAGAGAGGATGTTTTGTACAAGACGGCATCCAGATCCGGTACAAGGTCGCGGAGAGACGGATGTGAAGTGATTCTTGAGGAGATTAGCGTTCATTTCAGCCCAGATGGGAGTGACACCCCGTGTCAGAGAAAACATATATATATGCATAGAAAAATTAATATAGGTCTCGGTTTTGTTTACATTATGGTTAACCGTAATCCAATCTCATTACGGCCTACAATTCACACTGTTTGACGGAGAGTTACCGTGCTCATTGTGCGTAATCTCTCTGAATGGTTCTGCTTCAGCGATACTCAAGTCGGGCCTCCTCTTCACAGAACTGGATATGTCTGACATAAGTGTTCTGTAATTACCAGGTGGCTGTTAGTGGCACTGACAGCATCCCATTGTGTTGTGTAAGCCCTGCCATTCCTCCCTGACATTAAGAGGACGGTGCTGAATTCAACACTTTCCACAGGACTTAGTGACAGACTTTTGTTTTCATTTGTTTGTGCGTTGCTAATTGATGTCAACATCTGGTACCTCCCCCTTGGCTGCCGGGAGGATTTATAATCCAGACTGTTCGAGGAGATGTCAGGACTCATCACACCTGTGGACAGGGACAGTCAGCAAAGTATCATGTTTTGCATCAACTATGACAAAGAAGTGGATATATTAAGTTCATTTAAAATTGAGTTTCCTGTATTAATCCCCTTGGGGAAATCCAGTTGCTGCAAATTAACCCATCCTAGCTGTCATCTGTGTAGCTAGGAGCAGTGGGCTGCCGCCTTCATGCAGCGCCCGGGGACCAACTCCTGTTCTTTTCCCATTGCCTTGCTCAGGGGCACAGACAGGAGTATTAACCCTAACATGCATGTCTTTTTGATGGTGGGGGAAACCGGAGCACCTGGGGAGAAACCCACCGCAAACACAGGGGGGGAACATGCAAACGCCACACAGAAGACGACCTGGGATGACCCCCCCACCCCCACCCCAAGGTTGGACAACCCCGGGGTTCGAACCCAGGACCTTGTGAGGTGACAGCGCTAACCACCGTGCCACCCAATAATAATAATCATTTTATTATTATCATCATCGTCATTATAATTATAATAATTAATAATTATACTATTATTATTAATAATAATCCAATAATATTAGACATTATTGTAAGTGCTGTATGATCATCGTTGTATATTTTGTTATTGCATACCATACGAACGTCATTAAAAACATTGCGATAAATGACTAATTTCCTCATTTACCCCTCTTTTCGCTCGGCCCTATCAAAGTCACAGCAGGAATCATTTTCTTCGCATGACGCTCGTTGAAGTGTGCCAACGTACAGTAGGCCTCAATGGCTCAATGTCAACACCGTGGACAATATGTTTTCACAAGCATTTAGGCGTACTGAGACAATCCCTCCCGTCCCACCCTGGGAAGAAAGGCAGCTCGCACTGACTGCCGGAGGAGTGAAAAGAAAAAGGGCCATTCTCCATCGCTCAGGTCTAATCCTTGGGTTATGCTAACAGATTGACGCTCAGAGCGTCACACACTCTTACGGTTCATCCCCGCCCAGCTTTTGATGGTGAATACAGACTTTTACATTTTGCTAAATCCCACTTTGTGAGAAGTATTTAGTAGATGTATATGTGCCATACAAGATGAGGTCATCCATTATCGCTCACTGTTTCCAAAGAGGGATGTTCTGCCTTGTCGCCCCTGCCATTAAACAGTGATGGATTTACTCGTGGCCACAAATGGGTTTACTCTGCTGGCTCAGTTCTGCTGTTTGCTTGATATTTTGGTGAACCCCCACCCCCCCCCAAAAAATCAATCAATCAAGCCAGGTAAACAGCACTGTGGTGCCATTTTGTCTGTCCCTTTCATCAAATAATTTGCAACTTCCTGGTGCTGGATTTAGTATGTGAGAGGGGGGAAAAAAGCCAAAACAAAAACACGGCAACAATCAAAGGGAGAATGTGTCCAAGATATTTTTGGACATATCATGTTGTCATATCAGATTAAATTCAGGTGTACTCGGGTCTGACATAGCAGCTATTTGAGGTAATTGTTTGGGTGTTCGAGCGAATCCACGTATTGCACTTATATATTCATTTTGGCAGTAAAGAAGTGTTCAGTAAAGTACTATTCCAGACAATGTCTTGACGCGTGATCAATAATCTAGGTAAGGAAATCAAAGAAGGTTGAAACAGTTCATCTGGATACAATGTTTATTGACAGATGACATCTGGATACAATCTTTATTGATAGATCATCTGTCAATAAACATTGTATCCAGATGAACTGTTTCAACCTTCTTTGATATTCCAGACTATGGCTGCAAATGGTTACAAATACAGACAAGACACAGCACCCCAAGATGTATTGCACTAAAAGGGAACAGGTTGGGGAATATAAATAAAATATCATGTGCTAAGTTTGAGTTTTAATTTCTACTAAAGGAAACTCTGCAGGCATTTGTCAAGGTGATTTACGACCAAATGCGATGAAGAAGGGATTGTCTGTTGTTATTTTGCAGCTTGTGCAAGAATTATGATTCTACAGCCACAAACAAAACAGGAAAAACTAGATGCTGTTATATGTTGCAGGGCGATGTAGATTGTGACTGACATGACTCACGGTTGAGTTGGTGCATATCATACACGTTCTGAAAACAGAGAACCCTGCAAAGTGATGCATGCCATGAGAAACATAATCCAGTGGCAGGATTAGGCAATAAGACCCAACAATTATCTGTTCCTCGCACGCAGTTCCCATCACAAGCCAATTTGAGTCACCATCTACTTTACAGGAATCTAACCATAACGTGGGTCATCATTTGCTCATGTACACATGGTGCCTGTTGGTACAATCCCAACACATTATTAGTAGCTTGTTCATCGGTGTTGTACTTAGTCATGGAAAACGTACTTAAACCCAAAATCATTTCGACACACATCCACATATTTTATACGCCTGTGGGCCATGCCGTTCAGAGTGGTAGAGACATATCCTCTTGCCACTAATATGGGCAGTTTTAACCCCGGTGACTGTTAAAGGGAAGCATTTATTCAGTAGTTGTTATTTCATTTCCGTGCCTCATATGCCATATGCCCCTCTTATGATGACATCTAGAGTATTAAATCACATCAGGGAGCAGAAGTTTGCGCTGTCACATGCAAACTCACTCAACCATACAAGAGCCAGCCATCTTTCCTCAGTCATATGGACCCACCAAGCAACAGCAATGAAACGCCACAGGGCGGCACACTGGCGCAATGGTTGGCGCGGTCGCCTCACAGCAAGAAGGTCCTGGGTTCGAGCCCCGGGGTAGTCCAACCTTGGGGGTCATCCCAGGTCATCCTCTGTGTGGAGTTTGCATGTTCTCCCCGTGTCTGCGTAGACATGGGGAGACATGGGTTTCCCCCGGCTGCTCCGGTTTCCTCCCACAGTCCAAAGACATGTAGGTCAGGTGAATCAACCATACTAAATTGTGAATGTGTGTGTGTGTGTGTGTGTGTGTGTGTGTGTGTGTGTGTGTGTGTGTGTGTGTGTGTGTGTGTGCCCTGTGATGGCCTGGCAGCCTGTCCAGGGTGTCTCCCCACCTGCTGCCCAATGACTGCCGGGATAGGCACCAGCATCCCACGACCCTAAGTCGGATAAGTGGTTTGGATAATGGATGGATGGATGAAACACGGCAAAACCGCTGCGTCATGGACATTCACTACAACAGAGACACAGGTGTGATTGTCCTCTGAGCGAGAAGGTATTGATGAAAGGAGGTTGCTATCCACTAGAGAAAGCTCCTTTGTTGGCCACCGTGACCACCATTGCAGTGCAGACAACAAAGGTCCCCTTGAAGTTCTGGAGGCCTGGTCAGAGGTTCTGTTCTTATCAGCCAGGTGAGATAAAAGAAGGTTGTCCAGCTATCAGACCCCCAACCCCCACCCCCCATCCCCCCACCCCCACCCCCACCCCTGCAAGGGAGATCAGTCACCAGCCCTTATCGGCTTTCTGTGGACCCATCTGGGATCCAGCTTCGTGAGAAAGCCCTCAAACAAAGAGACCTGCGGGAGGTTGAGTGGTATGTACTTGCTTTGGGCTCCTGATCCTCTTTGATTCACCCCCTCCCCTCACCCCTCATCTTAAAATACCTCTCCCACATCTCCACCTCAACGATCACTATGTTTTGCACGCTTACAGCTTTGAGGGCCGTATAGATATGGAAACTATGGCTTCATAGTTTGAATAATGCCAGGATCATCTGTTCGTCTTCTGGGTAAGCACTATGGATCTATGTTTGAAGCATGGTTAAACATTACCCAGGCCACGACATCCAATCGATCCACTTGTGTAATGAAAAAGTGATAAATTCACACGGGAAATTTTTTTTTTTTCTGAGTTTGCAGACTTGGATAACTCCCCAATGGCAGTTGGGGTATTGATTTGCAGCATACAAGTTTTTCAGACAGCAACGCAAATGTATAAATATAGAGGTCTGGAAACTATGAATTATACCTAGTTATCATGAGACAAATATGCACCAATGTACAGTTTTTTCATTTGCTAACAAGCATTTGTCAATTCTGAGTTCACTTTTTCAAAACGTTCCCTAGCTCAACAGCACTCTAAATGTGGACCAAACCATGAATGATTTTTCTCAGTGTTTAGACACGAAATGCATTCAACGAGCAGCTTTTAAAATTCTTAAAAATCCATTTCTCAACCCAAGCTCAGCCACCAGCAAAACGACCTCTTTCTGCAGACCGATTTGCAAAACTGTTTTGCATGCTCTTTTTCAGAACTGGGCGGCACAGTGGCGCTGTGGTTAGTGTGGTCGCCTCACAGCAAGAAGGTCCTGGGTTCGAACCCCGGGGTAGTCCAACCTTGAGGGTTGTCACAGGTCATCCTCTGTGTGGAGTTTGCATGTTCTCTCCATGTCTGTGTGGGGGCTCCGGTTTCCTCCCACAGTCCAAAGACATGTAGGTCAGGTGAATCGGCCATACTAAATTGTCCCTAGGTGTGAATGTGTCGTCCCTGTGATGGGCTGGTGGCCTGTCCAGGGTGTCTCCCTGCCTGCCACCCAGTGACTTCTGGGATAGGCTCCAGCATCGCATGACCTCAACTGGGATAAGCAGCTTGGATTGATGTTTCAGAACTGATACACTCAAATTCAAACCCAAACACATAAATTTCAAATGGCTAGTAACTGGCTAAGTCAAAAATGCTATATTGGAATCCATTCAACATCCTAAAAAAAAAAGGTTTTAGAACGGTTATACAGACAAAACTCTGATTAAAGTTATGTAAATAGCCATATTACAGCTGATTCCCATCTCAGTAGGAGTCTTACCAGGGTGTTGAAGGACTTTCAGTTTCATGACCATCTGTAAAAAGGAAACATCTTTGTAGTGATTTTGGTCAAGGTGGACCCAGCAAGAGCTAGAGGAGTGAGAGAAGGAGACAAATAGCCGGATGATGGAGAAGAGGAGGAGTACAAGTGTGTGATGGCAAGTTGACTAAAACCAGCACCACTGTACCTGTGACTTCAAGTATTTTCTAGAGTATGTTTTTACTGTAAACTGTATTATCAGTTTTGTTGTATTAGAGTAGTGAAATTGTTGCTATGTGCAGCATTTCTATGACTTGTTGCATATACTATGGTATATTCCATACAGTAAAGATGTGCCATTCTGCTTTGTGATGGGAAGTTTGTTGGAAAAAAAGAAATCTATTGCTAAATTAATTGATTTAAATCCGCAAATAATGATAACATCCATTTTCCAAACCACTTATCCTAATTAGGGTCACGGGGATGCTGGAGCCTATCCCAGCAGTCATTGGGCGGAAGGCAGGGAAACACCCTGGACAGGCCGCTAGACAATCACAGGGCCCACACACACACACACACACACACACACACACACACACACACACACACACACACACACACACACACACACACACACCTAGGGACAATTTAGTGTGGCCGATTCACCTGACCTACATGCCTTTGGACTGTGGGAGGAAACCGGAGCCCCCGGAGGAAACCCACCCAGACATGGAGAGAACATGCAAACTCTGCACAGAGGACGATCCGGGATGACCCCCAAGGCTGGACTACCCCAGGGTTCGAACCCAGGACCTTCCTGCTGTGAGGCGACCACACTAACCACTGCGCCACCATGCCACCTAACGATAACATAAGACGAAAAAAGGATTTTCTAATTCAAATGACTTCTGCATCTACTGAAATGCTCCTGCATGTCTTGCCACTTCAGTGCTGCTGCTTTAGGCCACTGTGTTGTGAGACAGCGTGTGTTCTTGTAGGAGGAAACTAGAGCTGGTGTTTTGTGTAGAATAATATGCTTTAGAGTCATGTTCGCAGTCATGTTTTGGTAGCTGTGGTTATTTTGGGTGTGAAATGAACCGTTGTTCCAAGATGTGTGCTGGTGCAGAGAGTTGTATGAAGCAATTTGAAGGGGAAAAAAATGAGCTCACTGAATTGAAAATGGTTTGCAATTGTAAAAAAAACTATAAAATAAATGGTTTTGGGGTTTTGAAATCTTAATAATATGATATTTTATATTTCAAATTCCGCGGAGGCACAGTAGTTAGCGCGGTCGCCTCACAGCAAGAAGGTCCTGGATTCGAGCCCCGGGGTAGTCCAATCTTGGGGGTCGTCCTGCGTCGTCCTCTGTGTGGAGTTTGCATGTTCTCCCCATGTCTTCATGGGTTTCCCCCGGGGGCTCCGGTTTCCTCCCACAGTCCAAAGGCATGTAGGTCAGGTGAATCGGCCATACTAAAATTGCCTCTAGGTGTTGCTGTGTGTGTGTGTGTGTGTGTGTGTGTGTGTGTGTGTGTGTGTGTGTGTGTGTGTGTGTGTGTGTGTGGGCCCTGTGATGGCCTAGTGGCCTGTCCAGGGTGTCTCCCCGCCTGTCGCCCAATGACCCCTGGGATAGGCTCCAGCATCCCTGCGACCCTGAGAGCAGGCTAAGCGGGTCTGGATAATGGATGGATGGGTGGATATTCCAAATCCCTGTATGGCACAGTCCTTGGGACTACTGTATTACTTCAGGTGTGACGTCAGAGGGGGCAGATTCATGGAGACGCGGGGGCTTCAAACTAGGTCCTCTGCACAACTCTGCTGCCCACAACTCTGCATTCATAACGTATCTTCCACGAGAGAGTACACTGCTTAGAAGTGATTGCGCACAGTTTTATTTATGAAGGGATGAACAAAAGTAGTTAAATACCATTTTATTTGTGGGTATTGTGTGTGTGTGTGGGGGGGGTTGTTGTTGTTGTTGTTGTTGTTGTTGTTATGTGTCTTTGTGCGAGCATTGCTGCCACCAAGAAGGGAAAGGCAGCAGCATTTGCGGTGCAGCCTTGGCAGTGGCGTGAAAATCCTTTGCCACCGTCCATCACGCATGCTTAACACACGAGCTGGCGCGATGGCGGCGAGCTCGCGGTGAGTTGCGTTCAAGCGAAATGACAGGAACAAGCGCTTAACACGGTAGGCAGAAAGTCAGACGGGGGGGGGGGGAGATATGGGAACGCCAGTGTTTCTTGGCTCGCTATCTGTCAGGAGCTACGTGTGTTGGTGCGGCCAGATCGCAGCTGTAGTAAGGCATGGCTAATGCGTATTGTTTGCGGGCAGGGATACCCATTTACACTCTCTTTCATCTGGCCACGTCAGATTACGCCGATCAAGTTCATTCGTCGACCGCAATTTGCTTGCAAAACCGACGTCGCTGTCTTGTCAGCCCGTCATTGTGTTTTGTGTGCGTGCGAGTGTGTGTGCATGCATGGCTGAGTATGCATGTGATTGCGAATGGGCAAATTCCTGTTTGTGTTTTTTTTCTCCTCCCCAACCCCCCCCCCTTTTTTTTTTCTTTTCTCTTTTCAATCCAGTCCCCATGCACCGGTCTGTTGTCAGACTGCGATACTGTACAGGAAGACGAGCGCCGTTCTCTGCTTCCGGGCTGTAACGTCACTCGTTTGGAGGAGAAGGGATGACCTCATCGCCCGGCCTCAACATTGAACGGCGAACACAGGGACAGAGGGGATGACGCACAGCATCCATATGGTGTCTGGTCTGCATAAGGTCAATCCCGGACCGCCCGTCTGGTCGCCCGCTTCTCGCCGCCGCACGTGATATAAGGGATGTCGGGTCAATGCTAATGTGGAGAAATAAATACGCACACAGCGTCTGCAGTGCGTAGTGCACTCAGAGAGACGTACACGTGAAGCAGCCCGGCCGTCTGTTCTCGTTATGTTGTGTATCTCTGCACTGACTCACAGTTTATGCACCACGCGTGTGTTTGTTCGCATGTCGGAGCTGGTGGTACGGCAACCGTCCGCCATCAAAGGCGAGGAGCGTGCAACGTTTTCTCCCGACCAGTCACCAGGCAATCTCATTTGACTCACAAACACAAATTTAACCTGTCAAGATGCACCTTGATTTATAAGCCCTGGGCCAAATATGATGTGCCCAGACTAAAATAGCTCTTCAACACTTTTTCTTTTTCTTTTTTTGTGATGTATTCACAAGCACCATCTCTCCAGAAAGGCAACCCTTTGTAGTTTGGCCCTGAAGTGTCGGGTTTAACCCGGGTGTTACCGAAATGGAGTTGCAGAAGCTCAACACAGTGTACATTGAATTTTATCTTTGCCTAAGAAAGGAGCTTCCTTCAGCTTTGTCTCTTGAGCCGATGCCTCAGTTGAGCTATTGCTACAGGTCTTTCCACATTTGATTATAAACAATATCGTTTAAAAAAAAAGTAAAATTATTCTTGGATATGCATTGGTGGATCTCCAAAATGCCCATTTGGTGTCCCCACCTAGCTCATTTGCACCAAATGATGTTATGGGCCTTTGGGAGTGTGCAAGACAACACACTTTTTTTGCACATTTCATCTAGACAGAAGGTGAAAAGGCTAACCAGAGAGGGCTGCAATAAACTTAGCAACACAAAGTTGCATTAGCAACATTTGTTTTGTATTTTCGTGTGTTGGAGACATGTATAAAAGCCTCCGATACAGCCCGGCCAGTGACCTGTCTCAGCTTGCCATCTCTTGTTCTTGTCCAGTCAGCCCGAAAATTGTACCTTTGGGATACGGTGATGTGATGCGGGATCCAAAGTGCAGCTCCTCGGGCTTAGAGGAGTTCTATCGCACACGCTCGCAGATGGATTTACTCTTAGGCTACTCATACCTCGTCCTTGAGTCAGCTTGAAAAATAGGGGCATCTTCAAACAAGCTCCGAATCTAACCTCAGGATGTCTAGCGCTCATCCTCCTCACTTCTTTATGGTAAGACAGCAATAAATATATCTGACTGTCATGCACAACTAAACGTGAGGAGATGTTTTCTAGAAAACAAGTCGGCGTTCTCATGCATCCTGGAAAGTTATAGGCTAGTTCTCAGTCATGAAAAACACCTGCATTGATCAAATGCCCCACAGTTATATGAACTACTGAGCTCATGGAAATTGTAAAAGGCAGGCTATAAAATCTTATTTTTTATCTGCTGAGATAGCATAACTTGTAACTGAGATCACGCAATTTTAGTTGTGTTTTTGGCCACGGAGATTGCACATCAGTGCTTGACGTGTGTGTGTGTGTGTGTGTGTGTGTGTGTGTGTGTGTGTGTGTGTGTGTGTGTGTGGGAGGGGGTGCCTGTATAGTGACCACCCTAAAGTTACATAGTCCATTTAGTGGCTGCTGAAGCATCCACTGATGGTTAATACTGATTAATGTGACTGCTGGTAGGCAACAGCTGTCATGCAAATCCAAGCAGAAGACACGGAAAATGTCCTTGTAATGTCCTGGGAAATGACTTCTTAAAAGGAGCAGGAACCATGCAGTCGAGTCTCTGTCTCCCGTCTCGTCAGTAACCTGGCATGAGCTTGGCCTTTCATACTCTGAACCTCCCTGCAACAACTCCTCTGGTTGGACCTCGGGGTGGTTGGCGCTGGATATTACACAAGATGACTTTTCACATTCAGTAGGCCAAGCTCCCATGGCTATACTCCAGTGACCATGCATATTTCACAGGGGAGTAAAGCCCCTTCCCCCCCACCCCCCCCACCACCACACACCCCTACGCCCACCACCGCCCCCGCCGCTGTTGCTGTGCTGGTTCAGTGGCTGGTCAGGAGAACTCAGGTGTGTCGGCGGGGAGACAGGGTACAGTGGGAGTACTGGCCGTCTGCCAGGCCTCTCCGGGAGGTCCAATCTCCCCTCAGTGGGAGGAGAATTCAACAAATCCCAAGCTTCAACTGAGTCATAGTGGTATACATATATATGTATATATATATATATGTGTGTGTGTGTATGTGTGTGTGTGTATATATATATATAACAGGATGCATGCCAATAAAAATGCATACGCACAACTACATATATTATGCAGCACAGAGATGTGCACAGAGATGAGCACAATTTAAAGAATAAAATCACCCTGTAGGCAAAGGTACTTTGACACCTCCTGAGCATTCAGGAGATGTATCACAGGAAACGCAAACATTGTCATGGTTGCAGTGAAATGTGGAGATTTCATGCAGGACCGATGTCTCCCATTGAACTGAAGCATTATATTTCAGTTTTAAACTTAAAGAAAAAAGAACTTAAGTGTGCAGCTAATCTTTAAACCACAATTGCATGCAAAGTGTGCACACTGTGTAGGTCTCCCTCATCATTTCATGACGATCAGCACATATCCCGTAACCTGCACCAGTAACCCGCAGTATTGCTTTCGCGCCAGCTGAATCAGACGCGAAATATTTGTGGCATGTCCTCCACACGTTAACATACCTTGTGACAATTCACGAAGGACTCTGGCCTTCTAGCAGCTGTGGGCTGGTGGAGGCCTCCGACATACAATTTACATAAGCGTTGCACAGTATCGCTCTTTGATCACAGAGTTGCATTGCATAACTGCCCGAGGAGGCACCATCCTGCCCCAGATCATTTTTTGTTTTTGCTTGTGTGTACGTGCAGATTACCAGACACCCGCTGTAACCATGACAAACGTCATTAGGCACACCAGTGCCTCACTATTTAGACTGCAGTTCATACATTCCCCCGCCCGTGATAAAATCTCGCATCTATGTGTGCGTCGGTGTGTGTTTGTGTGGCCAGTGTATGTGACGCATATCAGGGGGTCATAGCTGACGCGAGGACTTTCCCCCAAAGAAAAAGGTCAGCCGAGTGCACGAACATATACGTGTGGCAGGGAGCATTCGCGCTTCTATCGTGGCATCGGCCGGCATAGCTGATGCGAATCACCCGGCAGCACCGCGCCGCTTCTTCCCGAGGGCCATGCACAGCGGAGCAGGTGGCGCGGCTTTGTAGACGGAGGAGCTGAAACGATTCCAGAGGCATCCACTTTCGTGACGTCCTCAACGTTTTTCTTTCGAGTTATCTTCACGGGGGGAAAAAAAGTTGGCCGAAGGCTCCATATATGTTTTCTTTAACATTTTACGGGTAGGTTAGTCCCACTGTTTGTGGATACACAACTTCTTTTTTTTTCTTTTTTTTTTTGAAGATGAATCTTAGAAGTCGGGCGCTGCAGATTTATGCAACAATCCCACGCACGCATGCACGTACGCACACAAGCGCGCACACGCGCGCGCAAACACTGACTCCTCAAAACAAACCGCCCAGACTGCACCGGAAGAGTCTGGTATCTTTAGAGAGCATCGGCTGAATGTGGGGCAGATGCGAAGCAGGGCAGCGGAGAGCATGGAGAGCGAGGCTGCGCAGGTGTTGTCTGGATGCGCTGCGTGGGATTGACGTTAGGTGGAATAGCAACATTGTAATTAACACTCTTCGCGTGGAGTGTGGCGTGTAGGTGTGTGTGTGTGATGTGTGTGTGTGTGTGTGTGTGTGGGGGGGGGGGGGGGTAGCTTTTGCCCAGCGGAGAGCTAGCTAGCAGCCATGACCACCCACAACGATAAAAGACGAACGACGTGTGTCTTTTAGCGGCTCAGGCAAGGAAAACACACCTTGCCGTTTCCTCAAGTGTTTGCAGTTTTCCAAGAAGTCATATATGGGCTGTTACAGAAGTCATCCTTCTTTTTCTTTTTCTTTTTTTTTTTCTCTCCCAAAAGGGAAATTCCACCTTGTCTTTGCACGTGTCCTCTGACGTATACGGCATCTTGCTATTTCCTCTTAAAATGTAAGGGGTAATTAACTCATCTGCGTGATTTCTGTCACTCAAACGAGCATAGCTCCCTCGTTTATTTTTATTATTATGGCTGCTGGTGTTGTTATTATAGGCTGCCCCCTGTCAATATATATAACGTGAGAAATTGTTGTGATTTCGGGCTTGGTGTAGGAGGAGACAGAATTACTGCGTGCTGACCGGCCGTGGGCCATTATAATTTCGATTCTGAGGCGCGCGTGCGCGCGTGCATGATTTAATCAGACAATTATCGGCGCTACAACCCCGATTGTTTTCTTTTGCCTACTGATTTGGATAATTCTCTGCTGGCAGCACCGTGGCCCAGTGGTTAGCACTGTTACCTTCTTGCTGTGTCAAGAAGGTCCTGGGTTCGAACCCCAGGCCGTCCCAGGTCTTTTCTGTGTGGAGTTTGCATGTTCTCCCCGTGTCTGCGAGAGTTTCCTCCGGGTGCTCCGGTTTCCTCCCACCATGAAAAAGACATGCATGTTAGGGTTAATACTCCTGCCTGTGCCCCTGAGCAAGGCAATGGAAAGAAGAACTGGAGTTGAACCCCGGGCGCTGCAGCTGCCCACTGCTCCTATACAATAGGATGGGTTAAATGTAGACAACACATTTCATAGCAACCTGCGCAATGACAAAATGAAGGGGCTTTCTTGGTATTTGCAGGCCCATAATTCAATCAAAAAAAATAGAAAAAGTTTGTAACACAGAAAAACTGCACGACAAAGACTATGACATCCTATTTAACTATAGATTTCCACTTTCTGACACTCATTTCGAGTATTTTCTATATATATTGAACCTATTACATGAAAGTAATGTAACCTGTTACATTAGGTTAAAAAGAAACAATCACGGCCAGAGGGATACACCCAAAACGCAACCCAAAAATACAAATAAATAATAATGATATACTGTAGCAACCCAAGGGGAGGGGCTTCAATATTACGTTTTGTTCTGCGCAAAAGATTATGGGGGTGGGGAATTGTTGTGATTTATGTTGTATTTTTACATGTTCTGTTCATGTGGGGATGTGTTGTTTGTTTGGGGGTTTGACTTGGACTAAATAGAAGACCGTTTACTGACTGACTGACTGACTGACTGACTGACTGACTTATGACCATGACTTAGATTAACGTCGCCTGCTGTGACTTGGGGGGGAAGATAATGTGGATTTTTGGGTTTTGTCAAGTGTTATTGTTGTCAAAATAAAAGCCACTCCTCTTGGTCGTGTGGTGTATAGGACGCTGGTTCGGAATTAAGAGAACGCTTATCTATGTCATCAATTCGTTCATGGCATAGGTTTCCACATTAGTGTTGGAAGTGGGATCCGGGCATGAGATATCCAGAGATTAGAGTGAGACATTGAGCGGACCCGTTAGCGCTTAGAGAACCTGGCATGGAAAAGGACGAAGCCCGCCAGAGATGGAATTTTTCCAGTCCACCCTAATGGCTCCGGTGCACTGCGGGCCCACCACCCCTTAGAGGCCAGACGTGCCAGTACAGGGGAACACCTGCGGCCCGCCGCCACCAACCACCCCCTAGCGACCAGGACGACTGCTGCCAACAAACCATCACCACTGGTCCCCACGCCTAGCCTGTGACACCCCGCAGTTGCACACAGAACACTAGCCAACCTACCCAAGTACATCGGGATGACACAGGTAAAGCCGTACCACTCGCAAGTCCATCTGGTGGCATAGCCCAGTGGATGGAGCAATGAAGAAGCTGCACTTCACCTAGCCCTGACCATGGCACTGGAAAGGCAATTTGGGCAGCAACCCTTCGCTGACCAGAGCAGGGAGCAGCTAACCAGCCGCCACCGCCAAGAAGGGCAGAACCTGGGCACCTTTGCCGCAGATGTGTAGCTGCATGCCCAACATGGTTACCCGCAGTTCAGTGCAGCTGCCCAAGAGAAGTTTGCTCTCCACGCTTTCATGCAGGGGCTCATACCAGAGCGGTTGGGCCAGCATGTCCACCTTGCCATGCCCCAATCCCTCAGCGAGGCTCTCTGCAAAGCTGAACAGGCCGAGGTGGTACTCTACATACGGCCTACCTAGCAGAAGGCCCTCACTCTCCAACTGCACATCAGGTTGGCCGATTACAATGAGGAGGAGGCAGAAGCTGTCTACCAAGTTCAGCCTCCACCACAGCAGTCTCAGCGATGGCCTCCCAATATCCAGGTGACGTCCACCCCAGCCCAGTGTGACGAGCCTGGTCACATAGCCCACGATTACCCAGCACCAGCACCGAAAGCCAGAGTCACCTGGCCGGTGGGAAACGACAGCGGAGTGGCCGAGTGAGGGGACCTCCACTCCAGTCTCCAGACCTCCTTCAAGGCCGATGCACACTCTGGTGGGCTGCCTAGATCAAACCAAAGGACTGTATCTGAACTGCCAACTTGACGGTCAACCCTGCCGGGCCCAGGTAAACACGAGGTCTACCATTTCCCTGGTGTGACCTGGCATCCTCTTGGGTACCACCGACATGCTCACCAACCAACACCCAGTTGATGACGGTGACAGGAGAAAAGACTGGCATGAGAGGGAAGAAGTCACTGCGAGTCCGGGCTGGAGACCAGGAGCTGGCGCATGAGTTCTGGTTCACCAACATCCGGGACCCGTGCATCATTGGCCTGGACCTGCTGACCCACTGTGGAACCCAAGTTAATGTGTCGGGGACAACTATCATCCTTGGCACCAAGACTGTGGCGCTCCAATCTGGTCAGGGGAAGAACAGGTCCAAAGACCAACGAGCCAGTCGTCAAGCAGCCACTGCCCAGCAGTAACAGAGCCCCTGTGCTTCTCCGCCCCAATGGCCCAGACCACTGTCCAAGCCACCCACCAGCATGCCCACCACCAGTAGCCCTGCAGTACCCCAACCTGCCTCAGCCCTGACTGCTGAGCCTGCCGTCCTGCCCTCTGCATAGACGACTGAGGCCATACACAACTTATGGCAGTGCGGCAGCAATGGCCTTGACCCACAGCAGCGCTACCAGTTAAAACATCTCCTCAATGACTACGCGGACATCTTCACTGCTAGAGACGAAGACTGCAGGCAGACTGGGCTGGTCCAGCGTGCCATCTAGACCAGCCCCACCCAAGCCTGAGATTGCTGGGGGGAAAGAAATGGACTACTTCCAAAGACTGACGGATCGCCTGCACATGCCGGGCCCAGGCCAGCTCCGGAGCGTGGCAGACACAGAGTGCCTTGGCCAGGCCATTAGACACAGAGTGCCTTGGGCAGGCCTTCATGCCAGGAGACAAGGTATGGGTGTATTGTCCTGTTCACAAGAAGGAGATTTCCCCCAAGCGTCGCAGCCACTGGCAGGGGTCCGGCTGTCTGAGGTGGTGTACCGAGTGCGCATGCCCGGCTGGGGGGAACGTGGTGGTGCTGCACCAGGACAGACTCTCCCCATACTGCCCCCTGGCTCCACCTGTTGTTGAGGAGGGGGGTTGACAACAGCACCCCATGCTCCGAGTCCGACCAGCGTGACTCTTCTCCAGTTGTGCTTCCTGTGAGCCCCAGGCGGCCTGTTCGCCAGCAACGACACCCTGGGAATTGAAGGGAATATGTGTTGGGTGACAGGGTTGTCAAGGGCGACTGACCCCTCAGATGGGGGCTATGTAGCGTTCCAAGGGGATGAGCCGCAGTATTACATTTTGTTCTGCGCAAAGGATTATGGGGGTGGGAAATTGTTATGATTTATGCTGTATTTTTACATGTTCAAATGTTCTGTTCATGTTGAGATGTGTTGTTTGTTTGGGGGTTTGATTCGGAATAAACAGAAGACCGTTTACTGACTGACTGGCTGTAGGACTGTGACTTAGACTAACGTCGTCTGTTGTGAATCCGGGGGGAAGTTAACGTGGACTTCGATTCTTGTCAAGTATTAAGTGTTGTCAAAATAAAAACCATTCCTGTTGGTCGTGCGTTGTATGGGATGCAAGTTTGGTGTCAAGAGAAAGCTCAGCTCCGTCATCAATTAGTTCATCGCATAGTATGCCACAATACAATTAAGTCCAATGTAAGTGAATGAATATTTCAAGTAGACTAATAAAGGTAAAAGGACGCTTTAAAAAAATCAAAAGACCACACAGGAGGCGAGCGCTAGTCTTTTTCAAAATGTGATACACTACTGCCATCTGGCGGATAAAGCGAATAACAGTTTTTCTATGTTAACAAGTAATGAAAATAAAGGCATTGGAACCACGGACAGACATTATCTCAAAATAAGAATAAAATAAAGATTTTACTGATTCATGCATCAAAAACTCATTATGAAATGATGGCAGATTTACAGTCTTTGTCCACAACATTCGATGGAATCTAATAAAGGTATACATTACAAGACAATGCTTGATCCTTACAGAAAATACATTATAATCCCGATAAGAGCGCATAAGATCCCCACAGAAACACAGAAATGTTATAGGAAATATCATACACAATCCTATAGAATGATAAAGTATTTACAATTATGGGAATTTATGGGACGTAATGGAAATTTAGGGCTGTAACAAAAAAGTCTTTTTCGGTTTAAGTCAAATTATATTTCGGGTTTGCCGAAAGAAAGAAAAAAAATCAGACAAATTGAACTCGGAGCTTTTTCGATCGCCAATACTTGTCCGATCATAGTCGAACCCGTCTTTTAAAAAAAACTGCAGCTTCCGTCATGCATTTGACGTCACGGCGATACTTCCGGGATAAACCCGTTGGGACTCGACGCGCTGTAATGGATCGCAAACCCGTCAGGGCGATATTGTTTGATCTGGATAATACACTCATCGAAACAAACCGCGCAGGTGGAGTGGCGATACAAAAGGTGAATTGATTTAAACGCGAGGAGCCCCTTCCTCAGTATGCCAAGTGGGTGCTGGTGCTCGTCGCACCTCCGGTCAAACAGGGAGTCTCGGTTTTGAGTGACGACACCAAAGATTATAACGTCTTAAACTTAAACGAGGTACCCAGTGCGTGTGGACTTCAAATAGATCATGTAGTTGTTCCGACTGATCGGATGTTTAAGGCGTCTTGTAACGTTTTCATTTCACAGACCTGCGAGCTGTTGAAGAAAACTTTGGGCCTCGATGAGGGAACCGTCTTCCGCGTATGTGACGCATACAAGGACAAGCTCCGGGACGAGGTGTTTGACGCCAGCGGCGCCAGAAGCATAGATGAGGTACGTGTGGGCCACTGGGAGGAGAGCATCCAGGAGGTGGTGGCCGGCTCCCCTGAGCCCTCCCTGGCCACCGACTGCTACTATTTATGGAAAAACACTCGCCTGCAGCTCCTTAGTCTGTCCCCTGACATACGCAACCTGCTGAGAGAACTCAGGACCGGGTACAAGCTGCTGCTGCTGACCAATGGGGAGACCCGGACCCAGAGGGAGAAAGTGGAAGTGGTGGGATGCGAGGAGTTCTTCGACGCCGTCGTGGTGGGCGGGGAACATCCAGAGCAGAAGCCGTCCCCCTCCATCTTCACACACTGTTTTGCCCTCCTCGGCGTGGAGGCCCAGGACTGCGTGATGGTGGGAGACTCCCTGGGCACAGACATCAAGGGTGGTCTCAATGCAGGGGTGCGGGCTACGGTTTGGATCAACCAGGGAGGGTCTCTGCCCGATGATTCAATAAAGCCAGACTTTACCATTCCGAGTGTGCTGGGCCTGCCAGATGTTCTGGAAAGCTTGAAGTAAATACAACTGACCGACACGACCCACCTGTTTACCATTCAAATGAAGGTTACAGAATGACAGAGATTTTATTTTGCGTACATCCACAGAAGAATGTTAACATAAGATGTATGTAAGAAATGCTTTTTGAGCCTCAGTCATTGTACTTAGTGTAAAGTTCAAAATTCAAGATTGATTTATTTGTCCTAAGGGAACTTTGTCTTGGACATAAAGGCTACCACATAAAAATACATACCTTATAGTGCAGTAACAGACATAAAGTGCATCCACTGCGAACACTGCCCCTCATTTCACATCCTCCTTAGGTCCTGAGTTTAGGAGATTCACTGATCGTGGAATGAAAGAGTGTTTGTACCTGTTCAGGTATCTTCCTGTATTTAATTGGAACCCGGTAGCGTCTATCTGATGGGAGCAGTTCATATTCTGGACACAGGGCATGAGAGGGGTCAGCAATAATTCTCCTAGCCTGTTTAGCTATTGTCTTCTCAGAGTATTTTGAGGAATAGATGCTCCCTCACCCCTGTCACTATCATTGGCTGTGTGGACCAGTCTGTTTATTTGTGATTTTTAACCTAAGTGATATATTACCAAACATCTGGCCGACCCTAAACACCCTGAGTCTGCACAAACAGTAAGAGTCTCTGTTGGATCCTGGTACATACAGCATTCACATGGACATGCCAAGAGAGATTACAGTCAATATGTACACCCAAGTATGTGTAAGAATGAACCTGGGTAATACAAGTGTTATGGATTAGTAGTGGAGAATGATCCTCCTGATGTCCTGGCTCAAAAATCATTTCTGTTTTCTGTGTTTACAATGAGATGATGGTAATCACACAATTGTAAGAACTTTTCAAACTCTAAACTAAAGCCAGAAATGCCAGTGTCTGTATCCATAAGTCCCAAGATGGCAGTGCCATCAGAAAACTTGACAACAAACGTGCTGGGATGACTGCTTGTACAGTCGTTTGTATATAATGTAAACAGAATGGGGGAACTCACACATCCCTGAGGAACGCCTGTGTTGATGACTTTAGACTCAGATAATGTCTGGTTCACTGGGACCTGCTGGGTCCTGTTGGTCAAAAAGTGATACCACCTGATGATATCTGGGTTAATAGACATCTGTCTGAGCTTATTGAGGAGGATGTGTGGCTGCAGGGTATTAACAGCAGAGCTGAAGTCCACAAACAGCAGTCTGACATAGGCCTTGGGGTTTTCAAGGTGTTGCAAAATAAAGCGTATTATGGTTAGTATTGCATCATCACTGACACAATTGTCTTTATAGGCAAACATAAGAACCTAGCTGTCCATTTGTTTGACTTCAGCTTCCACACCATCATCAATTTCCAGACACTTGTTACAATAGCGGTCAGGGCTACTGGTCTAGTCCTTATTTTCCTGGGGAACAGGCTTTTTTGGAAGAGTAATAATTGCCTATTTCCAGAGAGATTGATCTATATGTGAGCCAACAGACCTTTGCAGACAGATCCAGGCTGGTTTAGGTCCCCTGTACATCTTCAAGAGGAAAGCTGAGACGCCATCAGGGCCTGCTGCCTTATTGGTGTTTGTTACACATAATACAGTCAATAAATATCCAAAGTTGTGGACCATAAGGGGCAAAGGGGGGGAAAAATCTATTCACTGTAAAATTGTGATACAAAGCTGTGATAAATTAAAATCTATCGCATTTCCTTTGACTCATGATGCTGAATCACAATGAACAGATGCCGTTAAGGTTTTTATTGTAATGCTTTCTACGTTTACGTTTGAATTTGAAACGTTCTAGTTTACTCGGGAACGCGGGTTTTAAGCTTCTTTAACATGCGATTTCACATGTATTAATTTTGTTGTATTTTTTTTGGATTTCTGTATTTACTGAAGATTAGAGGAGATGGAGACAAAAAAAATCATTAAATCAATATTAATGTGGTGTTTGAGTAATTGCAATACCTATCAAATCTGCACCAAAATTGTAATATTGAACTGGGAATATTGAAAAAAAACCTGTCAATTTCCAGCGACATCACTCAAAAAAAGCCAGGACTCAAGTCAAATCTAGTGAAGGCTTTACTTAATTACAGGTTATATTGATATATCGCAATGAAGAAGTAAAATACAAATATGCATTTCTGACCAGATCACTCGCTCTATTCACCCTATCATCCACCTTGTATAAAGTAGGCAAACCTGCTGTGGCGCAATAGCTGGCTTCCTCTTGTTTCTTCTATGGCTATTCATTTTCTGACAAATATTACATACACAGAAATATTTCATATTGCTGGAAAGCAGTTCCATTACAATGTTCAAGATTCTCATAAATCCTCAACTCCACTTTAATCTATTTTCCTTTTTTTGTCATTTTACTTCTAATTTGACTTTGATATTCATTGCCGCGAGCTCGGCAACAAAGTAGCGGAAGACAAAAGGCACATTTACTGTGTCAATGGAGTCGCTCTTGCCACACAGGGTGCAGACTGTTTTGCGGTGGCACAGGGAAGACCAGGACGGCGGTGGCTTCTCCAGCAGAGGGGACAGCAGGCTGCCGCAGTCGACGCATACCTGGGCCACGGAGCGATCGGAGCAGTTGAAAAGGCGGTCGTGGAGCAGGAAGGAGGAGCCATGGGCCAGCAGGGCGTCTCGCTCCATTTCCCCGAAGCGGACGCCTCCCTGGATGTTCCTTCCTCCCACCGGCTGGTTGGTCACCTTGTCCCGTGCCCCCGTGGTCCTCACCTGAAACTTGTCAGAGACCATGTGACGCAACCGCTGGTAGTAGACGATGCCGATGAAGATATCTGCCTCCAGCTCCAGGCCGCTCAGCCCACTGTAGAGCCGCTCTGTGCCATAGTGGTTGTAGCCCGCAGCTCGTAGCATGTCTCCAAAGTGCTCGAGTGCAGAGTTTTTCTCAGAGAAGATGAAGGGTGTGGCATCATGGCTAAGACCGTGCGAAGCAGCGGACTTGCCCGCCATGCTTTCAATCAGCATTCCGATTGTCATGCGGGAGGGGAAGCCGTGGGGGTTGAATAGGATGTCGGGGGTCATCCCGCTCTCCGTGAAGGGCATGTCCGCTGCGGGCCACAGGCGGCTCAGGATGCCCTTCTGACCGTGGCGGCTGGCAAACTTGTCACCAATGGTGGGGTTGCGCGGCACTCGTATGGTGATGCAGACACGTCTGAAACGGCCCGTGCCGCTCTGATTGCTGCAGACCTTTATGTTGTCAACAACACCGCTCTCTTGGCTCCTAGAGGCAGAAGAAGAAAAACAATTGATTATTGATGAATTTTTAAAAAAAAAAGAAGTTTTGTTTCACTCCAAAGTGAAACCTACCATTTCTAATATTTGATACCTACTCTTACAAAACAATTCAGCATAAGAGTTTACTGAATTATGATACCTGTTCAGAGTAATAATAGATATTTCCAGCACATGGCAATAGAAAATTCTTTTCGATATTTTACACATCGAATTACGACCATCATTATGTTTTCCCATGTTGAAATCATGACATTTTAACGATTTCATTGATCAACTTTAGTGGGCTAATTTAAAATAAATACAAAAGCTACATGGTAATAGCACACGAGAGTATATGGCTAACCCTTGAAAGACTTACTTGTAGAAAGTGACAAAGCTCTGGCCAGTATTGAGATTGATGCAGCTGTAGAAGGGGTCTCCATTCCGGAGCACTGTACCAATGGGAGGGAGTCCATCTGGATCCAGTTTATTGTTAACTTTAGGGTCACCTGACTTGGTTCCGAACACGATGCCGTCGTCTCCCTTTGCCTTGTCTGCCAGATCCACCAGTTCTGTCTTGTAGACACTGCCGTGGGCAAAGCCCCTTTCCCACGATGACTTATTCAAAATCTAATAAGGTACAATTATATATGAATCCCGCTTTGTCTCAACATCTGACATCACTACACACACTCACTCTCTCACACACATGGAGGAAATGTAAACCAAAGTCTCACCATAGCATCTTCCATGTCGTAACCGGTGTAGGATATAACTGCCACGATGGCATTTGTGCCGACAGGATAATTGTCCATGTTGTAGTGGTCGTACATGTAGGGTCTGACCAGCGGGCTCTGAGGGGTTTGTAGGCGGTATAGCTTGTTGTCCGAGCGATCCTGGAATGAGTGCAGGGGGAAGCCCATGGTTTGCTTCCCTGCAGAAGCGATAGTGAGTTTAGGTTAAATTATTTCAGATGAAAAAAAAAGAAGCTACAATTGCATAATATGATAGGATAGAGTCAAGAATAAAGAAATTGCTTGGTTGGGTCTATCTGAGACTTACCCATCTGACATTGGTACATGTTCCTGGGGCTCTGGTTGTGGTCACAATAAGGAATGAAGTTAGCCACCACACTTAACATGCTGTGGGGAAAAAGTTCCTGGTGTGTGGTCACACCTGCCTCAATCTCATCCTCCAAAATGCCCACATTGATGTACAGCTGCTCAAGGGCAGAGAGAAGATGGTTACATTCACAATACACTTGTGCATTCCAGGTGCTGATCCCATGATTACTGAAACAAAACCACGTTAATTGGCAGTTTACGCATTACCTGTTCAAAGGTGCCAATCAGCTCTTGCTGGCCCAGGGCAAGGTTCTGGACGGGTCGCACCATACGACAGGGTGTTGTGAAGAGGAATAGGCCCGGATAAATGCTGGCCTTGCCCGTTTTGGGAATCAGCACTATCTCAGTACAGGGAGGGATTTTCTTCTCTTTTAAAACCTACAGGAGAATGTTGTCAATAAGGAAGACACACAAGTACATACGTATGTTAAACATTCACAAGTTTTACGTCACAAATGCCTCTATTACAATGTGCAAATTCTTTTTTTTTGGGGGGGGGGGGATTTCTTTCCCCCCTTTTTCTCCCCAATTGTATCTGGCCAATTACCCCACTCTCCCGAGCCATCCCGGTCGCTGCTCCACCCCTTCTGCCGATCCGGGGAGGGCTGCAGACTGCCACATGTCTCCTCCGATACATGTGGAGTCGCCAGCTGCTTCTTTTCACATGACAGTGAGGCGTTTCACCAGGGGGACGTAGCCGTGGGAGGATCACGCCATTACCCCCCAGTTCCCCCTCCCCCCCGTACAGGTGCCCCGACCGACCAAAGGAGGCCCTAGTGCAGCGGCCAGGACACTTACCCACATCCAGCTTCCCACCCGCAGCCACGGCCAATTCTGTTGGGACGCCCGACCAAGCCGGAGGTAACAGGGGGATTCGACCCGCCGATCCCTATGTTGGTAGGCAACGGAATAGACCACCACGCCACCCAGATACCCATACTGTGCAAATTCTGATGTACAAACAGTGTCCCTACCTTGAACCTGCGCAGGGAGTCAGCTAGGAGGGGGGCGAGGTCATTCTCCACCCAGCCCACCAGGGCCCCATCCAGAACCACGGGGTAGCAGTCCGAGTAAGCTTGACAAGGAGAACCGTCCACTGGGGTCATACCTTGGTAACAGAAAAAAAAGATTCAAATGAAACTCTGCACCTGCTATATAATGTATGTCATACAGCAGCCACACTCTAAGCAGCACCTCAGCAGTGTAAAACCATCCAAATTAGAGATTTTCATTTGTGCTCAAAAATTAGTACCATGTCTTTATGCATGTTCAATAATCCAAGTAAGGAAATCACAGAAAGGTGAATCAGTTCATCTGGACACATTTATTGAGAGAAACATTTCTTAAAGTGTCTAACATGAGTGACGAAACCTCAGTAAATGTTGTGTCCAGATGAACTGATTCACCGTTCTGTGACCAAACTAGTTTTACTTCAGCAGTACACTTAAAAAGAACAAACAGTACATTGGGGGTCATCCCGCTCTCTGTGAAGAGCTATTTCTATTTTCACCAGTGATTTGGGTAAGCCTGCTTTGTGCATTTCTTTTCCATTTTCTAAATAAAATCATTCATTATTCAACAAAATGTTTCAATCGTTGATTTTTATGCTTTTTATGCTCTATTTCTTAATTTGACACTAATATTAATTTCAATATTGATAGTCAATATAAATTTTGTTGAAATTCCAATATTTTTGTATTGAAAATTAGCTTTGTTTTAATGTACATGTGTACCAAAAAAAAGCAGACATGAAGCATAAAATGCCAATAATAATATAAAAATATATATAATTATAATATAAAATATCCACCCATTATCCAAACCGCCTATCCTGCTCTCAGGGTCACGGGGATGCTGGAACCTATCCCAGCAGTCATTGAGCGGCAGGCGGGGAGAGACCCTGGACAGGCCGCAATGCCATCACACAGGGCCAATACACACACACACACACACACACACACACACACACACACACACACACACACACACACTTAGGGACAATTTTAGTATGGCCAATTCATCTGACCTACATGTCTTTGGACTGTGGGAGGAAACCGGAGCACCCGGAGGAAACCCACACAGACACGGGGAGAACATGCAAACTCCACACAGAGGATGAACCGGGACAACCTCCAAGGCTAGACTACCCCAGGGCTTGAACTCAGGACCTTCTTGCTGTGAGGTGACCGCACTAACCACTGCGCCACCATGCTGCCTAATATATAATTATAATATATAATAAAATATATATAAAAATATAATAACAATAATAAAAAGAAGATAAGCAGGTTGGAGCGGCACAGCGTGACAGAACTGGCTACACATGACCAATTTAGACATCAGCAGTTATCATAATAATGGCAAGTCTGTTCCGGGGGATGAAGGGCTATTTAAAACAAGACTATATATGGCTTATGTCGCAGACCACGGGTGAGAAAACTGCCCTGACTGAGTCTACAAACTACTTTGAATCCCTCATTTCAGCGAATGCTTTACAGAGCAGCTGACTCTGGCCAGCACTGACCCAAGGAGCAGAGCAGGGTGGGCAAGGTGACGGTGGCCATGGCTTGGCCCACGATCTCACAGCTGGCTGTCATGTGGTTCATGAGGCCACAGGGCTCTCCATCTGGGGTGTGGACGGGGCACAGGAAACCCCAGGATTCAGGCAGCAGCTTACGCACCGAGGTGGTCCTCATCTTGGCAAAAGCAGCACCTCTGTGCACACAGCGGAAGTGGGACAGGTAGCGGATAAAGTTGAGCTTGTCAGCCACTACACAAAGGCCTGTATTCTGGAGCAGCCCAAGACCTGTGCGGGGGGGGGGGGGGGGGGACAGGTCAGTGTCACTCCCCTTGAGACACGGGTTAGACGTTTAAGCTTATCTTGTCTAAAAGCCAGGTGGTCTGAGTTTTGGCAGAAAATAAAATGCATGCAAATAAACTACCAAAGTGTCTTAGCGTTGTATCCCTAATGAATACTCAATCACATTCAAAAGCAAAGAGATGCAACATAATCTAAATTAATTGGACCTAAAAACAGCATGAATTGACAAAATGAAGATCCATTCTTGTTTTGAAAGAAATAAATGTTAATTTTAAACCAAGCCAAGCTGTACCCGTCTTGGAGCTGAGATTCCCAGTCGCCAACAGATATTCAAATGCTTTGGTCAGGTCAACGCCGAAGTTGAACATCTTCATCAGGTTTTCGGTAGTTAAACTTGCATTTAGCTTGATGGCCCTCTTGAGTATTGCCAGCTTCACAGACACCAACCAGAGAGTCATTTTCTCCTGTTAGCATGGATTATATAGAATTAAAAAAATAAAATAAAGGAAAAATAACACACTCACTAATTATCATCTGATCTCATTATCATCTGATGATCAGTGAGTTTGGAAATCTTTTTAACAACAGAAACCTAGCAAAAAAAAAATTATTTTTTTTTTGAAATTCAAAAAATTAATTGGTCCTTAACATGCGTTATGAGCTCTTCAAGAAAAGGCAACATCACTTGCCTTGAGAAACATGAGGTAGAGTTGACCCGGAGTGAGCACCTCTTGACACATGATGCTATCGGGGTTCTCCTCCATACACTCCAGCTTGGCTAAGGCGAATAGTTTCCTGGCCATCATACACAGCAAGTAGAACTTCTCTGTATCAGATGTGAGGTGAATACAAATGCACTCACTGAAGGAGACAGAAAAAGAAATAAAATAAACACAGCTACTTTAACTGCAATGCACCAAAACCACGCGTTATGAGAAAGGCTTGCACCATTTTATTGTCAAACCGAGAACATTTGCTGTGATAGTCAAAAATGGCAGAGAGCCAAGAACTCACTTGAGCAGGAAATTGGCACACTGTTCAGGGGTAAACCATTCAGGCAGGAACAGCTTAACCCGGAATCGCTCCCCGAGGTAATTGAGCACCTTGCTGCGGGTGATGCAGCCCCTCTCTGCAACAAGGCGCAGCATTTCTGACACACAGCTCTTGTAGAAGGAATTGTCTTCATAGCCCTTGATCAGCTCCTGGTATATCTGGAAATCTGTGAAGTCCACCAGGGCCTGGATGACACGCACATGACATTAAAAACATGATTTATAGCAAAAAATTTATGTGAGAAAGTCTCTTGGTAATTCAGACAAACAATACAATAACGGAGAACAATTTTATAAAAAGTGATTTTTGATTTCACATATTTGAGGCCAATATAATTCCTGTCTGAACAGCAATTATCAATTCAGGTTGCTCAGCATATTATTCCACTATACTCTTGCTGATTTAATAGCGCTCAGTCTGTTTCATCACTGAAACAGGTTTTCAATAGCATCTGACTGAAAACGTACCTCAATAATCTCTAAACCACTCAAAAAAAAATATTCATTAATAACATCACTGAAGGCACGGAGGTGTCAATTTTTTCTCAAAGTATTTCCCTTTGCATTGAAGTCACCTCTAACAAAGACCTTCCTGTAGCATCTAGTCACTTTTCATTTAATCAGCAAAACCCAGGGAAGGTGATCACAGTACATTTTAAGACTGGGCGGAGAACTAGCTTCATATTCCTTGTCACAATGCATCTTCCTAATCTAAATTACCTTTAGTACAAAGCCAAGTGGGAGGAAGAAGAGCTCTTTCTGGTATATGAAATTCAACATCATTGTCCCATTCTCCATGTAATGAAGGTTCATGTTGATGGCTGTATGCTCCTCCTTCACACATCTCATAGAGATACCTGTGGGACACATTTAGTTTAGCCATAACTATAAATGCAACTCAATACTTTCTCTGTCAAACGTTTATTTACGAGATGACTTTAACAGAGTAATGTTCTCCACACTCATTGTTAATACAGTTCCATATACCATACTGAGTGTATCCTTGGCCTCTGTTTTTCCATTTATGTCTCAACATGGCAATGGGATAATTTCTTCTGGGCATGATCAGCAAACGGATGACCTTCTCAATTCCATTCACAATGAAATAACCGCCCATTTCCTTAAAGAAAGAGAAAATAAAGGGATTAACATGTAATGCATGAAATATATGCAGGTAATAAACTCCAGTTTGTATTTGCACCCTACATCTTCTCACCTCCGCTTCCTCGTGATGTTGAATGAGCTCTTTGGGAGACAGCCCATGTAGGTTACACAACTTGGACTTGACCATGATAGGTATCTGGCCAAGGGCCTGTTTGACGATGCCTTTGGGAATTCCATTGATTGACCAGCTGATATCTGCCTGAATGAAAATAAAGAAGCTAGCCGTAAAAAGGCTAGACAGTACTTAAGAGCAGCCTAATGCACTGAGATAGCAGAAATGACAGTAGCCAAGGAGGAAAAGGTAAAACTCCTTTTGGTAGTGACCTTATTGGTACACTGTATGACAGAATCAATCATACGAAAGGGTTACAGTTGTGGCTCGTGTGCAAATAAAGCTGGAAAAGGAGTTACAGACCATTTTATGATGACCTCCCTAAACATTTCTGCAAACGCATTTCCATAAATAATTCCCATTCTTACTGATTTTACCTCAGATAACAGCTGCTTGTTTTTGACGGAGGTGAAAAAGGAATCATATTGGCTGCCTTTAGGCCTGTTAAATTCAAACTTACCACAAGTTTCCCCCTGTATGTACACCTCCTTCCCCGGCACTCCGCTGGGAACAAATTCAAGTCCCTGCAGACGCTCCCCTTCGCGACCGCCGGCTTCATAACAGTTGCGTCAACAAACGTCAAACTGATCTTGTCATTTCTGAATGTGAACTCCAACGGAGGAATAGCCTGAGAAAGAAACGGCAAGTTAGATTTAGCAGTGCAACTTCGAACAGATACAACTGCAAATTGATCAATGGTGGCGTCATTTAAAGTGGCACGATCATCGTGGTAGCCACCGACTTGACATGAGGGCTTAGAAATGAGGGGGGGGGGGTGTCAAACGACAGAACGAGTATGAAGTGCTTAGTCTTAACATGGTCGTATTTAATTCCACAGGCTAACTAGCTAATTTACGTCCAGAGTAAACCCATGCAAGAATCTGGGAAAAGTAAAAAAAAAAAAAAAGTGCAAACACACAACTGACCTGCACAGTTCGACCGAGTCCATATTTAACAGCTTGGTCGAATGACTCTATGTGCGCCTTCGTCAGTTCCTGGACAGCAGCGTGTTGCGTTTTCTTCGGGATGCCAAATCCTTCTTCTGTCAAGCTTTTTAGACTCGGTCCTTTGGGTAAATTACTCCACTTGGCGGAAAAATCCATCATCACATCACACCGTTGTTTTCCACATGGGCACGCCGACACGGAAATACTATCTCCTCGTCACCCGGAAGTGAAAAAAAGACGTCGGGGCACTTTTATTTAAAGAGACAGAGCGTTTTTATTTAAAAGTCAGCGATACACGTTTCAGCTTATGTGCAGAAATGGGGTTATATGTTGGTCAGCTAAAACCCGAATGCTCACCTCTTATTTTGGTAAATAATTCAACTCATTTTTTCTGACAACTATCGAGAACAATTACATGAATGTGTGTATGATAAGATAAATGTATGATAAGACATTAACGTCTGACAACAGAGATCGATGTTGATATTTGTACATTGTTTCTGATAGACAGTCAGATTTTCATGCAAGAGTTTGATAAAACATAACATAAAATCTATCAAAACCACAACACAGACGTTCTTCCAACTACAGATAATTGCATTCATTTCAAGTTGAGATTAATTAATGTGCTAATACTTGTAACTACCAAAATATTAAAATCATTCAAATGAGTTGGGGAAAAAAAGATGGAATCGAGTCTTTGGTAATAAATTGAGATACAGGGCATACAAACTGGGAACCTAAACAGGGTTGAAAGGATCAGATGTGCAACAAAACTGACTTGGAGGTAAAGACATTATTGAAAAGTAACATTTAACAGTCAAACATACAAAGGTCTGATGATGAATGGCAAATGATAGGCAAATTGTTACAATCAATCAAACAAATGAAGGTGCTTCAAATAATCAGTTCCCTCTAAGGCACCTTTCCCTTTGATGGAAGGCAATTTCCCTAAAAATTTGAGTTAATACTGATAGTTTCCTTTCGGTATTTTCCAAAATAGTAAGCAGTTGCAATGCTACACAGCATTTGCAAACACAGTCTTGACCCAAATGCCCATTTACTCAATACGTTTTTGCCTGGCACCCTCAAGAAATATCAAGATAAAATTCATGTCAATGAAACCAGCCTGTAACAATTCCATCTTCTGAAATTGTGCACATTAAACAGATGCAATTTATCAATGTCTGTCACACCTACTTGTCCTTCACTTCTCAGAGTAATCTTGTAAACCTAAAACACACAATGATTAAAAACATTGAGAAATGTTCTAATAGTGTCCCTTAAGTTTCCCGTCACATGAGACGTGGGAAATGCAGCCTCAAACATATGAATTTAGGGTCAAAGAAAGAAAAGCAATGGGTAAATGAAGGGCACGCTCACAAACTAAAAATCTATGCAGGGAGTTATAAACACTGTTTAAAATGATTCACAGGCTCCTGGGGACTTAGACCAGGATACTAAGGTTCTGGAAAAAACAACTTCTTATTGTCCAACCTGAATTCAACAGTGAAAATGTACAACCAAGAAGCGAGAAGTCAAAAAACCCACGTGCAAACGTCATGACCTTCCAGCAAGGAATGGAAGGCCTAAATTCTAAGAGAAACCTATGGATAACCCTTTGACAAATACTTAGAAACAAGTCTGATAAATATAAAACTAGATAAAACTATGAATTTGACACACCAGTTTGAAGGATTACAACCCTTAAGTTCTCCATTTTCTAAAGAGATCAAGAAGAAGAGAAAAACAATGGGCCTCATTCATCAAATCGTTCGTAGGTACAAATTTGTTCCTACACACCCATGCAATTTCTTAGCCCTGAGGTTTGTCTGAGAGGCCAGTGTGGACCCTGGTAACCCTTGAATTTAGACACCAGTTAGTTAACACTGATGTCTCTGCAAGCCTATGTGATTGCTCTTTGCAAGAGGTAGACAACAGATTTTGGGGGGGGAATGAATTACAAATAACCATCAGGCCTTGCCACTGGCTGTCAGACAATTTTGAGAGCTAAAAAAAAAAAAAGCCATGGGTATGTAGGAACAAATTTGTGCTTACGAACGTTTGATGAATGAGGCCCATTGTTAAGTATAACATATTGAAGACCCCATGAAACAAAAGGAGCACAATTAATGATGAGTAATTCATGAGTAAATAAATATGAGTCAACTAAAAAGTGGGAGTGTGTGTTTGGCTTTACTTGTTCACACTATAGTCAAACATCTTAATTGTTCAAAAGGTGTTTCGAGGAGAGATTAAAGATGAAAGACCAGCAATAGGATGTGCCTGAGATGCACTCCAGTTTCTTGGGGCCGTTAGATATGTATTTACTGAAAATGTGAATAGTTTTATCATATATAAACACAAATCTGACATGACATCTTTGCTAAAGAAATGAGCCCAGTGCTGCAAAAAGATGTAAATGCATGTCGCACACAATCATCGAAAACTCCAGAGTATGTTTACAAGAACAATAAGAAGAAAACGTGAAGTAAACTGGATTGCATCTGGACAGCTTATCTCTGCCAAGCATGAAATCTGCCATCTTACTAATATTTAATCTTTTTTTTTCTCTCCTATTCACTTCATGGGGTCACCACACTCTCACCTTCAAGAGCAAACATAACTGTGACAGATAATCTGTATAGGAAATACAACTACATAACTCCACACAAACATGCTCTCTCATCAAATGACAAACCAAATGTCAGTCTAAATCAGTAAGAGTTTAAGAATTATATTCCTGTTTGGAGAACAGATGAATGTAAGCTAGTCACTTATGAATGTAAGCCACCATTGATATTTTGAATTTGAAATAATGATAATAATCTGCGATATGGAAATGTTCCCTTGTACCCTTCTACAGCAAGGTTAAAGTACAGGGTAAGCTACAGAGCAGTGTTTCTACAGCTGATCGGCTAGTATTCGACTCATAGATACTTCTGCAGAGAGGATGCTTGCTGACTCGAGAGACTGAGCCGGGATGAAGGTCCACATAAAACTCGATATTCCTACTCACTATGCCACCTACTTCTGCAAAGATGTTTTCATTAATAATTATGTTAACACAGCAGTAAAAGAGGAATGCTTTTCTTTATGAATAATCTGATATTCAAAATTTTGGATTTTTCTTTATCGGTTCAAATTAAGGGGGTAGAGTGTTTATATCTGTCCTTGTGCATTTCAACATATTCCCTAAAATGGCGTCTTTCTCTTTTTAGCATGCTTTGTTGAAACTGACTGGCACAGTTTGCTACATGCAAGCTGCAAACGAGCATGTAGCTTTTTTTTCTGCTAAAACTAAAACAGCTAAAACTGACAGAATTGAACTGTTTTAACGTCAAAAAGTTCAAGGAGAACAGTTGTGGATTCTGCTAATTGGTCAGCGCACCCAGACAGAACTACAATACACTGCACAGACATGAAGTAAAAAAGCTTATAGAACACGCACACTCATGATAGCAATGCAAGCAAACTTGACCATTTGCATCTTTTTAAGGGAGCATGGGTGGAGATGTAAGGCACTACAGTCATAGAGTTGAAGCATCCATCATCATCTGTCCACTCAGACCAGCACTGGTGGTGGTGGTGCTGAGACAGAAGCCAATCTATTTTCATTCAGAAACTCCAAGCATCTTTATTGAACTGCCTGTTAAGCCCTCAAATTCATTCTCACATTTACCTATTCAGGTCACGCACGTCATAATCCACAATCATGTTCTCTACGGTAACCTCACCCGCCAGGGCCTTAGGAGCACAGAGCCTACTATATGTGCAGAGGTTCACCTCCTAAGCATGACGAGGACCAATGAAATGTTTGGCTTGTTGTAATATGAAGCCTCTATGGAATAGGTAGGGTGGGGGTGACGGCAGAGCTTGGAGTGAAGAGCTTTTGAAAGGAGAGGAGAGAAATAGTTATGGGCTTACAGCCGGGTGAATGGACCAATGTGGAGGGGTGGTCTCAGTTTGGGGGAGGAGCAAGAATTGGTGGCGATTGTGGAGAAGGAGGGTGAGGAGGAATATGGGGAAGAAGCAGATGAGTCACTTCCGTTATTTAGGGTAAACACACTGGAGATGGCTACGTCCACGATACCTTGGCATAGCTCTGGATATAGTTTCCTGGAGGATGAAAACATAATAGAGGAATTAATTTCCTTTTAAAGCTTGTTAAACTGATTTAACAAGAGCAAACTGCTCTACTGGAAATAAGGAACAATCTGGTGCAAAGTTCTTCCTGAAAAGATTTAGCATGGAAAATCAATTCCTGTGACAATTGACTGGAGAACATTCAAATTCCTTAAAATCTAAAGCTTTGAAATCAAAAAATTTTGATAATTTTGAAACATTTTAGAATATCTTATTCTCAGGTTAGGTCTTAATTGGGAGACAATCAAGCGTGATCACACAAATGATGGTCTTAAGGGTTGGGTATATGACATCTAGGATTAATTTTTGATTTTTCAAAATTGATGTACTTCATAAATGTTATCAGAAGCCCCTTTAGAAAATTTAAATGTGAACTGAATGAATAAATTCAAAAAGGAGAGGGTAGATAAGGGCGCTGTAACACTTCGAACTGAACTGTGATAAAATAACTTAGTTATAAGAAAAGAAGGACTGCTCAACAATTTCAACTGATGAATAATAGAAGTATACTGACTGTGCACACGCTGGAGCGCCATTGATCTCAATCAGCCACACCTTGAAGCTCTCGTCCACCATAAAGTCAAACCCAAAGAGCTGGAAGCTCTGATAGGACAGGTGCTTTGTGCTGATTGCTGGCTCAATACAAGTCAGACAGCTCCTGGAAGGACAGGCAGCAAAAGCCATTGCTGGGGATCTGGCTCTCTTTAAAGCTAATACCAACTTTGCTACATCTATTGCAGAAGCAATACAATCAGTAGTAATTCCTACATGCTTTCACTCAAAGCAGTTAGCACAGAACATTTAAACAAACATACAATTTTAAAAATAAACAAAATAATGGTAAATGCATTTCTCAGCTATGGTCTAAAAGAAAGGACTTACTTGATAATCTGCTTGATCTGAGGCAAGATGGTGGTCTCCAACGTAACATTGTGGGTGGTCAGCAGGTACTGCTTGAACTCGTCAAAGAACATCTCATTACCCTCCTCATATCGGCCATAGTTTTGAGAGTGCTCCTTCTGGATGCAGTGGTTGGTTAAGTGGCTAGTCATGTCCTGCAGGTCAGTGCTGTTGTAGGGCTCTGAGGACGTTCGCAGCACACCCTCGCGGTACAAGAAGACGTTGTACTGATGGTCCACTAGCACCCAGCTCCTGACAACAGTATGCATACACCATGAGTGAAAATCCCAAATATCTAGCGTATCATGTGTATTTTTATTATGCATGTTATCTTAGGTCTGACTTGCCTGATGTCAAATTTGCGATGGCCAGGCTCCAGAAGAAGAGGTTTTTCTAGATACTTCTGAATAACATGAACCTGTCCTTGATTATCAATATACTCCAGCAACTGATTTGCATCATGGGATATCAAAATTCCAGCACCTGTTTGCAATCAAAAGATCATAAATGAGTACTCTTACACCCAAAGGTAAGCGCTCAGCTTTCCATGATATGCCTGCATAGATGCGAGTTGATCAAAATGGGAACTTCTGCTCAGGAAAAGCCCTCAGAATAAAGAGAAACATACTTTGCATTTAATGCATTTTGGTTTAACTTAGTAACACCTTAACAGACACTACATAACTCTTGCCTTAAATCAGCTTGGACATATGAAATACACATGGCACAGCTTACCTTTAGCTCCAGCAGATGACTTGGCAATCCACACTGTTCCCTCCCCACTCTCTTTTTTGGAGTGATAGGAGGCTAAGAAAACTTCTCGTTCATCAGTCTTGGGGTTGTTCTTCAGATGGCTAATGCCATTCTTGGCTGGAGCAACAGGGGTATTGAGGTTGGTGGGATAGATGATATAGGACTCTGGGAACCAGTTACAGGAATCTGAGAGCTCTGGGCTTGTCTTTATTAGCCTGAGGGGTATCAATATAGGGAAATTTTCATTCGATGCTTTATCTTTTAAATAATTTACCAACAGAATACATGTATGCATGAATAACACAAATTAACAACACAGACAATAAAGATTCTCAGTGTGTTTGAGTTTAGTTATTTACTTGACTAAGGATGCTTTTCTGCAAAGCTTGTCTGCTCCTCTGTAATAATTCACCAGTTGCACCAATCCTGGTTCATGCCCTGTGGAAATGAATGGGAAAAAAAATTAACTATTCAAGTGCCTGCCTGTACACTGCCTGGGACTAGACTTCTGATCAAGATGAGGGCTATTGGCAGTCCGTACTAGCAGGGATTTCATGTCACAGTACTTTCTCGTTTTGGGTGGTCTGTTATTGCGCCATTTTATGGGATAACGACATCATCGTTTACCTAGACGTCCAAAGGGCAGTCTGTTTCGTTCGCCCAGCATTAAATTGAATCTGGGATTGTCTCGTTTCAGCCTCTTCCATTGTCCAGTGGAGAGCAGGATCTTGGAAACTTCCGCGTAAACAGTGCTGTTGTCGTCACGGGTGACAAAGGTATACACAGGAGCATTCATAGTGCCACAATACTGAGCTGAAGTGGATGATAAATAGTGTACTATAATTGCGCGAGTAGCTTTCTAGCAAACTAGTTGCGAGGCTGTCTGATTGGCACTGCAGCAGGCAGACTGGCGTGGGTTATCTTCGCAGACGCCTCTGTCTGTGGCATGATGATGATGATGATGATGATGAGTCAGTCATATCCACTCCTGGTCTATCAGGAAAGAGATGCGCTTTAAAACTCCCGATACAGAATAAGAGACAAAGCCAGGTGTGCCACTCACAACATATCGTAGTCAGCTACACTTCTGGTTTCTTGACAGTCATTGCCTGTGTCCTATAGGGGTCCCCACGTTTGGGTGTGACTAGTTGTGCCGGCTCCTGGGTTTGATCACGTCTGGACGCTTGCTCACTGTCCACTACCAAAGTCAGCGTTTATTTGGACAACTTTATAACCATCCCGTCCCTAAGTGTAATGCCAAAGCGTAAAAGGCAGATAAGTTTAGCTAGCTGGCTACAACAACAATAGCGGAAACGCGTAGTCTAGTCGCTCCTCAAGCTATCTCTTTTATTCTCTGGCTCAGCAGCCGCTGTCATCCTTATAAACACGCTGCGCGCGGCTTATGGTTATTGTAGTCCACTCGCACATTGATACTTCAAATCGCCGATTCACAATTTTTTTTTAATAAAGCACAAAAGTTTATAGCTTTCCTTTTCAAACAAATTCCGGATTCAAGAAGTTAAATGTACTCATATTTCTATTTAGAGTTCAAATCAATTCAAGTATTATTTAGGACACTCCGTCTCCCACAATGCAAAGTGCCCGGCAGCGTTAATTTTGTCAGGCACCAGGGCCGCAAGATGGCGTTGTAGACCTCTCAAATATGGACGCTGTTAAAACTGAACGTGTTAAAGTTTATAGAGGTAATCTAAAGCGACACGCCAAGTTCGAAAAAGAGCTAAACTCGTATTTGTTGCGTCAACTGTAACGCGGGGAAATGGGTAAACTCAAGCAAGCCCCGCCATCTGGGCGAACCTGGGGCATAAATGGAGCACTTCCAATGTGTGCTCGATAACGACATCCGTCCCGTTTTGTTTCAGCTATATTTTTCCGCGTACGCTTTTGCTACTTGTGATATTTCTTTTCGCTGTTTTATCAAGTAGTTAAGGCTTCGGGTCGGCTATTTTAACGTAATTGACGTATACAGCTGGCTAAACTGATAACGCATTTAAAATATTGTTAAAGGTTGTAACGCGAGATTTCAAAGAACGAATTGGGACTGGTCCCTACACTCACTTCATAGACAAGAGGCTGGCGGGAAGCTGGGGGTGAGTGTTGGTTTGTTGTTGTTTTTTTGGGGGGGGGGTAAAATACACAAATTCCACACAAAAAAACGGTGCTTATAAACGGTAGCGTGTGAAGTTGCGAACTAATTTGTCAGTTAGTATGCCCCGATTATGTCTTATGTAGCGACATCAACTTTAGTATGCTAAAGATGAACGCCTCTTCTCTCATACGCTGCCTGTACAATACGCGTCGTCTGACGCAATCACATTTCTAATTGCCATTCAACTGTATGCAAATTCAACTTTTTACATATCGGTAATGCGCATTGTGCGTCTGCCCCTCGGCGCCTGCTTGGTCATATATGTTTAATGAATCCTGTCCCTTCTTCAACAGGCTGGACCAGGCCAGGCATGAGTGACGCACACCTGGACGAGTGGCAGAGGAGGTCCTTTGACATTTCATCTGGCACCTGTACACCTGAACAGAAGGCAGACGCCTATCGGGCACACATCCTCTCCATTCAGTATGCATGGGCAAACTCCCAGCTCTCTCAGGCCGGCATGGCCAGCCTGTTCAGGACCTACTCTGAGCGCTACGCTTCAATTCTCGACTCAGACAACCCTCGCGAAGGGCTCAACAACTATGCAGAGAGTGCCCTGCACCTGGCCCGCAGTCAGAAGAACTACAGCGACAAATGGGAGTCCTCTCTGACCGTGGAGAGCGTACTGGAGCTGCCGTGCGTGCAGAAGATGATTCGGGCAGGGACAGGGGGAGAGGGCTCCCTGGTGGCACAAGCAGATGTTAACATATCTGTTGGACAAGAGAGCAGAGGAAACTCCCTTTCTATCCCTGCCACTGGAGTAAAGGCCATGCCTTCATTATTCAAATATCCAGCACCCCCATTGCCCAAAAAGAAGTGTAACGGCACCACTGGTGAATGCACTACTCCGCTGGGTGGTGTTACAGAGGGACTGATTAGTTCTGAGGGGGTTTCCAGTAATCTTAGTTCATTCCCCTGCCCCTCCCCACGGGTACAAGCTTTGTTTGGCCACACTTCCTCAGTTCCTCCTCAGGGAAACCCAGGCCCTGCTGGTGCCACGCAGTCAACTTTCATTACCTCGAATTCCATTAAGAGGAAGAATTTTTGCAATCCATATGAAGACAGCAGCAGGGGAGCATATGAAGGTCAAACAAGGCCAGAGCTACGAGCTGGTGGCACCTTCAAAACGGCACGGGATCAGTTTATCATCAATCAACAGAAAAAACACTCCCACCAGCCCCAGAGAAGTCAGACCCCTGGGCTGGCAGCAGCCGTGAAGAAATCTTTAGGCACCAACAGGCCTCGAGGGACCTTCTCTAAATTTGTGTCCCCCATACCAAGACAGGAGGATGAGGAAAGCGGAGCTGGCCACAGCTATGCCCAAGAGCCTCAGTTCCTGGATGAACGTCTGAAAAACTTTGAGCCCAAGATAGTCGAGTTGATCATGAGTGAGATCATGGACCATGGGCCTCCTGTAGCCTGGGATGACATCGCCGGCCTGGAGTTTGCCAAGGTTACTATAAAGGAGATAGTAGTTTGGCCCATGCTCAGACCTGACATCTTCACTGGTCTGCGTGGACCACCAAAAGGCATTCTCCTCTTTGGGCCTCCAGGAACTGGCAAAACACTAATAGGAAAGTGTATAGCGTGTCAGTCCGGTGCCACCTTTTTCAGCATCAGTGCTTCATCGCTCACTTCCAAGTGGGTGGGTGAGGGAGAGAAAATGGTGCGAGCACTGTTTGCCATTGCCCGCTGCCACCAGCCAGCGGTTATTTTCATTGATGAGATCGATTCCCTGTTGTCTCAACGGACAGACGGGGAGCATGACTCATCCCGACGTATAAAGACAGAGTTTCTGGTTCAGCTAGACGGGGCCGCCACCGCGGCGGAGGACCGTATCCTGGTGGTCGGCGCCACCAACCGGCCTCAGGAGATTGACGAGGCAGCCCGGCGCCGCCTGGCCAAGAGGTTATACATCCCTCTCCCCGAGGCAGCCGCCCGAAAGCAGATAGTTGTTAATCTCATGGTTTGCGAGAAGCACAAGCTCAGAGAGGAGGAGCTGGAGAGCATCGTCACAGGCACCGAGGGCTTTTCAGGAGCTGATATGACGCAGCTATGTCGAGAGGCGGCACTGGGGCCCATCCGCAGTATTCAGCTCAGCGACATAACCACCATCACCCACGATCAGCTGCGCCCGATCCTCTACGGTGATTTCGAGGAGGCCCTGAAGACTGTCCGCCCCAGTGTCTCATCCAAAGACTTGGAGCTGTTTGAGGAGTGGAACAAGACTTTCGGGTGTGGCTGTTGAACCTGGCACCTGCATAGACAGTCTTCTCACCACTTCTTTTCATAGTCGATGTTTTGTCGGCATGCGCAAGAAAAACATTTATGTACTGTTCATCTAGCTATATCTCTCTCTCTCTCTCTCTCTCTCTCTCTATATATATATATATATATATATATATATATATATATATATATGAGTTAATTGTCTTTTATTTGTTTTTCATATTTTTTTATTTCCACAGAATTTTTGTTAAAACTTTGGTTATTATTCATGCTTATGGACTTGTGTGTGTGCACGTGTGCATGCATGCACTTAGTGGGGAGTCATTGGTTGCATAGTAGAGGGCTTTTTTCAGTTATGATCCATAAAATTACAGAGACAAAGCAGGGTTCCCCAGTGTGTTGCATATTCCATCAATATTTTCCTCCCATTTGCAAGAGTTTATAATACAAAGAATACCATTTAACTGTTTCTCAAAGGGCTTCTTTGTGATTCTGTGTGGATATCAAACGCAACACTGTGCATCTTAACAGCAGCGATCAATCTGAGTTACCGACACGTCAGCAAATTTATTTTTTCCTCTGGGTGCTGTTCAGAAAGCGGGCCATACAAACACAAAGCCAGTGACTTTCACTGATTTGAACAATGGTGGCGCTGTTAAATTCTGTAACAAACTTAACTGGCTGTTTCTGAGTTTCCACATGCGTGTCCAGCTCGCTCTGCTGGCTGAAGGTGAAGCTGCGTAGCCCGATCATGGTCTCAGTAAAGGTGTCATGTGAACTTTGGGCCACACTTAAGTGAACCGGTTTTCTGCCTGTGATGATATCTTTGAAACCCAAAATAAAAAAAAACATCAATGGGATGGACATGGGTGTCCTGTTAAATTAAATCCTCAGGATTGATATTTTTTGCAGTCTCGGTATTTATCCCATTCTGCAGTTTCGCTTGCATGATCGTTGTTACATCTTTAAATAAAGTTTGTTAGTTTACAAAAGTGTCTCTTTATTGGATATCCTAATTTTTCAGTTGTTCCTAATAAAAGAGGATTGCTGAAGTGCTCCACTCTAAACCACTTCCCCTTCTGTCAGAACAGAGCATTGCAACTGAGAATATATTATTAATGTGCTGCAGGGTTTTCTCAGTAGGCCCCAGGAAGTCTACGAGGTTTGCTCATAATGGCAGCAGTGTGGTGTCACTAAGAAGGCAGAGTTGTGGATATATATATATATATACACACCATTTTAATAGTCCTGAAATGTTCCTGAAATGAAGCTGGATGTGCCAATCAGGAAGTTAGGCAACACTGACAGCATCCTGAGCCTCATGACAAAAAAACGTGTTTTTTGCTCCGACCCACTTTCCTGTTGGCGATTAAGACAGCAGTGGATAAAATAAAGAAAAGTGTTGCTCAAAAAAAAACATTTTTTTACACAACACATCATTACATTAGGCTATTTTATCAACAATAATGGTGAGCTAAGAAATGTCTGTAATTTTGTTTATAGTCTTAAGGATTTGACTCAGTTTGGACTCATTAAGTCCTTTGACTGCCCCTTTCCCATCATCTCCACACAGCCCTTTTCTCCCACCTCCAGCTGGTACTTCTGTTGATAACTGTGGAGGCAGCAGGGACGTTCGGTCTCGGCCATCGGCACCCTTTTCGGCCGAGTTCTGTTGCGCTGAAGGAGACGATTATAGATTGCGCACACATGAAATGAAATTGTCATGTAATTTTCATGAAACAATCTTTCGAAAAGCTGGAAGGCCATGAAAAAGGGCGTTCATTTATTTTTCATCTTTTTGTCCAGTCCCTGATTAATATTTTAGGCCTGTGTGGTTGGCCGCAGCGTCGAAACTTTGTTGAGTTAGCCAGCGATGGAAGTGGTGGCACATCCCCGCCGGGGCCGGCGGGAGCCGGTCTGAACACCAGGAGTCCTCACAGCTGCACCGGGACAGATGCACGGGATTCCTCTGCTGCTGGCACCACGGCACGGCCACAGAGGACATCGTGACAACCGCACCATATGCTGTAAGCTCATAACTTTTACTCTGGGACTGCGCAAGACCGATATTGTGGTCACATATGAGATCCTGTGGTCACCATTTGTCTCTTTTTTTGAAGTCTTGTTTTAAACAACTAAGCAAGTTGTTAACGTGTCTCACGCTTTTCATAGAATTGTGCAACCTTTACTTTCCCTAACTGACACCATGGAGACATCCCAAATAATACTTTATTGTACATATTAACCCTTTAACACTTGTGCAACGTCTAAAATAATGATTCGAATTGATTTTTTACTGGCGATGTCGACCACCGGGCCACAGCAAAGGGCCCACATTGTCTTTTTAGACAATCTCTGCAACGCCCCTTTAGTTTACCACAGCGATCCAAAACTCATTTGGTCTCATCTTAGAAGAAGTTATGTGCATTAACTGAGTCCTATTCGTTAATCGGGGTTCTGACCCCTTTTCTTGTGGTCAGCTGAAGATCATAAACTACAGTGCGGTCAGTGTGGTGCACCGTCGGCCCTGCACGGCGGCGTTTGCAGCGGGGCGTCGGCGGGGCCTCGAACCTCGACTCCCCTCGGACTCGTGTAAGACGGAGCAGACCTTTCCAGAGGGACAGCTCCAGGTATGCATACAGCAGTTAAGAAATAAATGAGAGGCTGAAGCCACATGATGGAGCCCAGAAGGGGGGGGGGGTACAGGGGGACGATGCCTCGCCCCTGTTACATAAATTGACCAAAACCAAGTCTTTGTGTAAAACGGCCACTTTCCCTTCCCCTCCCCTGTGGATTAACGGCTCTGTGTGACACGACACCTTCGTCGTGGAGCGTCAGTACGTCTACTGAGATCAAGTCCCACCAGTGTGATACACAGCAGCGTGTCTTATTTGTACTTGAAGTGTGTGGTATAGTATAATAATGTTCTGTGTGAATACTGTAGTGAAATGAATTCTTAACACAGTCAAAAGTGTGATGGTGAGTTTAGAATTGCTAGAAAACATGATGTGTAAATGCTGCGCAGTTTTTGAATATTATTTTAAATCTGGTGTAAGAAAATCTTCCATGGTTAAGAATCTGTATAGGCTACAGTTTGAAAGGTGATTGTGTGTTTTAACGCCCCCCCCCCATCCATCCATCCATCCATCCATCCATCCATCCATCCACCATCAGGATGAGTGTCCCAACCAGACACCTTATTTTTTTTTTGCAACTCATCCACTGCATACAAAGGACAGATATGAGGCCCGGGTGCTTGGTCTGAGCGTGTCGAAGTGTCCTTGAGCAAGACGCTGAACCCTTAACTGCTGCTGATGAGCAGGTTGGCGCCGTGCATGGCAGCCTCCACCATCAGTGCACGGATGTGTGTGTGTGAATGGGTGAATGTGAGGCGTACGCTGTAAAGCCATTTGGGTGGTCGGCAGACTAGAAACGCGCCGTATGAATACAGTCCATTTACCATCTCTTACCGGTTTTTTTTTTTTACCATTTCTCTGAGAGTCACGGACGGAGGCTCCAAGACACCAAACTTGCATACCAAAGCAAAGTTCAGTCATCTGAAGCCAAACCTATAAAAGCCAAGAAGGGCAGTGGGCAATCGTGTGATCATTCTGAACGGGAGCCTGTGTGAATTTATTCACGGTCAAGTCCCTGGTCCTGTCAGAGGAGCCAGCCAGCCCCCCTGGTGAGAAACAACGCTACAACACCAAGCAGATCAACCAGCTTGTCATCAACAACATCTTATCTGGGCGAAGAAAAACCATTAAATTGCACTTAATTCAGTTTAGGTCGAGTAAAGGCAAGAGTTTTTATTTTGTTTGTTTGTTTGTTTGTTTGTTTGTTTGTTTGTTTGTTTGTTTGTTTTGGGCCGCAGCACAACTGGACTTGGTTAACTGTGATTCTTTAAGTGGCGGAGTATTTCAGTCGGCTGGCTGAAAGGGGAAGTGAGATTTGGGATTCTGGCAGGGCCCGAGTTGGTTGGCCAGATTATCCCTCTCATGCAAATACCCTCCCCTCCCCTCCCCTCCTCCCTCTTTAGGTCCCAGTGAAGCGTAGGGGCTCAGCGCTGGCCACAGCTGTTTCCTGTTTCTACCGAAATCGCACAGCAGCCATCTGGACGCGGCTGTCACTGTGCACAACGCTGATGAGCCCCCCCCCCCCCCCAACCCCAACCCCCCAACCCCAACCCATGTCCCTCTCCAGACTGGCCTGGCCCTCTGAGCCCCGGCCCCGGTCTCATGCTCCGCTAGCCTGATCCGCTCCGTCCCAGCTCTCCTTCCCCCTCTGAGGAGACCTCACCGTCCGCCTGCTCACCTCTCATGGTACCTGGTCCTGGTGGAGCTCAGCATGCACGTATAACACCCCCCCCCCCCCCACAAGACCCCCATCCCCATTTGTGGCTGTCACTTCTTGGTGTGCACTGTGTGTGCTGTCATTTACGAATGGTCCAAATTATACTATGTGTAGGTGTGTGTGTGTGTGTGTGTGTGTATGTGTGTGTGTGTGTGGGGGGGGGGTATGGTCTTAAATGACCTTTAAGCACCCCCCTTCTGCATCCATCCATTCATCCATTATCAAAAACGCTTATCCTTCTCTCAGGGTTGTGGGGATGCTGGAGCCTATCCCAGCAGTCATTGGGCAGCAGGCGGGGAGACACCCTAGACAGGCCGCCAGACCGTCACAGGGCACACACACACACACACACACACATACACATACACACACACATACACACACACACACACACATTCACACCTAGGGACAGTTTTAGTACGGCTGATTCACCTGATTTACATGTCTTTGGACTGTGGGAGGAAACCGGAGCCCCCAGAGGAAACCCACGCAAACACGGGGAGAGCATGCAAACTCCACACAGAGGGCGACCCAGAACAACCCTCAAGGTTGGACTACCTCGTGGCTCGAACCCTGGACCTTCTTGCTGTGAGGCGACCGCGCTAACCACTGCATCACCGCGCCGCCCTCCCCAAATAAGCAAAAATGTATGATAAGGAGGAGGAGGCTGTAAAACTGCATCACAGCATCACACTGGGTCCATCTGAGCAAGTCACACAGAAATAGCTTTTCATCGTGTTTCACGAATCATTTACTCATCCAGGAACCGTGTAAGGTAATTTATCATAATTTCCTGACTACCTTTTTTAAATGTTGTTCTTCTCAAAGGTGAGTATTTTTAGAAGCAAAATAAGAGAGCTTTTCGTGGAGAACTGTTGTGAGTAGTTTTTGTCTAATAATTGCATGACAAGTTATGCTCCAGACTCGAGAGGATAACCTGTTCCAAGATGTCTGGTCTTTCAGGTAAACAGGACTTTTCCTCTGGTTTCAACAAATTTCACCTATAGTTGACCCAGCTCACTGCACTGCACTGGCAGGTTATCTTTCCTTGTTTTGGGAATTTTCTTACTTGACCATGCTAAATTTTGTCATAATTCTGACATTCTTTGCAGTGATATCAGTGTTGAAATCTGCAGCAGGAACACTGGAAATGATTTTCTCGTGGCAGAGCGAGCGCCTCCCCAGAAGACCTGCCATGGTTTGCACCCTGCACTTAGTGGATGGACACGTTTGGTGCAGACTTGCATGTTTGTGTGTGTGTGTGTGTGTGTGTGTGTGTGTGTGTGTGTGTGTGTGTGTGTGTGTGTGTGTGTGTGTGTGTGTGTGTGTGTGTGTGTGTGTGTGTGTGTGTGTGTGTGTGTGTGTGTGTGTGCAGAGTGCATGGTATATGATATGGGCTGGGTGTGACGTGAAATATAGGTGGTTCAAATGAAAAGGACACCGTAAAACCAGCTTTTAGAGTCAGCGTGTGTGTGTGTCCACTGTAAACTGGAAAACCTCCGCGTCAAATTCCAGCCTGCCGTCACCTGGTCCGTCAATTTGTTCTTCAGATAAACTCGGTATTTCAAGAGGCAAAATGATTTTTTTTTTAACGTAAATGTTTTTGTTTTTCTTTTCTTTTTTCCTGCAGAGAATACAAGTGCCAGTCATTCACTGGGCCTGGGCTGTGCCTTGACAGGTGGGAGTAAGCAGCAAGTTGACTGACGGGTGAATTAATTATTTCATACAGTTTAACGGCATCACTTGAGGGTATTAAAACATTAAAAAGCAGAACAATACAGGACTTCCCATCAACTTCGTAAACCAGTTTGCTGGGGCTGATCAAAATGTGTGGAGAAATTAACAATAATTATGAATAAATATTACTTAACATGAAATTAGCAAGTGATAACTGAGTCATACCATCCAGCAAACTCAACGCCTTGCACGTTAATTTGAATAAATGTCTGCGCATATAGTGATGTGGGCGTGCGTTGGTGGGTTAGAAGTTGCTTGTTTTAGTTTACGTTCATAAAAAAGGCAAGGCTGTCCATTACCACCCGTTCATCTTCTGCTCCGAAACGCTCCTCGGGTTTACGGACGCGCCTGTGGGTTAATGAACACCACACACAGTTCTGATGAAAGATAACGCTCTCTCGGCGTCTATGTAAAATACCTTTTATTGATATTTTGCAAGCATAAAATTCCCTTCAACCTTCATACAGCTCAATTGGGTTTTTTTTTCTTCAGTCATCGGGTATAAAATGAGAAACAGGAACACTTTTTTTCTGTCAATCAAAACAAACGAACAAACAATCATAAAAGGCTTCCAGCAGCAGTCGTGTTTTAACCTCAGACTCGGTTAATACAGTGGGGGGAGAGAGTGAAAGGATGCAGTTTAACTACTCCACGGATATAAACACCAAACAACTGCAATAAATAGGAAAACGGACAGGTATGCCACTGTGGTATAAATAAAATAAAATCCTTTTTTTTTTTTTCCTCAAATGTAATCACGGGTCTGAACCTTGCGAGGAGCCGGATCTCTCTAACGGGTTTTGAGAAATCTGCAGTCAACTGCAAAAGTCCTGACGGGTGTGTTCAATATCCAACGCTCATCGGCGTTTACCTGCATTGCTGCAAAATAAACCCCAACCTCCTGACATGTCGCCATGCAGGTACGGTGAAGTAGGGACGAAGAGGCCTTTTGTTTGACTTCGAAACGCTGGAAAGAAATCTGCTGCCTGGGTATCAAAAAGAGGAGATGCATTTATACACTTTGTACAGGAGCCAGCGGTGCACGGACGAGTCAGACCCCCACCCTTACTGACACACAGAAACTCTGTCGTTTTGTCTTTAACGGGCTGCAGATGCTTCCATGAAAAAAAATAATACCCTGAATAATACCCCTGAACATGGGGAACTGAAATGAAAATGAAAATAAACGAGTTAATTCTCTCTAATGAATCAGATATGTTTTTTGTTTTTTTTATCTGTACTCTACAAACATGCATACTTTGTATAAAAACCACAATTTTCAGAGATCAACAGTGTATTTTACAATATGTATTCACATGAATTCACTCCATTTGGATGTGTTGAGTGTGTGCGTGTGTGTGTGTATGTGCACATGTGTGTATGTCTGTCTCTCTGTCTCTCTGATATGATGAACATCTCCTTTACTCTACCAAGCCCCGGCGCTGCTCGTTAGCGGTGCTCCCCTCGCGTCATATGAGAGGAGAACTCGTATCGGTCCTGGCTACGGTGGCCGCAAAGGTTGCACTCGAAGGGGTCTCTGAAGCCGTGGCAGCCCATGTGAATGGTGTACATGACGTGGTCCAGGAAGAGAATGCGGCAGTGTTCACACCGATAGGCCCTCACCTGCTCCCCGTCGGCGGTCATCACCTTGAAGCCCTCGGAGGCCATCTCCATGCTGGCGCGGATGGCCTCGTACTGCCTCTGATGCTCCTCCTTCACCAGGGGCAGCACGCCGTTTCGGACCCCGGCGTTGATGTGGTTGGTCAGGTAGATGAGACCGGAGGGTCCCCCGGCCGGGCGCTCCTCGTTGTTGCTCTCCGTGTCGGTGGAGTCCTGGCCACTGTGGCTCGGCGAGCCGTCCTTCTCGCTGGAGGCCGACTTGGACTTGGAGAGCAGGAGCAGGTTCTCGGCTGCGCTGTCCTTGGCCGACAGGTTTTGGGGGATCCCTGCGTGGCCGTCGGACCCGGGTTTATGCAGGGGGAACATAGAGCTCAGGGCCACGTCGGAGGAGGCCGGGGAAGTCTGCACTAGCGGCCGCAGAGACTCGGCCCCGAGGTAACTGATGGCGCTGTTGATGGCCTGGTCAATGACGAGGGGCTGTATCATCTCCCCAGCTCCTCCTTCGAAGGAGAGATCTGACAGACGCTTGTCACCTGCATGGCAAAGAGGGAGAGGGGGTAAACGTGAGGGTCACACTCAACTCATAAAACTCAACCCAAAGCCTGTGCTTTCACCAGTCTGACGTAACACTTGGTCCTCTAGATCTACTCAGTGACGAGCTCCCTTGCACCCCTCCATCTTTGAATTAGTTAATGCAGTTTTACTTCCAGATAATGCTGTGACAGCAACAAGGGTTATCCTGAAAGAAATCTCTCTAGGAGCTCAAATAAACTGAAAACAACTGCAAAGACATATCACCAAACGTGATGAGAGCAAAGAAACACAAAGCACAAATTAGAAACTGCTGTAGAAACTACATCTACAGTAGCTGCAGCTTTTTAATGCTGAACTCCATGCAGTCTGCAGAGCCGTAAAGTAGAATGCAACGCTGTAGCCTGACCTATTTTCAGCAACAAAAAAAAACAAAAATTAAAAAAAGAAAAAAAAGGCATTGCATTGTTGGTATACAAAGGAAGTATACTTTAACCCTTACCCACAAACTTCTGTGGCATAGTGCTTTTACGCTTAGCTACATTATTAGCTAGTCTGTCTAGCACCAAGGCTCTGTCAGATCCCGTCTGGCTTAAGTCTTCCCTCTGCTCTTTCTGGCTGCTTTCCTCCTTTACTACTGGAAAGCAAGACAGAAAAGTAGATTTCAGAGTCAAAATCTTTTAAGTTTGATCTGTTCAAAATTATGTTTTGTTTTGTTTTTTGGTGTGAGAGGGTCTTTTTTGTTGTTGTTGTTGTTAACTATTGCCCGTGTTATTATTTACTGGGCACAGAGCAGACTATTCTGACATGACTCTAGCCTCTGGTCCATAATTGTGTTATTTGCACATGTTTAAAGATAGCACAGTTATTTGTCTCTTACCTAGGACCCAAAACTTACCACGCCGGCCCTTGAAATGAAGTATCTAACCATCAGTCAATGAAAGGGTTAATTGTGTTTCTTGCTAGGGAGTAATAATGGACGAACAGCGGGTTTAGAGTCGAAATGACAGAAAGCAAATTAAATTTGCTCCATCGCTATCACACCCGCCGCACACTGCAAGAAAAGGCGAGCTATCAAGGTATTTCATCTTGTTTTTAGCCTCATAATGCTTCTTTCAACATATTGCTGGGAACCCCACCTGCAGATAAAGCCTGTTTCTATTAAGTGTGCTTGTTTCATGATTGTAGGACTTGTTATAAGGAATTGTCACTAAATAGGAAAATAAATCTTAAAATAAGAAATATATTTGAAGATCACATTTGGAGCAAATGCTCTTGGGGAAACAACAGTCCTGTTATGAAACAAGTGCATTTTCTTGAAACCAGCGATGAAGTCTGCCAGAGAGGTAAGGAAGTTTTGCACGTAATATCTTGGGACCTACAACAAAATACCTTGATAAGCTCGTCTTTATTTATTTATTTATTTATTTATTTTGGTAGTGCGGTTATTTCCAATCATTTACAGAGCTTCTCTACGAGCATCATTACACAAATGATCCATTTACCTTTCTACATATTTACTTGACAAAGGACATGAATATTTGGTCTGACCTGCAGGAGCATTGTGCAATTGCAACATTTTCAGCCCGGCTACTCCGGTAAGGCATGCAGAGCGAGCCCTGTGCTAAGGGTAAAATAGGTCATCAGTGTGGGCGGAGACGAGATGTGCATCTCGCTAAGCACCAACCTTTGTAGAGGCTGTTCTGCAACCCCATGCACTGGAGGTAGTTGTGACATCGCTCCTTGTGCTCCTCCAGAGAGCTGCGCTGTTTGTAACTCCGACCACAGTACGCACACTTGTGGGGTTTTCCAACTAAAACAGATCATTTTACGTCAGTGACAAGAGCAATTCATACATGGATGCAGTACGATAAGGGCAGTGTGCATGTCTAACGAGGCAACCGGTCTGGAGAATGGTGCAAAAGTGCTGTGTATATTTCTGACATGCACACACACACACAAACAAACTATACATGTGTGAGCGGTGCTGATAAGCCCTAGATATTTCATCAGTGAGGGACTTCTGCAAAACACGGCAGCTTAGCCGTCCAGCTGAAGGTGATGAGAGAGGAAAAAAAAGTGACACCATATCTACTTCCCCCTTGTCTCCTGTGCGCCACATAACGCAGCATGTCTTTTAGACCACTTTTATCCAAAGAGTGCATTTCCATACGTTTCAGTCCGGGTGAGCTGAGGGGTAATATACTTACCGGAGTGGGTTCGCAAGTGACCGGTGAGGGCATCCCTCCTGCGGCAGGCGTAGCTGCACAGGTGACACTTGAAGGGCTTCTCTCCAGAGTGCAGCTTGATGTGACGCAGCAGGTTGCCCTTCTGGGTGAACGAGGCGCCGCACTGGCTGCACTGAAATGGCCGTTCTCCTGAGGGACAAGGACAGAGAGCAGATGCACGCGCCCGTCATTGTAAAGGAGTAGGATCCCACACGGTGCCATGGTGCAAAATATGAGAAGGCTATTACAGCTGGTAATCTACAGTTAGAGCTGGTTCCTGCACAAAACTGGTAGTCTAGTTGGAGTCAAGATGGATTCATTTGAACAGTAAATAAGAAATTATCATGTGACATACAAACAAAACAACAACAACAAAAATTGCTCTGAGGAAGATGGAAACTCCTTTAAAAAGAGAGTGAGAGAGAGAGAGAGAGAGAGAGAGAGAGAGAGAGAGAGAGAGAGAGAGAGAGAGAGAGAGAAACACGTTGCACTACACTGTCTTGATTTAAGGATAAATTGCTGTCATCCTTCCTGCTGTCCGATTTTGTTACTATGTCGTTTATGTGTCACGTCATTCAGCTCGAAAAGTGCACCCCTATCAGATCTAAGGTACTGCTTCGCCACGCCATCGTCTTCAAAACTTATCATGTTTGACTCCTGTCAACGGCCTCTGTCTTAATTTTACTCTGCGAATGCAGGAATGGGCCACTGCTGCATGGATGTGGTGATGGAGGCAGTGGCGGGGGGGGGGGGTGTCACCATTCTACATGGATCCCGTAACACCGCAAGACTGGTGATGATGGAGCAGCCCGGGGGGGGGGGCAATAATCAGAGAGGCTGGGAGGGGTTTCACAGCAGAGTGGCACTCCATTTCTCCATGCTCCCCCTGCCCCACCGAGCTCTGGCGCTCTGATCGAACAAGAGCCTTTCAGACTCAGCCTGCCAGCTCCGTAATGCACCATTGCCTGGGTCAATTTGATCTGAAAATCTCATTTTTTCCTCTTCTTCGTCTCTAAAATAAGGGCGGCATATCACGATGCAAATTCAGTCTCATTTGAATAAAGCAAAGGAAACACTTTGTGTTGAGAGCCAGTCTTCCTGATCAGCGCGTTTGGAATAAACCAATATCCAGCCTCTCCGAGTGTTGTGGCATTCTGTGAGAACGCTCTAATATGGCTTTTTTTTTCAAAAGCCCCCCCCCCCCATAAAATAAGAGTCACCAGTGAAGCAGCAAAAATATATAAAAAAGGAAACTCATTAAAAATGCATTTCAGGAGCAAAGACTCGCCACAGAATATTTTCTATTTAAATAGGAGGCAGTTCATTATATCTTTTATTGTACATTCCTTTTTACATTTACATTAGTCTAGTGTTCCTTTCTTCCATTTTGGGTTTCATTAGTTTCTAAAGCTTGACAGTTAAGTGCCTTTTTCAAAAATGTTCCCCACCACTGGTTTGGATTCAGCACAATAGAATATCAATTTTGAAATTTGCAGAACTTTTTGACACTCCGATAATTGTCATTTCGTGGAGTTTCCTCTTAATTGCTGCCGATATCCTGTTTCTCAAGTAAGCGCGTGTGTTTTGGCCTAAACCCCTCCGCTGTTACTTGCCATTTGATGACTCTAAATCATTCGGAGAACAATAATCGTTGCTAATGATGCTCTCAAAGTCTATTTCACGCATCGCGGGGAGGTCTTTATACAGCCAATTGCGTGGATATGATGCCAACATGACTACAAGTCGAAAAAAGTGTGACTGCATAGAGAAGTATTGTCAGTCACTAGCTTGATTAATGAGACCAACTCACTTTAATTCTTCCGTCTCAGTTTAACCAGATTACTCTGACATTTTGGATTAATTCTTTAGACTCCACATGCAGGCTTTACTGCAGGGGCAGTCTCTCAACATACGGTTACAGATCTTCCAGATGGATGTGCATCATATGCTGCTTCTCTTAATGCAATTAACCACCTTAATACAATCATTTACTATTTCAAGTGAAATGAATGCAGCAGCACATGCAGTGCATTTTTTTTTAGCATTACAGGTTTAACTTAGGAAAAGTTTTTTTTTTTTTTTTTTGCAGGGAGAGGGGATAAAACCTGAAAATAAGAAGAGACATGAAACGGAAACGGCCACAGCAGACACCTAGTTTCTAAACCCCTAGCGCCCTACAACTCAAAGACTCCCTTAACCACACTGACAGTGAACATGGGTGCAAAGGAAGGGGGAGTGAATATCGCAGATGGCTTACCAGTGTGGCTTCGCTTGTGCACCATCAGCACATTGGGGCCAATGCAAACTATCCCACAGATATCGCACTTGAGCTTCCCGTTGGGCAGGCGGATACCCCCGGCCGAAGAGAAGGCCTTGGACTCAGGGCCTGCCTGCGAGCCGTTCACTTTGGCACCCGAGGCATCGAGCACGCGCAAGTCTTCCGCACACTCCTCCTCCTCGCCATGCACCTCACAGGCCAGCCCATTCTCCTCATCACTGCGAGCCTCAACTTTAATATTACAGGCTGGAAAAGAGGGCAGTGGGCCACTGTTTAGAATACGAGCATGCTTCTGCAGTTATATGATATATCACCACACAGGAATTTATGATTGCTTTACAGATGACTCCACCAGAAGGTGTGTCTCTGTCACTTTCATTTCGTGAGCTGCAGTCTGCTTAAGACTAGACTGGTGAGCGCCAAGCCTTTAGCTGTGATCGGGATTTTAAAAATCCACGTGATGAAAATCGTGTTGGCCTCAATTTGATCGAATCTTAATTTCAAGCAGTTTACCCATGGCAAGCATTAAACTTTGATCTACATGTTCGTCATTTGTCAATATGTTAGTCATTGAGTCATTTTCAATCAATCAATCAGTCAATCAATCAATTTTTATGAGTATTTACTCTCTATGTGCTGTTGTTGTTGTAGTAGCAGAGACTGGATGTATTAGTATTAACTTGCATCATCACTAGAATTTTTCAATGCCAAATTCAGCTCAGTATATAATAAGACTGTCCCATATTGAGAATATACTTTTGAATATGTGGTCATTATGTAAAGAACAATTAAAAAAAAGTACACCTGTTGTAGTACAAGAGTGTTTTCTGGGATGACATTTTAGAACCGCAAAAAAATTCACAGCGTAAGATCACCCGGCACACACCGGGTCTACTTTCTAAGTTAACTTGGGGTTTTCTAAGCCAGAGTATATTACTTTAGGATACAGAGGTGGATAGCATGTCTTCCTTTTTAAAGATGTAAGCGATGGAAGGTGGTGGGGGGGGGGGATGCAGACAGCATCTCACAACGTCACACGTTTGTAAAGCAAATGACAGCAAGATCAACAGGAAACAGAGAGACAGGAAACAGTGTGAGACCAGAGTCTAGGGATGGCTGCCGCGTATATCAGACCAGAAAAGTATGACGAACACATGCACATACACAACCATGCACACATGCACATGCATGCTCATGTACACACATATTTTGGATGTTTTTTTTGGGGGGGGGGGTTTACTATTACATGCATTCTTATCTAGAAAAAAATATGCTAATCTAAGTTCGAGATAAGAATTACCTCGAAAACATCAAGTTTAGTTTTCTTGAAGCGGTCGAATATAACATGCATGGCAGGGTGGCTACCTATTTATCTCTTTGTTGGAAAGTCTTGCTAATGCCAAGCTCATCTGAATTCAATTGCTTCGTATGTTCCCAAGCTCGTCTGAAAAGAGAAGTCAAACTGCCCGGTCTCTCTTTTCCTACCCCAGCTTTTGTTGCTTTAGCAATGTTTCACAGAACTCGACATCCCACAACTACTTGGCTGTGGTTTGCATGTCATGGTGGCTGCCCGATTTCCCCATGCCCCTACCTCTGTTTGTACAACTGAAGAGGAAGAAGTGGAAATCGCGAAACATAGGAATCCATGGAAAAGGGGAACCTTCTGAAAGAGGGCCTGTCTAACTGAAATACCAAGAATTATGGAGAAGTGACAGAAAGGGAAGCACAGACAAGGAATTATAAAACAGCCTGTAACTGAAACGGGCTTTCGGTATGGTTTGTTTTTACTGATAGACGCGGAGGGAGGGGAAGAAACCGAAATGCGGTAACTGATGGGATCGGATCACGGCGCGTTTGCTCTTGGCTCCTCTCTCCAGATCACGTCTTTTAGTCTAAGTACCAATCTGTTCATCCGCTACCTGTCAGCACATTGAAACAAAAAAAACCCCAAAACACCAAAACTCACGTCTTTCTGCCGAGCAGATAGGTGAACCGAAACATCTTCGGTGCGTTAGAAGCATTTAAGCTGCGCTGCAGAAATGACACAGCAAATATTAGAGGAACCTACGGCGAGGCTTCAGAATACAGCGAAGCAACATGTTGCAAAAATCCAGTCGAGGCAGCAAAGGCGACGAGGTAAAGGACCTCGCTGCAATGATCTAAGTCAGGGCTAGAATCAGCCCGACGACACACACCGGGGAACGGATGTTATCAGGAGCAAAACTCTCCTGCATCCACGTAGCTACGCTTCCAAAGTCATGGACGCCCCTGAACAAGGAGGGTGCCGGCTTTGAGTTGCATGCTTGGAGTCTTGGGAAACCAAAAGCAGGCCACGTGTGTCTCTATGTGTGTCGTTTATGACATCCTCAGTGCAAAAGTCAATAAATGTACACCATTGACTGTACTCAGGAAGCTCTGTGGATGGTCTGTGTGGCCCCCGTGAGAGTTTCGTCCACCTTGCGGCGGCTGAAACAGGCCCTGACCTCTGTGAGGCAACGGGAACCACCCCTGCTGGCCTGCAGAGCGGGCGCTTAATGTGTTGCCTGCATTAAGGAAGCTCTGTGGATGATCTGTGCGAGTTTCGTCCCCCTCATGGCAGCTGAAACGGGCCCTGACCTCTGTGAGGCAAAGGGAACCACCACCACTGGCCTGCGGTGTCTCAGGAATAATGGGGAAGTTGTGACTAAACTGGGAATAGGAAGAAGAGCTTTTACTTTATACCATGTTAGTCACAATCACACATCCTGATTTTCTCATGTTGGAGGGCGAGTGCCAGCTTTCATTGATCATAAACAACGAAAAAAGACAGATAAAGCATGAAACGACCGCCCCTCCCACAACGAGAGTTCAAGTATCATCTTCGTGCATCTACCAAGCAAATTATGTTGTACGTCCAAAAAAAGGGTGGGGGGAAAAAAGGGTGCATAGTGAAATGATAGCGCATGTCGAATAAAGTAGTGTAGCATGAACGTAAAGATAAGTGTCTTCCCAAAAATAAAAAATAAAAAAATGAGTGCGCTGCTGTGGCGCTGGTAGATAACAGGAAAAAAAAAGGTAGTATATTGTCAGCTCTTGAGCGCAGTGTGGAACTAAAGGAAGCCTTTTGGAGGTTCCTGTTGAGAGTTGTGCCGCTCTCACTGCCTGAAAATAGCCCAGTGTGCAAGGTAGTGGAACCGCATGTGATAAACCACGCCAGCAGCACACTCGACACTACTCGCAGGTGATAAGGAACACCAAAAACAGAAGGTGCTTTTTTCCCTTCACCACTCTCTGAGACGCCGCTCCACGTGTACAGAAGCTCAGCATGGCCGCTTTGGGGTCTCCTGGCAAGGAGCGCCGGCATCTTCTAGCGTGTTCAAAATGAAACAGTGCAAGTTTCACTTTGTATATTACAACAAGTCATTTCCCGTCACCCCACCCCACCCCTTGTCATCTTCCATGTTCAGTGCAGAGGTGGTAAATTGGTATTTTCAAATTATTCCTGAAGCTTGTTTCATTCTTCTTCTTTTTTTTTGTGGAGAACACGGGTAGCTCGGGCCACACTAGACGAGATAATGAGCACCAGAAAGGTTATGCAA